>NW_004955546.1:775781-788846 GCF_000276665.1 Chinchilla lanigera
TTACTTGGCTCGGTATGTACTCATATGGTATCTGAAAAACTACACTTGTATGCTATAAAACTTCTTACAGAATAAACTTCAGTATGCAGTTGCAGTTGCAAACTTGGCTCTTGCTGCTCTGCATCCCCTGTGTCCTGGTTTTGTGTGTGCCTCTACCCCGGGCCCCGAGTGCAGCAGACACTCACACTCTGTGAATTTTATTTTTAAGTAAATGAATCAGACAGTAAGTTATATTTCAGAAAAGCCAGCAATCTCTACTTAATGATACATGGACAAACAATTTGGAGGACTATTTACAGTGCAACAGATAATAATGAATGAACAGAGAAAGGAAGGAAAGGAGGGATTTGAGAGAGAGGTAAATAAAAAAGGGGTATAAGAACATCAAATGGAAGCAAGAAGGAATAAAAGTATTGAATGGAAAAGAAAAAAGAAAAAGAATAGAGAAAGCAAGCAAAGAAAGAATGAAAAAAGAAAACCAGAATATGGTAGGGAGGAGGAGAGTGAAAAAGAGACACAACAGATGAGTGGAAGAAAAGGAAGAAAGCGTCCAGTGTGATCCTATTTACTATATAACAAGCCTCAAAACTTCTAGGTGAGAGTTTGATGGGAAAGACATTCTTCCTGTTGCTCTGTTCAACTTTTCCTCTTAGGATAAAAGAGACAGGATTGTTGACATTCTGTATCAGACTCTGCAGAGTTTCCTTTGAGATATTTTAGAATTTGACAAAGAAAAGGTTAGAGAGCTTTCCAAACAAGTGAGACAAATTATATCCATGTAAAAGGCAAGCTACCAACCCTCAGCACAGGAGACCATGAAGATAGCAGATGTGCCAGAGACCTTCCAGTGCCAGTTCCTTGACACAGTCAGAACTGGTAGCAGATAGCTGCAAAGCAGGGACCACATAGGATGGGTGTGCGGCCTCCCTCTACTCTCTATACTCATCATAGCTTTCCAGATATTTAATGCGCCATCGATAAAGGATGGCTGGGGACCTGAAGGATCAGAACTGAAAGTAGTTAAGGAATCAGAGCCCAGGATAAAAGGCACTCCTTCAGGGTTGAAAGGGGAAGTAGAAGCCACCACAGAGATTTACATCAGTCCCCTACCTTTTGTGTGGCGATGTTCACCCACCAGAAAGGGAGGGGAGCGCTGCACAAACCTCAGCACGTGGGAAAACATCAGGCGAAGGCCCTGTGTGTGCCGGACTGGCTCTAGATGGAGATATTATAAATGTGGGTCCTGTTGTCCAGCAGACAAGTAAACAATTCTGTGAAAAATTATACCTAATCAAGAACCTCTAGTGACTGATCTTTTTGCTTCCTGTTATGTGCTTTAGAAAAGTTGATTTCCTGCTAGGATTGTGGCCAGATGGTCGGTCAACCATGTCTGAATCTGTAAACAAAATAGAAACCTCATTGTATCTAAACGGAAACTGTTTAACCTGCCAAGTTTCATATGTAATTGCAAAAGTATATAGTAAAGCAAAGAACATTTCTCTGGGTCAAAGGAGCCTTGCTTTCCTGCCCTCCAGAAGGACCTCTGGTGTCTGTGTTGTCTCATCACCTGCGTCGTTCCGTCCTGCAGGAATCTCCTAGATCTGCTGCCCCTGGACTGCGGCACAGATAAAATGAAGAGATAGGTGAAGACAATGAGGACTAAGCAACTGATGACACCACAAGCATGATGAGTAGGATTTCTGCTCTGTACAGGGCCCCTCCTGATGGAAATTGTGGCAGGGAAAATCTTGGATAACATTAGCCTCACACAAGCCAGCATGGAAACACACCACTGTCAACATACTTCCTATAACTGAACATATCCCAGGACAAAGCCATAAGGTAGACACTGTCACAGAGGCTAAAATGTGTATTGTAACAGTCACTGATGCAAGGCTGCTCCATTTTCTTCCTGCAGAGTGAACAGGGAGAAGAAAAACAATACAACAGCTGATTGAGTAGAGCCCAAATGATAGACTTTATGCAAAAGACTTCCCAGCCCAGGATTTCTCCAAAGACATTGATTTGATCCAACTGGTTGGATCACTGTATTGAAGCGGGATTTGTCCCCAGCTTTGCAGAGCTGCCTGTGTCTATGTACTAGACACATATACCACTAAAGATTATTAAAACCAATTTTAAAAATTATTATAGCCTGGCAAGCATGAGGTCTTGAGTTCAATTCCCAGTACTTAAAAAAAAAAAAAGTTATGCCAATTTTATCGAAAAAAATTTTAAAGTCTGAAAGTTTTCCAAAAAGACAATATATACAAATAAAACTGAAGAATATAATATAAATATTGGGAAAAAATGTACAGAATTGGATTTGATGATGCACTCTCCTACAGATTGATTAAATTATATGCTTAATACAACTGTATCTGTAATACCAATAAAGCAATATAAATCTGAAAAACATCTATGTGATTCTCTTCTAAAAAACAAAAGACACTCATTTTTTTGAAATCCCAAACAAAAAAATAGATGTTCTCTCATATTATTTTGAAAATACTATACAGTTACAGTCATTTAAGCCTCAAATTCAGACAACATAAATACACACTAAACTTAAAAGAAGTATCAATAAATACTTTTCCTTTAAACAAATTGAGATTTGATAAGGCTGTAAGTACAAATCAGGAATAAGGTGTAATGCATCATTATACATGCTATATGAAACTTATTTTTGCAATAAACTTTTAAAGTTACACTCTCCATAGATTCAAGAAAAAAAATAAAATATGAACCTATAATATGGAAGAAAGTATAAGAAAATGACTTGCTGAGCTAAGAATGAGTAAATCCTTGGAAATAAAATTGTGAAGCTACAATTCTTAAGGTGACTTGGAAAAGATACAAAAGGTAATAGGAAGGAATTCTGTTCAGCAAAGAAAATTCTCAAAGAAATCAAAATGCAGATGGAAAAATCACAAGAAGGTATTTTGCTTCTCCACCAGTGGTAATCCCTACAAAAACAACAACACAAGGAATGCTCACCAGAAATATGAGAACTTGACATGGCAGATAATTTAGAGGAGCTCTCCCACAGGAAATGGAAAAAGAATGCCTAAAGGGGCTGGGGATTTAGCTCAGCGGCAAAGCGCAACGTTGTGAGTTCGGTTCCCGGTACCGGAGAAACCCCCCCTCCAAAAAAAAGAATGCCTAAAAATAAGAGGCATAAAAGACAGAAAAAAAAATGAACAGAAGCAAATGAATGTCACTAGGAATCCATGAAACTTACCAAATTAGGAAAAGGTAAAGAGCTAATGCTTATGAGAAACAGAAACTATAGCCCACTGGTTGTAGCTGTAATGTGGACGGTGTATGATAAGATTTTAAACAACACACACTCTGCACCAGCAAAGAAGCTCCTGAGCACCATGGGGATTGTCTCAAATCTGCTTCTGGGACAGCAAGTAAGAGAATGTTCCTTAGTGCATTTATATCAGTGACAGAATTAGACAAGCCTGCTCTCCTTTATCTGTGGAAAGGCAAATGAAATGCTATACACACAAACAATGGAGACCCTGACAGGAACTACATGTACATGGAGCAGTACAAATAAAGCTGGAAAATAATATTGGATGAATTAATTAAAATACAGTATGAACTCTCTGTCATAGTATTTGGGCATTAAAAATACATGTAAATGAGATTAGGGTATAGCTCAGTGCTAGTGCACATATACAATGCTCATCAATACCTAGGGTCGATAGCCAACATAAAAAATGTATGTGAAGCCATCAAGTGTAATATAGTAGTGATAAGCAGGGGTATAATGTAGAGAGAAAACACACCTACAAGAGGTTTGCCAAGCACAGCATGAGTGATATTTGGGGCCAAGGTTTCTTTCTAATAACAGCGACCCTGTTTGTTATGTGACATTGTTAAAATCCTTGACCTCCATCCCTAAGATGCTACAAAATATTTTATGCTCTATGTTATAATTACAAGAAAAACACTGAAACACATTTACATGTTTTCTGATGTGCACAACTGCCATTAGGTTAAAACCACAGACTTAGTAGGTGCAATGAATACACAAGCTCCTGAATAATAAGGTATGAGAATGGGCAAAAAGCCCAAGACCTGTCAAACCTCTAGCCCTACACTCTAAAACCAACTCAGTGATTCTCTACAAAGTACTCTGTCTGTTCTTGCACATGCTCTCCTTGTCCTCACCACTACATTTTAGACATAAACAGTGTAATAACCAGAACAGGGCCCACTGCTTCACACTGTATGATGACAGCCACAGAGAGACACAAACAGACTGAAAGTGCTTTGAACTGAAGCTCTCTGTGTTTTATTCCCATGGGCATCTCCAGGATACCAGTATGGAAGGTCCGTCTATAGCATGTGAGCATACTAAGAGAACTATGGGAGATTTAGGGATTCCAGTCAATTGGAACTTGTGCAACATATGCCAAAGGCTCATGGTCATCTCCTTATCCACAGACATATAAACCACTGCAAAGATAAGTCTTCGAATTAACCATAGTGGACAAACATGCCTTCAGCTCTTTAATGTCAAGGAAATGGAAGTACAATTACATGAATGGGCAAACTGGGATAGAAAGGCCAATGTTTACCCAAGGTTAAAACAGTTAGAAAGGGTTCCAAAATCAGCATAATTAGAAAGTCGGAATGGAAGTGCTTTCTTGTTATCCTTGCATATGCTTGATGGTTTGTGCTCCAACCGCTCAGGTCTGTGTCTGCTCAGTGAAAATCTCTATTCTATGCCCTACGTTATGGTGATGCAAGCCAGACAGTATGATGACATCAAGGCACCATTCTGTAATAAAAATAATAACAACAACCAAATCAAACCAAAGCAAAGAAACAAAAATTAAAATCGAGAGTAGTGTTCCCTTTTCCAAATACTCATACTGTTCTCTTCATCCAGCTGCTCTAGGAAACCTGATAAATACAACTCTCAATAATGAAAACAATCTGAAGAGTTACGTTGTACTGCAGATTTTTTTAAGAGATGAAGTAGACACACTACTAGAGTTAGAAAGGAAAAATATCACAATCAACCCAAAGGAATTTCAAAAGTATGTGTGTTGAAAATGTACAGAATATGCTGTCGAGAGCCGTGGAAGCTGGAAAGTAATTACAGGTGCAGGACGAAGCCAGCCTGAGAACATGGGAGCTCCTTGAAACACGTAAACAAGTCGTTGTAGCTTGTTAACTGAGTGCTGGACAGCGAGGCAAAAATTAAACCAACTTCTTGGTATAAATAAACGCTCTACCATTCTTGAAGAGTTCCCCTTCTCCGCTGAGAGAGAAGACCTCCACCTGATCCCAGCTTTTGTCTCTTGTTTATGTTTTCCTCATTCTTGCCACCGTTCCTTCCCAGGGTACAGCAAGAACCCAACAGATCCCTACAATATGCCTATTCTCACAAGAATTACTGTAAGCCTTGGATCTTTAAAAATTTCTCAATATACATGCTTGATCTGTGTTTGGTGACATACATGTAACACAATACAAAATCATAATAAAATACTAAATATCTCATGCACTTTACTGAATACAGTGCACAACAAATCACTGCTTGTTCACCATTGGTGTCCTGTTGCTGACAGAGGAGTGATTTTTTACTGCTGTCCACCATCATGAGCAACTACTGTACCATAAATCGTAGTGTACAAAAAAGAATAAAATTTTAAAAAACTCAAACTAAAGGTTCCATTAAATGATTTTCTTTTTATTCTTCAATATTGGAGATTTATCACAGGACCTAGGACATGATAAACGAGTTACTGTTCAGTGGCAGTAAATCACAGAATTTCCATTTCATATTGAAAAAGAATCTTGCTCAATTGTCCAGGCTGGGTGCTGAAACACTTCCTGTCTCAGGCTCCCAAGTGCCTGAGAGTAAAAGGGTGAAAAACCATGTCTCACTGATTTTCCTTTTACCCAAGCACTGAAATCTTGGTAAATCATGATCAATAAAGAACCTCAGTCTTAAACTGGCATAATGGCACATGCATGTCATCCCAACAGTCAGTGAGGTACACAAACTATTAAAAGATCACACCACCCTAGGCACCTTATTAAGGCACGATCTCAAAATTAAAAATTGGAGAGTATACAGCCCAGCGCAAATTTCCAGAGTTCAGTTTCTCTACAATGAAAACATCAAGCACACCTTGAAATCTTCCATGTCCTAGGGAAACTGCTTTCATTCTACTTCAGTAATAGTGTCCAGAAAATCTTTTAACCTACATTAAGGCCAGACAATTTTCTAATTTCCGATGCTGCCTTAAAAATGATTACATGAACTGATCACTGATAACAGAAGACGTATTTATCTATTACTAAGTTCTATTCCTTTCTTCAAATCTGTGACACTTGGCCAACTCAAAGATGAAGCAAGTACACAATTCTTCCTTCGTGCTTACCCTAAGAACAATTTAACTTTTAGAGGAAATCTTCTATGTTGTAATTCCTACTATTGCCATCCTTCATCATACCAATGTTCACAACCTTTCCACTCTCCTTTGATACATCCTAAGCAGAACACTCTTCATGCCTAACTATTGATGTCCCTGCCCAATTTCTGTTTGGAACTTCTCCTTCACACAGTACTAGTTTTAAAGTCTATCTCAGAGACCATTTCAGTATTTCAAAAAAATCTATAATCAGGCCAAGCTGTATAGCAATTAATTCAGAGATGACACCCCCTTTCCTTTCCACTCATACAGATATCACATGTGTATATCCAGCAAATGCTCAAATTCAGGCCTTTTTCAGAGAGGATTTAACAGGCAGCCCATTCTGGAAGTTGTCCTTAGTAGGTAGACTTTACCCCGCACTTGCTAGTACTTTAACATCTGCTCCATTTTTCTCAGAATTCTGAACTCTCTGGCAGTTCTCACATAAATAGTCTAATTGTGAGTAGGAGTGTCACCTAAATAAGTAAGATTAGAAATTTCTTTTACACTGCTCTGCATGGAACATAGGAGTTCACTGCATATTTGGCAAGTACTCCACCATGGAGTCACATCACCACACTTCTTTAAATTCGCAGGTCTTTCGTCAACACCTATCATGAGTTTGGATATGAGGACATACTGGAAGTTAAGGAGATCACCATAAATATTTTTAAAAGCAGAAATTTGGGGACAGGAGTTGTGGCTATAAGTCCCCGCATCTCAGATATTTATAAACTTCAGATGCTTCAGATCTGCCTCTGGTAGAAATGAGAACAGGGACCTAGCTCACTACCGCGGCACCCAGCTCCGTATCACATCTGCCTCAAGATCTCCCCAAGCCCCTTTCTCTGCCCAGACTGGTGGAGGTGTGAGGACAGCAGGAGGTTTCAAAGATGGCACGGTAGGCTGGTGGTGTCACAGTGGGGAGAGGGTCCTAGGGACCCAGAACTACCTTTGCCTCAGCTAGGGGCTAAAGGCACAGAGGATAACTCACTGGATGACCTCGGGGTCTGAATCTAAATAGCTAGTTCTAACCACTTCTAACAGGTGTCACCAGATTCCACCTCATTTCAGGGCTCCCATCCCACAACGTCACCATTACGTGGCTTCAGGGTCTCCCAGGTTCTTTCCAAAGCAGTCCACAGCAAATAGAAGTCACAAAACACGGTCTAGCAAGCACTCTGATGTCAGTATCTTCTTCAGGATTTGCAAATAACGCCATGACACCGGAAGATACCGCCTACCTTGGCCCACTTGATTGGACAGTTCATATAGCCCGCCCCTCGATCACTGATTGGCTCCTCCTGTATTGCCCTCCCTTCAAGCCAAGACGAAGGAGGAAAACAAACCTCTACGTGCGAGAGTGGATCCCAAAAGAAAGACTGTAGCGCAGAGACTTCTGGCGGAGGCCGCTTTCTACCCTGCTGACCTCACCTCGCCTGAGGGATACTTGCAGTGAAGGGCTTTATCCCTGCCTTTTCAGTGTTGCTCCTATTTTCTTAAAGGATTCAACGGGCTCTTCTGTAATGGGTTACAAATGTGTTCAGAAGGTTTCAGGTTAGTATTCTAGGGAAGAATCAATCTCCTGATGTCATAAAACACCCTGAGCCCAGGCCAGGACACAGTGGAATAGAGGGAGAGCAGACTGTTTGAGAGGTCGATATTTTAGAGTGATGCAGCAGGCTTCATTCTCAATATTTTCACACTTATCTCTCTCCATCTGTTCCTTTTCATCCTAGAAAATTAATATGTGCCCACAAAAGAAGCACAATTACTGTGTAAATGAAGAAATTAGAGTTAAATGATAGCAAAAGTATGCAAAAAAGTAAAGAGGAAAGCTTAGCAAACATGTCAACTCTTCCATACAAGCTTGCTACTCATCCAGGGTCATACAAAACCTGAATTCTGAAAGTAAGCATATTGTCAAACATGAGGGTTACAATTCTTGCTGAAATGGAGCCACATTGCTTATCCAATAAACCATTTCCTTATGATGAGGCAGGGACATGCCTTATAGTTCCCTGCTCACAGATTGAAACTCTGCCTCTTCAGTATTTTAATATTCCTGGAAGAAATATATTGCCTGAACCATGTGATACACTTGTTAACCACTTGTTTGTCTTGAGAGATACATAGAATAAGAGTAAAATACACTTCTAGGTGTGTTTTATAGAGTCACGTGAGTTTGATCTGATGGACCAACTCTGGTCCCTGGATCCTTCTTCTCAGGCTCCTTGACTGCTCTCTGATTCCTTGATCTCATAAAGAAGTTACATTTTCTTCTTCACTTCTGTTTGCCAAGATATTTCTGCATTGGAAACAGTCAAACCCTGACTGCAGCTTCTGAAACAATGAGACAAAATAAATATATTTTTTTAAAATTCTGTGTGTCAGCTATTTTGTACCATTAACTAAGTAAAGAAATAAATACCTACTACAGTTGTTAGGTGCATGTCCTAAATAAACTTTCAAATGCATCAATTCATTCTTCAAGTAATTATATAAATGAATTTGTTTTATGACTGCTCTTCAGATTTCTATGTGTACATATTTCAGTCTGAGTTCAGATTTCTATATGTACATATTTCAGTCTGAGTCCAGATTCTCTGCATATCAAAAAACTTCTTTCTTCTATAATCCATTCTCCTTCATGAAGGCCAAACTACCTCAATGAAGACAGGTATCTGGTGATGAATTCATGCTTAAAACAAACCCACTGCTATAAAGAACTGGATTCAAGTTACACAGTATTTAACAAGGAGGACTGATGGAGGACTCCTTTATTAGCCACCAATTTCACTTGTAAGTGTTGACTTAGAAGAACTTATGAAGAATACTCACAATGATGTGAAGAAGTGTATGATAATGCTTTCTGGGAAATCACCCTTACAGCTGTGAATATGCTGACACAAGGTAGCATGACATTTCCATCTACAGGTACCCAAAAATGTACATGCTGCTTTTTCTATCTTAAAATTGACTATATAATTGCATGAGTCACACGTGAACATCATTCAGGTCTCATTCAAACATTGTCACTTTCAGAAGGCTTCTCTCACTCTCTGACATACTCTTTCAACTTTACTGAAGATTGATGGACCTCTTTCGTAAATCATCACACTTTATTCCGAGCTGCTGTGTTCAACAGAAAAGAATTTCTCAGTCTGAGATATCAGAAGCTGAGGAGAGAAGAGCTTTGTTCTTGGTCAGTGTTGTTTCTCAGCATACATAATATTTTCACACCAAATGAGAATGAAACTCACAATGGCAATAATAAGGGAAAATTCAAAGTATAAGATGCTGTGAGAACATGAAAAAAGGCAGTGTGAAACTTACTAGTTCAATAAAGGAAGCAACATTTTACCAGGAGTAGTTAGAATAGCAAGAAGGAGTTACCCAGAAAATGGTAAAATAGAACTGATGGCAGAAAAAGTAGTTTGAAGCAAAGGCATGTGAGTGTGCTGAGCATAGAGAGATGGCATTGATAAACAGTGTCTGAGTGTAAATCACAAAGGAGGAGAAAGGCTCTGAGAAATTTATCACTCTTGTGTCTATAGAAATTCAGTAATATGTTCCAGCACCATTTAGGTTCAAGTCAGATTCTAGGTGAAATAAGGAGGACCTTTACTTGAATTTCCTTATATTTCAGATAAGTCTATGCTGCTGCACTAATGGATTTTGGGGGAACCAAAATGGACCTTATACATATTTCCTCACATCCACAAAATCTGTAAAAGACCTTAGAGTGTTCCAAAGTATTTGTCAAAAAAATGACTACCTCTGTGAGTGCATCCTTTACTATACTTCAGGTGCACAGAGGCCAGACAGCGGAGATCCAAAGGCTCACGTTCAGATAACGGGAAACATCGTGGAGGCTCTGAACATACCTACTTCTTGCTCATGCAATAAAAAATGTAACGAGTTGATATTGGTGGAGAATCGATACACAATCTTCAAACCAAGTTTTGCTGGTTTTCCCTGGGCTTCTCTCTGTGTGAAAAGAGATATGTAACATTAGGTGAAGAAAGAACTTTCCCATGATTCAACAGTGACACAACTTATCATTTCCCATCTGTTGTAGTTATGGTTTGTGAGGGAATAGACTTAATATAGAACACATAATTTATAAGATTATATTATAATCGTCACCAAAAAAGTCAAATGCAGAAGAATGTGGGAAATCTGTCTACATACTAAAGACACAAAGAATCTAGCTAAGACCCTAGATCCCATAGCACTTTCTCACAAGAGTTCTGCTGAAGAACTACAGCCTATGGCAATGTCCTCCATGAGTCTAGCTGGAGGACTAGAGCCATGACAATGTCTCACACAGGTCTGTATCAAGGATCTGCTTTGAGAAGGCCCAAAGGTCAGTGGTGGAAGCTGAACATCTGCAGCACTGTGGTGAAGGATCTGTGCTACTACGTTGAGGGACCTGCATTGGAGCCAGAAACTGACACTCAAGGTAAGGGCCAGAGGTACCCAAAAAAAACCAGCAGCCATCCACAGAAAAAACAAGGACCAAAGCTCCTTTGATGATAACTTCTAAAGTCATATCAGAAAAACCAGTGGGACAAGCTTCTCCAGCAACAGCACACCATCTTCCTCTTCAGTTCTCCTTCTATGCTGTTGGCAACAATCCTCAGATGGATCTTCCACACCCAAAACCATGCTGACTCTGATCAACTCAGTGTCCCAAGTTGATCATTACTTTATCAACCACACCACTAACGCAGGAATTTGGTTCTTTAGGCACTTAAATCTGAAAAGGACCTTATATCATCTCACACATTGGAGTAGTCATCTGGTCAACCTCATATAAATAACAGAAAAAGAACTGAGGCTCCTTCTGATGAAATGGTCAGGAACAGATATCTTCAATAAAGTAGTCTTTACATCTGCCTTGACAAACCTCTGAGTGGGTACAACTTTGTGCGCTGTTTACTGTCTCTGTGTGCACCTCGGTCTCCTTAACTGTTTTCATCAGCCTGAATCTGTATATAGCTTTGTCCACTTGAGCAGTGATGTCTCTGCTGTGCTTCAGTTTTCACACTGTGGAATATCCAGGATATGAACACATCAATGCAGATGTACACAGGGCATGTAGCATGTCTTCCTTCTGTTACATGAAAACATTTTCTTCCTTATATTGTCCATTCTTCACATCTTTGATACAGCACTCAAGTATTCATCCTACAATATCCATTGTTCCAGGACCTTAGACAGCTTTTATGGGTAGAAGAGATGAGTCACGTCCTTTCCTTACATTTTAATATTTCATTCCAAGGCAGATGAACATAGATCAAGGCAACTCACAATGAGGGGGCCATAATGAAGTTGGGAGTAGACTGTGGATATGAGAAAGTTAGATGGTAAATGATTTCCGTTGGAAAACACATGGATCCAGACAGCAACAGCAGACCACAGGGCAGGACTCAAGTGTCATGAGATCTCAGCTGAGACAGGCCAACAGGGGCAGAGGAGAGTAGTATTCCACACAAATGCTTTAGTAAAAAGAGGACTGAGAGACATGTTAAGGGTCATAGAATTGAGTTCAGTCCTCGTCTTCCCAGGTATGCTCTACATGATATTATACTCCCTGAAATATTATTCTATAAAGTGACTGTTATGATTTGTGTCTGGATGGCCCCAGAAAACCTCATGCAGTCATGGGGCAGGCTTCTAGAGTTTATGATTGATTCATGGTCCAATGTTGAGACTATGGGTGTAAGTGCTGCACCCATCCTGGGGTGGATAGTTTGCATGCAGTGTAAGGGAGGGAAAGATGCTGCTTGCCACTCCTCCCCTAGTGCTCTTTTTGCTTTTGCTATCTCCCACCAGCCATGAACTGTTGCTTTCTGTCACATGTCACTCTGCCTTGGAGCCAGCCGAGTATGGACTGAACCCTCCACAAACTGTGAGCTAAGTAAACCTTTCCTTCTTTAATTTTGGATGTCAGGTATTTTGTCTCAGCAACGAGAGAAAAGTAACCAAAACAGTGACTTATGGCTACCAAAGTCTTAGTAACAATACCACAAGAAACAAAGCTGAATTTGCTTTCTATTCACTTTCGATATCATTGCACTTCAGAGTGCCTAAAAGCTCTGCAGAGCCTCTCAGTAGACAACCCATTTGATAATGAGTAGAACACTGCTACCCAGTCTACCTTGGGTCTTTCACTCAGCAAATTCACCATTGCTATGAAGCATGATTTTGTGTTGTGTGATGAGAATGTTATTTTAATGAGTAAAAGTGATACATAGCAGAAGATTGGACCTTATCCAGGCCATTGCCAATAAAGTAATATAAAGGCCTCGAGTTTATCTTCCTTTACAGTTAATTCTCCATTGTACAAAAATACCACATCTTTTTTGAAAGATTTTATTTTAAAGGAAAAAAAACCAAAATAGAAACAACAAACACAAAAACAAAACAACACAAAAACAATAATGATACAGGATTTCAAAACAAGATGATAAAAAAATTAACAGTGGTTGTTATATTACATATTGTTATCTTCAACAAAGTTGCTCAGATTACCAAATGTAGGAATGCAAGATCCATCAAACAATTAAACATTAACTGTTCCTTTCAATAAATCACTAGAAATTAGTCATACAAT
>NW_004955546.1:790556-806881 GCF_000276665.1 Chinchilla lanigera
CAGTGAACATGTTCAGCCCCTTTGTCAAAGATAAGGTGACTGAGTGTTTGTAGTTGTGTCTGCATCTTCTAATCTGTTCCATTTATCCTCAGGTCTGTTTTTTTGCTAGTACCATGCTGATTTTATTACAGTACCTTTGTAGTATAATTTCAAGACAGGGATTGTGATCCCTCTTGCCTTGCCTTTGTTGCCCAGGATTGCTTTTGTTATTCTAGGTCTCTTGTGGCTCTAGATGAATTTTAGGTTCCAGATGAATGCTTTATCTAGATCTAGATAATTTATCTAGAATTATATTTTATCTAGAATTATACTAATGATACTTTGGTCAGGATTGCATTAAATTTGTGTAAGTTTTGGGGTTACTGTCATTATCACAATATTGGTTCTTCCTATCAATGAGCAAGGAATATCTTTCAATTTTGTGAAATCTTCTTTGAACTTTTTTTGAGAGTACCATAATTTTCATTGCATTGATCTTTCATTTCCTTTGTTACACTGATTCTTAAGTATTTCATTGTTTTGATGCTATTGTGAAGTGTGTTGTTTCCCTAATTTCTCTCTCAGTGAGTTTATTATTCAGGTACAGAAATGCTATTGACTTCTGAGTGATGACATTGTACCCAGATAAACTACTGAATTTGATTATTAAATCTAGAAGTCTTTTGCTGGAGTTTTTGGGGTCTTCTACATAAAGTATCATGTCATCTGCAAATAATAATTTCACTTCTTCCTTTCCTAACCTTATTCTTTCTATTTCTCTGTCTCTTGTCTAATTGCTCAGGCTAATATTTCCAGAACTATATTGAATAAGAGTGGTGACAGTAGACATCCATGTCTTGTTCCTGATTGCAAAGTGAAAACTTTGGGCCAGGGAAATAGCTCATTGGCAAAGAGCCTGCCTGGCAAGTGCAAGGTGCTGTGTTTGATTCTCAGTACCAAAAACAAACAAACAAGTAAAGTGAAAGCTTTCAATTTTTGTTCATTTAGTGTGATGTTGGCTGTTGTTTTCTTATAGATGGCTTTTATTAGATTGAGGTAAAGACCATATATTCTGATTTTCTATAGGATTTTTTTTTATCATGAATGAGTATTGGACTTTATGGAATGTTTTTTCAGCATCTATTGAGATGATAATGTGATTTTTTATGTTGGCTCTGTTGATATGGTGTATTACATTTATTGATTTGCATATATTGAACCATCTCTGTACTCCTGGGATGAATCCCACTTGGTCATGATATAAAATCTTCTTGATGGTTTGCTGCATTCCTTTTGCTAGTATTTTATGGAGTATTTTTGCATCTATGTTCATTAGTTACATTGGCCTGTAATTCTCTTTTTTGCTGAGGTCTTTCTCTGGTGTGGGTATCAACATAATACTTGTCTCCAGCAATGAATTAGGATGAATTGTTTCCCTTTCAATTTCCTTAAAGAGCTTAAGAAGTATTGGCATTAAATCTTCTTTAAATTTCTTGTAGAATTCATCTGTGAATCCATCAGGACCTGGGGTTTCTTTGTTGGGAAGATTTTCAATTTCACTGACTGATATTGGGTTATTCAGGATTTTTATATCATCTTGATTAAGCTTTGCTAATTCATATGTATCTAGAAATCTGTCCATTTCAACTGTGTTTTCATTTTTTGAGAAGAAAGATATTCAAAGTAGATATTAATGATCATCTGAATTTGTAAAGGATCTGTAGTGATTTCACCCTTTTCATTCATTGCATGAATTTGAGTATTTTCTTTCCTTTTTTGATAAGGTTGGCTAGGGGTTTATCAGTTTTATTTATTCTTTCAAAGAACTAACTCTTCACTTCATTAATTCTTTGTTCTCTTAGTCTCCACTGTGTTAATTTTGGCTCTTATCTTTATACTTTCCTCCCTTCTTTGGGCTTTGGGCTTGCTTTTCTTTTTCTAGAAGCTTGAGGTGCATCATAAGGTTATTTGTGTTCATTCTGTTTTCCTGATGTGAGAATTCACTGCTACAAATTTCATTCTGAAGACTGCTTTCACTGTGTCCTACAGGTTCAGATAAGTTGTATCTGCATTTTCATTTGATTGTAAATATTGTTTAATTTCTTCTTTAATTTTATCAGTGACCCATTGGTTGTTCAGGAGGGTGTTATTTAATTTCCATGTGTTTATGGAGTTTTTGTGATTTCTTTTCTCAATATTTTCCAATTTCATTGCATTATGGTCAGATAATATGTATGAAATAATCTCAATTCCTTTGCATTTACTTAAGCATGTTGTATGGACTGGTATATGCTCTATTTTAGAGAACTTCCCATGTGCAGCTGAGAAGAATCTGTATTATGATGATGTTTCTCATTGATGCCAATCAATCTTATGTTATTCATCTTTGCATCATCTTGTAGCTGTTGGACTGATTTTCATTCTAATGTTGTTGTATGGAACACTCTCTAAAGGTCTACTATGTTCATTTGTTCACAAGTTTGTTTTAGTTGTGTTATTTTTTTTGCTCATTTTTATCTAGTTGATCAATCTCTTTGTGAAAATGGGGTATTCCAGTCTCCCATTATGA
This sequence comes from Chinchilla lanigera, assembly GCF_000276665.1. Lineage (NCBI taxonomy): Eukaryota > Metazoa > Chordata > Mammalia > Rodentia > Chinchillidae > Chinchilla > Chinchilla lanigera. Next base: position 793,105 of record NW_004955546.1, read on the forward strand.
TTATGTTATTGCTTATTGAATTTTTCATGTCTATTAAAATTTGTCTTATATAGTTGGGTGTTCCCATATTTGGTGCACATATATTTATGATCGTTATCTCTTCCTCTTGCAGTTTTCCCCCAACATGTATGCAGAGACCTTCTTTATCTCTTTTGAGCATTCTTGGTTTGAAGTTTACATGATCTGCAAACAGAACCACTCTCCCTACTTTTTCCTAGATTCCTGTTGCATGGAAGGTTGTTTTCCATCCTTTGACTTTCAGTCCATGAATTTCCTTATGAGTTAAATGTATTTCTTGTACACAGCATACTGTTAGATTTTTGTTTCTTGATTCACTCTGCCAATCTGTTTCTTTTGATTGGTGAATTGAGGCCATTTATATTAATGGTTATAACTGATATGCATTGGCTTATCTTTGTCATGTTATTTTCCTGATGTTGGTTCCCTACTTTGCCCCTCTGTTTAATTGCTTTTTCTGCTTGATGGCTCCTTTCTATTGTTCTTGGAATTGTCATTTTTATCTCCATCTAGAATAAGGATAGGAAAGGAAGAAGCTAAACTATCATTTGCAGATGACATGATTCTTTACATAGAAAACCCCAAAAGCTCCACCATAAGACTCCTAGAGTGAATAATCAAATGCAGTTGGGTGGCTGGATACAAAGTGAACATTCAAAATTCAATATTGTTCCTGTACACAAACAACAAACTTACTGAGCAAGAAATTAGGGAAACCACATCATTCACAATATCATCCCCAAAAATGAAATACATAGGAGTCAATCTCACAAATGAAGCAAAAGATCTATACATTGAAAATTACAGTACTCTCAAAAAGGAAATCAAAGAGGATATCATAAAATGGAAGGATATCCCTTGCTCATAGATAGGAAGAACCAACATAGTGAAAATGGTCACAGTCTCAAAATTGTTTCACAGGTTTAAAGCAATCCTGATCAAAATGCCATTAACATACACCACAGATCTACAGAAGACATTCCTAAAATTCATCTGGAACCATAAGAGACCTAGAATAGCAAAAGCAATCCTGGGCAACAAAGGCAAGGCAGGAGGTATCACATCCCTGCCTTGAAAGTATATGACAAAGCTACTGTAATGAAATCAGCATGGTACTGGCAACAAAACAGACCTGAGGACCAGTGGAGCAGAACAGAAAATGCAGACACAACTACAAACACATTCAACCACCTTATCTTTGACAAAGAGGCTAAACATGTTCACTGTATGAAAGATAGCCCCTTTAAAAAATGGTGCTGGAAAAACTGGCTCTCTACATGACAAAGACTAAAACTAGACCCATGTCTATTATCATGCACTAAAGTCAAAATGGATCAAAGATCTAAATATTAAGAGAAACACTAACTGTATTGGAAGAGAAAGTAGGTAGAAATCTTCAAGACATAGGGGTAGGTAAAGACTGCATGAACAAAACCCAAACTACATGAGAAACACTTGAAAGAATCAGCAGTTGGGATCTCATCCTATTAAAAAGCTTTCACACGTCAAAAGAAATCACCAATAGAGTGAAAGGTAAACCACAGAATGGGAAAAAATTTTAGCCAACTGTCCCTCAGACAAAGGACTTCTATCTGGAACACATAAAGAACTGAAAAATATCAGTCCCCTGAAATTCAAAGACCCAATCCAAAAATGGGCATCTGGAATTAATATATACTTCTCAGATGAAGACATACAAATAGCAAATAAATATATGAAAAAATGTTGAACATCATTAGTCATTTGAGAGATAGAAATTAAAACAACACTGAGATTTGCCAGAGACCTTCCAGTGCCAGTTCCTTGACACAGTCAGAACTGGCAGCGGATAGCTGCAAAGCAGGGACCACATAGGATGGGTGCGTGGCCTCCTTCTATTTTCTATACTAATCCTAGCCTTCCAGATATTTAATGCGCTGTCTATAAAGGATAGTTAGGGACCTGAAGGATCAGAACTGAAAGTAGTTAAGGAATCAGAGCCCAGGATAAAAGGCACCCCTTCAGGGTTGAAAGAGGAAGTAGAAGCCACCACAGAGATTTACATCAGTCCCCTACCTCCTGTGTGGCGATGTTCACCCACCAGAAAGGGAGGGGAGCGCTGTGCAAACCTTAGTGCATGGGAAAACATTAGGTGAAGGCCCTGTGTGTGCCAGACTGGCTCTAGATGGAGATATGATAAATGTGGGTCCTGTTGTGCAGCAGACAAGTAAACAATTCTGTGAAAAATTACACCTAATCAAGAACCTCTAGTGATTGATCTTTTTGCTTCCTGTTATGTGCTTTAGAAAAGTTGATTTCCTGCTAGGATTGTGGCCAGACGGTCGGTCAACCATGTCTGAATCTGTAACCAAAATAGAAACCCCATTGTATCTAAGTGGAAATTGTTTAACCTGCCAAGTTTCATATGTAATTCGAAAAGTATATAATAAAGCAAAGAACATTTCTCTGGGTCAGAGGAGCCTTGCTTTCCTGCCCCTCCAGAAAGACCTCTGGGTTCTCTGTTGTTTGTCTCCTCACCTGCGTCATTCCGTCCTGTGGGAATCTCCTGGACCTGCTGAAGCCAGACTGTGGCAGAGATTTCATCTCTCTCCAGAAAGAACGTCTGGCATCAAGAAATCAACCAATAACAAATGCTGGAGAGGCTATGGGAGAAAAGGAAGCCTTCTTCACTGTTTGTGGGAGTGTAGACTGGTAGAACCACTAAGGAAATCAGTGTGGAGATTTGTCCAAAAAGTAGGATTAGAGAGCCCATTCAATCCAGCTATTCCCTTTCTAGGTATTTTCCCAGAAGAATTAAAAACATCATTCCTCAGCACTATATGTGCACCCATGTTTATAGCAACACCGTTTGTCATAGGTAAATCTCAGAAACAACTCAAATATCCATTAACCAAGGAATGAATAAGAAAATGTATTTATATACAATGGAGAAATACTCAGCTGTAAAGAAGGATAAAGTTGAGACATTTATAGAGAAATAGATGCAACTTGAGACCATACTCATATGTGAAATCAGGCTTGCATGTGTAAACATCATATGGTCTCCCTAGTGTAAGAAGCTGAAAGAGGAAATAAGATCCAAAATGTACAATAGATATTGTGAAATAGGAACAAACTTCAAAAGGAAAGAGAAACTGGTATGGGATAAAGGACAAAAGAAGGAAGGGGAAAGGAAAAATAAATAAATACATATGTTTACATATATAATCTATATACACACACACAACATAGTTCAAATAGTTATACTAATTGCTACTAGTTCATTGAAAAAAAGGTTTGTGCCTATAGTGTTTGATCAGTTTTTCATGCCCATATCTTATAAATGAGAAACTACTTTGAAGATAACAATACACAATATACTAACCATTTTTACTCTTCTACAATCTTGTTTTGAAATTTTGTACTATTAAATTTATTGATTTAAAAAACTTTAATGGTTTTTTTCCTTTAAATGTAAAAAAAAATGGCAGGAATAGAAAAATGTATAGGTGTGGACAGTTTTGATAGTGATGGACAGTTTATTGGTGCTATATGAGGCTTCAGCAAAGTGAAACACAGGTTAAATAAAACAATTCTTTTAGGAGGGAATGGAAGTGTTCCAAACTGAGTGCAGATATTTTATGTATGATTTAAAATAAGCAAACAGTAAAGTGAAGTTAATTATTCCTTACTAAGCTGGGCTGAAAAACAATATCTAACTAATGAGAATCCTCAAAGAACTGTGATAGTCATTACCAGTATAACTAACTCCAATGAGCCAAGGACTAAAAGCAGGAGAGAGGGTGAGTTTGAGAAGAGAAAGCTAAGAATAGATCAATGTTATTGCTTTGCTGAAAGGAATAGTTAATGATTACTTGATTGATCAATATTGCATGTCTCTGTTTTCCTGAGAAGCCACTTTAAAGATATCAATATGTAATACAACAACCATTGTTAATTTCCTACCACTTTGTCTGTAACTCTGTATTATTTGTATTGTTCTTTTGCTATCATGTAAATGGTGTCTGTCTATTGATGTGTTTTCCTTCTTTTAATTTAATTTTATTTTTCCTTCTTTTAATTTTAAAATAAAATTTTAAAAAAGAACAGATCAATGATTGTAGTTGGAAATAATAGGGCTGAGAAACACAATTTATAGATTATTAATTCTTATGGATTTAATATTCAGACATTTAGAATGCTTATAAAATAGAATAAATGCTTATTTCAACACATTACTAAGGAGGTAGAAATATAGCTCAGTGGCACAGTGCCTGCCTGGCAAGCCCAAGGTCCTGAGTTCATTTCCCAGTACCAAAAAAAAATCCAAAAAACAAAACAAAAAGTCAACACAGAGCTAACCTTTACAAGACAAACTACTACAACATGAGATCTTCCTTCAGTTCTTAAGTACAAACATTACATATGTTGTAATAGAGAAAATTTACAAATTTTTGAGAAGGCGTAATGTCACAACTCTGCTATTGAAGTGTATTTTTTCATAGTTCTAGAATCTATGAGTTTGCACAGTGAGAACCTGTCTCAAAAAATCTGTAACATTGGGTGGATATCATATTAGCCTTAGGATATTATAGGCCACAGTATGTCCATTATATGAGAGGTGAGGGGTCACAGTGAGGATACAATTGCTGTATTAAGACCCAGTGTTTGTTGGTTTAATGCTAGCATCAGACACCACTGTGTGAATAGTACTTTAGTACTGCAGGCCACAGAGGGGACAGCATATCACTTGCTCCTAGCTATACTGTAGCCTTTTTATTATGAGTCTGTCTTGGTTGTTCAATGGAAACAGTGGTCACAGTGAATGGCATCCTCTGCTTGAAGCTCCTTCTCTGCTGATCTAGAGGCCCATCCCTCCGCCCTGCACTCAAGGCACATATAGGAAGCTCTGCACTCATAGTTGCACGGAAGACACAGCCACTTCTCGGTGCTCATGCCTGAGTGCAAGACTTTGAATACTATTCTCGGTGGACTCAGGCGTCTGGCACCCTCCCTGGCTGTGTTTTGTCAGGAAAGACGGGAGCGCACGCCCTCTGGTGGCGGTGGGGATTCAGTGTGGGAGGCTCGGAGCTCAATAAGATACGGGCGCCGCCTGCTGGCCCTCCCGCAACACAAAAGAAATCTGGTACAGTGTACACATTATTCAATATCACAGTTTTGGAAATTCTACCTGAAACTTACTACCCACGTTTGAGGCGCAGTGAGCATGCGCGGCGCGGGCGGAGACGCGCAAGCGCCTGGAAGGTTAGGCGCGTTGCTGGGAAGCCGCCGCGGAGCCTGGCGGTTGTGACACAGGGGCGCTCGGGATTGGCTCACCTTCAAAAGAGGCGAAAGGTTGAGGGGGCGGGGCGAGGAGGGGCGGGGCGGTGCCTGGGCACCCGCCGCCTCTGCCATGAAGAGGATCTTCGGCCTCAGCAGCAAGGGCCAGGCACCCTTGAGCCCCTCGCGCCCGCGGAGGAGTTCCAGGGGTGCGCGGTGCCGCGTCTTCGACAGGTCCGTGCGCAAGCTCCACAAGGCTGCGAGCGAGGGCGACGTGGCCAGGGTGCAGCACCTCCTCCTTCTTGGGAAGAGTAGCCTGAATGACAGGGACGAGAAGCGCAGGTAATGGGCCTGCGGGGCGAGGCGCTGCAGAGGGGCAGCGGCGGGGCCAACGGTTAGGAAGTCGGAGTGGGTAAGGAGGGAGGGGGAGAGGCGGGCCGGGAGGGGAGCGATTCCCACCCCCCGGGGAGGCAAGCCCTGGACAGGGTCTGTCCGCGTGCGGTCCTAATGAGCAGCGAAATAAAAACAAAGCTTTAGCCGGTTTTCAATCAGCTTGTGCTTCCTGTTATCGAACCCTGTATTGACTACTTAAAAGCGGTTTAACTCTGATAATAAATGTGTGTACAATATTTTATTCTGAGTATCACGTTAAGAGAACTGTTGAATACGCTGTAAAAAAAAGTACACTATGAAATATATCCCATAATATATCAAATTCAGAGCTAAAAGTTAATCTGATAAAATCTGGTATTGCATTTTCTGTCAGTGTACGCCTGTGCATGTATGTTCTTTGCTAAGGAATCTTACAAATAAACTGAACTGGGAAGATGGCTCCATGTTCTTGACTAGAAAGATCCGTTAGTCTCAAAATGTGAACTTTCTTTTTATCAGTTTTATAGAAATCAAATGAAAATGTCGCGTAACACTTGAGTTCCATGTACCCTCTTTTGTTGTTATGTCACTAAGAAAATGTAGTGAAGACCTGCCTTCCTAGGACCTGGTGCATGCTAAACACCCTACCACTGAGCTACTCTACTTTTCCCACCTGCATTCCGAAGGTTGACTATCAAAAGAAAAATTAAATTCTCCTTTATATTAGAAAAAAAGTTAAAGTGAAAGACAGCAAACTTGGAAACATTTGCAACATAAGTCAGATGAAAAATGTATCTTTGTCTTACAGAGAATTTTTTCAAATTATCAAGCAAAAAATACTGAGTTCTAATTTATTTATTTTGGTGGTCGGGAGCACACCGTGAGCCTCAAGTCCAGGACTGTACCACTGAGCTGTATTGAACTCTAAATTGTGTATTCTTTGGCAGATCTACAAGTGACCTGTAAACATAAAAAGAAATATTTAGTATCCCTGGTAAAGGAATTTAATTGTAAAAACGAATGAAATGCTGTTTTGCAACTACAGAGTTTGTGAGGATAAAGGGTAGTTTATACTGCTGCTTAAAATTTAAGATGGCTTATGACTTTTTCAAATAGGCAATTTGGTATAAGTACTGTACCACATTTTAAAAAAGCATGTCTCCACCCATCAATTTCATAATACTAATACCTTTAGGACATAGAGACACATATGTATGTGTCAAATTTGCTTTTCTTTAGCATTGCTTAAAATAGCAGTGTATTAAGACGACTCCATAGAAGAGATTGTATCCATTGCAGTGCATTCATAGGATGGAACAGTATATAATCATTGAAGTTGGCATAAGCATGAATGTATGTTGACATGGAAACATGCAGTTTGGTATATCAAGTGAGGAAAGTGTAAGTTTGATTCTGCATACACACAAATAGACTGGAGTCTTGTATTAGCCAAAAAATGTGTACAAAATGTGGCAAAATTTGTTATTTTCATGAATTAAATGATAAGTGAAATTTTCTGTTCTTTTTTATTATCTAGAAGTTCATTCCATTCCTAATATTGAAGGGTTTCTCATTATCTTTTTGATTCTTAGTTTCACTGACACCAGAAACTATACTCAGTATTAATTCAATATTTTGACATTTTTTGAGTCTTGCATTTTGGACTGTCTTTTGATTATTTTGGCAATAGTTGTGTGTGCCTTTCCTTCCTTCCTCTTATCTGTGATTTCTGCAGTGAATATGTATAAAACCCTAGTAAAAATTTACTATTAATAAAATAATCCTTGAGAAAAATAGGAATATTAGTCTAGAATAGCTAATTTTCTTTTTTTCCATGTGGGTATATTGGTATTTCTGCCAACTCTTAGCTTTTTCAGAAGTAAAGGAATTATCTGTGTTTATAGATTTTATTATGTGTACACTTCATTATATGCATTTTATTGGGTATAGATTTACATATGGTTGCACCCTTTTATACCATTTTTGTGTCTTCGTCTCCCTTATATGGATATACACTAACATTTTACAGTCTGGTTGGGTATAAATTAACATTCTGCAGTCTGGTTGGGTATGATTTATCTTACAGAGTTATATCAGAACTGCACTTGCATACACAGAAGCTGATATTGCTACATTAAAAGTTCCCACCCTACAGGTCAGGAGGGGCCCTGCCACATCACCAGTTATAGTTATAACATATCTGTCTGCAGTCTTGTGAGCTATATGTGGCTTTCCAAAATCAGAGATGTTACAATGTGAGGAAAAGAATCTTAAGACTCATTGAAATAATCCTAACCCCACAAAGTAGGTGCATTTGAATTATTTTATTTTACTGAATTGAAATGTCTTTGTTAAGTAGTAATAGTAGTAATTATAGTATCTAATGATTATTGAGCTGTTGTTTGTTCTTGAAATTGTTCTAAATATTTTGCATGAATTCTTATTTAACCATCACAGTGGTGTTCTGTGAGATAACTGCTTTCAATCCTCATTTTATACGTGAGGCTATTGAGGCATAGAAAGGGCTAAACAATAGATAGGAAGTAAGAACTTCAAGTCGGAAATAAACCCAAGTTGAGCGAAATCCAAGGCATGCTCTTTCTATTCCAGTAGGCTGCTCTAGGCTGGGAGGCCGCTCAGGGTAGAGCTCTTGCTTAGTATGCGCAAGATGCTTGCTTCCATCCCTTGCACCACACACACAAACACAAAATCACCCAACTGCTCTTCCATTAATCAGTGAGTAATAAGAGCTAATAAGTATTCTACATTTGAGAAAAAAATTAAATACTTGTTTTGAAAGCTATTTAATGTTCACAATTACATGAATAATTGTGCCTTTTGAAATTGAGCTGTGTGATTTCCTAATAATCTTTGTTATCGTCACAGGACAGCTCTGCATTTCGCCTGTGCCTATGGCCATCCAGGAGTGGTGACTCTCCTGGTAGAGAGGAAGTGTGACATCGATGCCTGTGACAGTGACAATAACACCGCACTGATTAAGGTAGATAGCAGCCAACAATTTCAGCCTGAGAGGAACTGTATTTAAATGCTGAAAATAAAAGTGAATCCATGTAATTTAAATATAACTACTTGGTGAGGCCTGTGGAAAGTCTGTTTTGAGTTCCCTGAGTTGACTGATGGTGTCTCTCTTGTTATACTACCGACAGGCTGTGCAATGCGACCAGGAGAAATGTGTGACTCTTCTCTTGGAACATGGTGCAAATCCAAACGTTGCCAATGCCAGGGGCAACACCGCTCTTCATTATGCGATCTATAGTGAAAACACATCGATAGCGGCAAAACTGCTTTCACACAGTGCAAATGCTGAGGCAAAAAACAAGGTACAGATAATTGATTTTATTTCCAAAGCATTTGAAATATGTTCATGTTAACAGTGACATATAGGTAGGGTCAGTTTTCCATATTTAGAAGTTCAAGCATTCCATTACTAGAAATACAGTTTTTTAAATAACTTAGTTGTTAAGATTTCACTTTAAATGTTCGTGGTTTTAAAGAAATACTGGAGGATACAGGTTTCTTTTATGTACTTATAGCAAGGATTTGTGAAAACACTGAATTTTTAAAAAGTAAATACTTTCTTCTGACACTTTTACAAAGTTTTGTTTTGTTTTGTTCTGTTTTTCTTAGTTACTGTAAAACAACACAGAACAACAAAATTTACCTTGGAAGTAGGTGTTATTTTAAAACTTAAACTGAACAGCAGTATTTCACAATAAGTGGAAATCTTGTTGCTGTTGAGAGATTATAAAAATGATTCATTTTTCTGTGGTTTCACTTAAATGGGAAAAATGAAAAGTGGTTAGAAATAATGCAGACCAGTGGGGGTTGGTTGCTTGCTTGCTTGTTTTTGAGAAAAAAATTTTTTTTTTCTGGTTTATATGTATAGACAGGATGCTCTTCAATGTGGGAAATAAAAATTCCCTTTTTCTTTTCAGTAATGGAAATTGAACCCAGGACCTTCACACTGAGCTAAATCTCTAGCTCTTTTATGTTATTTTTTATTTTGAGACATGGTCTCACTTAGTTGCCTAGGGTGGGCTTGAACTTGAAGTCCTCCTGCCTCGGCCTCCTATAGCGCAAGGATTACAGGCTGTAGTACCTGGCTTGGGACTAAAAATTCTTAATTAGAAAAGAAAGTTGTATAGTTACAAACCTGCAATTTTAGAATTCTGAGGAAGCCAGATTGGCACTGGCTGAATGGTGATTAGGTGGAAAACAAAGGGGGTGAACAAATAATTAAGGGGCAACCTCTCCTTTTCAGGCAGCAAAAGCAACTAAGATAAGAGTCTAAATTCTGCTTTCAAACCTATCATGTCTTGCTGGGAGCTGGGAGATAAGGAGCTTATATAATGAAATCAGTTGCATTTTGAATTTACTTGCACCTAGCCAAGAGGATTAAATGGAGCTTTCATGAAGTAATTGTCTCCTACTTTCCCTCCTTTTGGCCAAATCCTCAAATAGTGAAAAGAATTGGCTGTGTGGATGAGAGATGATACTGAAGTGATGTTTTAAGTTCTCCAGTTCTCATGTAGACTTGTGCATCTCAGTGATCTGGGGAAAGTTTTGAAAATGTGCAAGTTGAGGCTCTGCCCTAAATATTTTTGATTCAGTAAATCTATGGAGGCCTGACATGGACATTTAAAAATATTTCCTCAGGATTCTGATATAGCTCAGAACTGTTTAATAGATAAGTGTGTTTAATGGATGATTTCCTAATTCTCAGAAACTTAAGAAATCTTTAGATGAGTTTGATTAAATACCACTTTCTTCTGATTTCTCCTTTCCAACAATACTAGCCCAACTTTCATTTGTCCTTCTCTATCTCTGTCAATGGGAAGTTAGGAGTATCATCAGTGTTACCTATTGCTATGCAGAATACCACCACTTTCCCTCCAACCTTCAATCATCCATTGCCATCGAGAAGCTCAGTAGAAATTCACTTATGGTTGAGACTGAATCTTTAAGAATTCTACATCTCTTTATTATCATTCATGGCATGAAGTTAACAAATGTTGATTATTTGCAGGATTTTGAATAATACGAACCATGAGCCTGTTTTTAGTTGAAGGCATGTGATAGACTGTCTCAGCATGTTAAGTTCCGCAAGCCCTGGCAGAAATCCATGAAATTAGTAAGAACATAGATGGGAATGCTTTTTTAAATCTTTATTTATTGATTTATGTTTTACAATACTGAGGATTGAACGTAGGGCCTTCCCACTGAGCTATATTCCAGACTCAGCACGCTTCACCCTGTTTTTAAATTTGAAACAGAGTTTAAGTTGCCTAGGTAGAACTCAAACTTTGATCCTTCTACCTGGCCTCACATAGTGATGAGATTACAGGTGCGCACTACCATGCCAGGCTGGGAATTCTTTTGATAATTTAGTCTCAGCGCTCCTATGAAACTCTTCATGAAGTCAGGGAGAATTGCATGCAAATGAATGATAAGTTTAAGAGTTGGAAAATTTATTGAAATAGGAATAATGAATCTTTCATTTCATTGTGGGACCTTACAAAACATGATATTGAAGTATTTTACATGCAAACACTTGCTTTCTACACAACCATTTGGAAGCACATGCACAGCAAAGATATAAGCAAAAAACTGTGGACTAAATGTGGATCTTAGCTATATTCAATTTGTCTCTATAAATTGAATCCACATTGAACTTTCAGGAAACTCCAGCAGAATTAGAGGTTCAAGATGCTCTGCAAGAAGGGAATCTAGTGTCTTTGGAACCCAGATGGCTGTTAGGGTTTTCCCCCTGTATATGAAGCTCATGTGTTTTCTCTAGTTTGCTATGGACCCACCTGTGTATTTCCTCCTGTCTACTACTGTGCCTTTGTGAGAGTTTCCAGCTCTTAAATTATGGTATATTTTAATAAAGAGTCAAGAGTTTCAAGATATTTTATATTAGTTTAGGAGAATGTAATCTGTATTTTATAGTAAATTCTTAGAAATGGAATTGAATGCAGAAATTGTTTTAAAAGTTTTTTTCCTTATACTATAAATAATTGTGTTCCTGTTAGAGTGTCTACAACCCTTATTAAGTTAATTATGATTACAACTGGATAATTTATGCATGTTACAAACAATATTATATCTTCCTATTAAACCTTGTCCCTTCAAAATACAAATGACTGATACTCCATTATATAAAAAAACCTACATATTTTTTATCCATTCCTCAGTTGATGGGCATTTGGGTTGTTTCCAAGATTTAGCTATGACAATTGTGCAGCTATAAATATGGTGCATATATATCTCTGTGGTATGATGTTTTCAATTTTTCTGGAAAAATGCCTAGAAGGGGGATAACTGGGTTCAATGGGACCTCTAGTCCTAGTATTTTGAGGAATCTCCACACTGATATTGTCTCCCTAGTATAAGAAACTGCAAAAGTAAATAAAATCTGAAAGGTACAATAGGTATTATGAAAGGGAAAGGAACTGCCAAAAGGAAAGAATGAATGGGATCAGGGAAAGGAGAAAAGAAAGAAAGAAGGGGGAAGAAAATATATATATATGTACACAAGCTAGCTAAGGTAATTGTACTACTAATTTCTATTGGTTTCTTGAAAGGAACAGTGAATGCTTAATTGTTTGATCAGTTTTGCATGCTTATATGTGGTAATCTAAACTACTCTGAAGATAACAATGTGCAGTGTAACAACTATCAGGCTAAACCCCGAGTAGTGACTGAGACCACCGGGACAGGCAGGATTGAAGCAAACAGCGATATCTTTATTTCAGGCTGGGTGCACCCTGAGCCAACGGTGAGAAAGCCATTGGCCCTGAACAAAGGAAGGGGGCCTACTTTATAGACAAATATTTTAGGTACAGGAGGGGGAAATTCCACTGAGAAAGGTGGAAAATTTGTTTCTCAGGGGCGTTTGGTTGGTCTGGTGCCTCTAGGGGGCGGAGTGCAGGAGGACATCTGCATGTTGCTGAATTACCACACAGTGTGACATCCTGTAGACTTAAGAAGTTTCCTGTAAGCCTGAGAACTAGTCCAGGGAACCATCCTGATAAACAGATTTGCTTTAGTCTCTTGAGCTGAGTGAGGGGCTTTCTGTTTGAACAGACTGGTTGTTGGAGTTTTTCTCTTCAAGTTGGGTGAGGTATAATGTGAGGGACCTATCAACAACCATTGTTGATTTCCTGTCATTTTGTTTTGAAATTCTGTATCATTTTATTGTTTTTTTTTTCAACTTTTTATTTTCTTCAAAATAAAAAAAATACAAGTGACTCATTGGCTTTCATTATGATAAAATTAATCCATATTGACCAGTATTAGAATATATTTATTTTTATAAATCCATATTGAGCAGTACTAGAATTTATTCATTATGATAAAATCCATATTGAGCAGTATTAGAATCTTTATGGTAAACCATATTTTTACCTCTGATTCATATTTTGCTGAAAATAAAGAAATAACCCTAGCAATTAAAATGGAACCAGAATAAAAACTTATTTAAAAAGTAGATATGCATGTGGATACCAGGATTATCATTATAAATGAGAATCAAAGTTTTGTATTGAGCTTTCTAACAGCTAAAATAAAATTTTCATCTAATGATAGGATAAAAACCCATCGACAGTTTAGTAATAAGCAATCAAAGTTCATTTGGAGGCTATCTCACAACTGAGTGACCATGTCCTGGGGACTTGTTTGAAGCAGAACTGATTGACAATTGTATTTGAATCCTGACACCATAAGAAGAATCCGGCAAGCTTCCTCCATAACCCAGAAGAACGTTCCGTGTTACTGGAAAGCTGTATCCCTGAAACTCTTAATTCCTCAGATGTTGATATTTGTCAGAAGAAAGTATTGTCAAATAGGAATAAATCAAAGTTAAAGAGATTTTAATATTGAACAAATAATACAGTTTTTTTAAATTTTAAGAAATAGAAGGAAAACATATTAAGAAACATATCCTCTTACAAAATAGCATAAGAACAATACAAACAAAACAGAGTTACAGACAAAGTTGTAGGAAATTAACAATGATTGTTGTATTACGTATTGATATTTTCAAAGTAGTTTCTCAAGAAAACAAATAGAGACATACAAGATTGATCAAACAAGTAATCATTAACTG
>NW_004955546.1:807221-839390 GCF_000276665.1 Chinchilla lanigera
TCCATGATATATGAATTTGCGTGTCATCCTTGCGCAGGGGCCATGCTAATCTTCTCTGTATCGTTCCAATTTTAGTATATGTGCTGCTGAAGCAGTAAACTTTCTTACTTTCTCAAACATGATTGTTGAATCCTGTTGAGATATAGAACTTGTGGACAATGATTCTTTGGAATACAGACTGAGAATCTCTGGCCTAGAGATAATTTAGCTCATTAATTCAATAAAAATACTTAAATCTTTTACTACTGTGCATTAGGATTTGGGGCTACTGAGTTAAAAGATATGGCCCCTGTCCTCAAGATGCTTTTGATTTAGGTGGGAGATGGTACCTAACCCCAAAGTACCATGATAAATGCTGTGATGGAAAGATCCTTGGAACAGTTGAATGTCTGCAGCGAGTTTTGACACTTGAGTTCATGTAGCAACTCTGGGCAGAGAGAGTGTGCTGCAGAGGGCAGAGGACAGGGGTAGCATATGTGGAAGTACAGGAAGAGACTGCTGTATATTATCTATATTAGGTTAGAGTCATAGAGTCTTCTACAAGTTTTTCAGTTCAGTTGAGAAATAGGCAATTGTGTGGGTTATAAATTGTTTCTGCTTGTTCACAGGATGGCCTCACACCACTTCTGCTTGCTCTAAGGGAAAACAGACTGCAAGTGGCAGAACTGTTAGAAAAGAAAAAAGCAAATAATGCAGTGGATAAGCCTGGAAGGTATAGTTGTTTTTTTTTTTTTTTTTTAAACAAAACTTTAGTAGTGTTCTAGAATACTACTAATGAAGTCAGATAATACAGTCAAAGAAATCAATGGGAAGAAGACTAACTTAAAGTTATTGGGACATAATGAAAAATATCAACACAAACTGTCAGATAGACAACAGTTTGGGCAACACAAAAATCACTGTATATATAGGATTCATGCTGTTATACAGTAATATTGACTGTACAGTTTGGATTGGGCAACACAAAAATCACTGTATATATAGGATTCATGCTGTTATACAGTAATATTGACTTATGTTTGCTTTTTTAAATGAGAAAATAAAGTTTTGTATCAAAATAAGGGAATAACAAGTTAATATACTATGTGCTGTTATCTTCAAAATACTTCCTCAGAGTACAAGATATAAACCTGAAAGATTTTTACAAAAAAGAAAGACAACACAAAAATTTCTTTTCAATGATCTAAGATAAGCTAGTAATATAAATGAATCAAATTAGTATATATATTAAAATATATTTGAAATTTGGGGACATAGTTTGAGCTTCTCCCTTCTTCCTGTCTTGCATGTATATGTATATGTGTTTGTATTGTGTATCTCATTAACAGAAACCATGCAATACTTGAGCTTGTGTGTCAGACTTATTTCACCTAACTTTATATTCTCAAGTTGTATCCATTTATCTATGAATGCCTCAAGATTATCTTTCTTTATTGCAGTGTAGTATTCCATTGTGTATAGATACCATTTTCCTTATACATTCTTCTGATGACAGACATATACACTGTTTCAAAGATGTAGCTGTTATAAATTGTGCTACTATAAACATGAATATCCATGCATCTTTTAGTAGGATTTTAATTCTTTCAGAGGATATCTAGAAAGGGGCATAGCTGGAATTTCAAATGGAATGTCTACTTTCAGTTTTTTGAGGAATCTCCACACTGATTTCCATTAGTGGTTGTACTAGTTTACATTCCTACTATCAATGTAGAAAAGTTCCTTTTCTCCCCACATTCTTGTCACTATTTATATTTAGATTTTTTTTATGATAACTATTCTTTGTAAGGTAAAATGGTATGTCAGTGTAGTTTCAATTTGTGTTTCTCTCATGGGTGGCAATAATTATTTTTTCATGTGTTTATTGGTCATTTGTGATTCTAAGAAGTATCTTTCATTTCAGTTGCCCATTTTTGACTGAGTTTTATTATAGGAGATATAATTTTTTTGACTTTTTTATGTATTCTTGATATTAGTCCTCTGCCTGTGGAATAGCTAGCAAATTTTTTTTCCCATTCTGAAGGTTGTCTCTTCACTGCTTTGGTTGTTTCCTTTGCAGTGCAGAAGCTTTTTAATTTGACCCCATTTGTTGACTCTCATTATTTCTTGAGCCATTGGGGTTTTGTTTGGAAAGTCCTGCCTATGCCTGTGTCTTCAAGTATTACATATTTTATCTTCCAGCAGGTTGCTTCTATTTTAACATTTAGATCTTCCACCCATTTTGATTTTAGTTTAGTACAAGGTGGGATATGTGTGCCTGGGGTTGTTTCTGTTTCTTCTCTTCTGTTCCACTGATGTACATACCTGTTTTTGTGCCAGTACCATGTAGTTTTAATCACTATAACTTTATAGTATAACTTTAACTCCAGGATTATGATTGCACCTGCTTTGCTTTTGTTACCCAGGACTGCTTTTGCTATATTGGGTCTCTTCTGATTCCATATAAATATCAGGATTGTTTCTTTAGCTCTTACTTTGTTTGTATTAGTATTAGATCTTCCCTAAAGTTCTTGTAGAATTTCACTGTGAACCCATCAAGTCCTGGGATTTTTTTAGTTGGTATTTTTTTATTAATTCTTCAGTTTCCTTGCCTTATGCTGGATGATTCAGGATTTTTATTTATTTATTTATTTTTTCACATCTGGGAATCTCTCCATTTTTTTCTGAGTTCTCCAATTGTTTAGCATATGTTTTTGTGAAGTAGTTGCTAATAATTACCTGGATTTTGGCAATGTCTATTGTGATTTCACCTTTTTCATTTCTAATTGCATTGGGTTGTGTTTTTTCTTTCCTTTTTTGGTAAAATTGGCTAAGGGTTTATCTATTTTGTTTATTTCAAAGCTCTTCAATTCAGTGATTATTTGTATTGCTTATTTTTGTTGCCATTTCATTGACTTCTGCACTGATCTTTATAATTTCTTTCCTTGTACTAACTTTGGGTTTAGATTGGTCTTGTTTTTCTAAGACTTTGAGATACATCATTAAATTGTTTAATTGAGTTCATTCTGTTTGTCCAATGAGGACATTCACTGCTGTATACTTCCCTCATAGGACTGCTTCCATTGTGTCCCATAAATTTTGGTATGCTGTACTTGCATTATCATTTAATTCTAGAAACTGTCCTATTTCTTCCTTAATTTCCTCTGAATTTCCTCTGTGACCCATTGATTATTCAAAAGTGTGTTTATTTCCATATGTTTGCATAATTTCTGTGATTTCTTTTCCTATTGATTTCTAGTTTCATTACACTGTGATATAATAATGTGCATGGCAAAATTTCTGTTCTTTTGCATTTACTTAGGTGTGCTCTATTAGCTAGTATGTGGTCTATCTTGGAGAAAGTACCATGTGATACTAAAAAGAACATGTGTTCTGTTGTTAGGTGGAGCACTGTACTAAATCGCCAACTTATGAACATTCAAATTGTGAACTTTCAGAGATACAAATGGACCTCACTTTATAGATATTTGTAAATGCAAACAAACCACAAAAGTAGCTCAGGAGTCTGCTGGACATTGTCCCAGTTGTGCTTCTGTGTGCTTACTGTGCAGTGCAATAGCATATAGTAGTGCCGTGTTCATTCAGGGCCCAGGATGTCTAGAAGCAAGAGGAAAAGCAGTGGTGATGTGGAGAGGACTGCTAAGAAGCATATAGCAAGTAACTATGGAAACAAAAGTGACAATAATTGAGAGATTGGACTGAGGCAAAAAGATAGTAGATATCACTCATTTTTATAACATGAATCATTCAACCATTGTCACAGTTCTAAAGGACAAGGACAAGATCACAAAACATGTAAAGTCTGCTGTGCCAGTGAAGTCATTTTGTTGGACTTATGAAGAAATCTGACTTAGAAACGTTCTCCCAGAATGGAACTTATTCATAAGTCAGGGGACTTACTGTACTGTATATGTATTAAGTCCATTTGTTCACGGTTTGGTTCAACTTTGATATTTCTTGGTTAATTTTTTTTTTTTTGGGGGGGGGTACTGGGAATTGATCTCAGGACCTTGAGCTTGCCAGGCAGGCATTTATGCCACTGAGCTGTATCCTCGGCCCTGTTCATTTTTGTTTGTTTGTTTAATTGATCTATTTGTGATAATGGAATATTGAGATTCCCTACTATAATTGTATTGATGTTTATCTAACCTTGTATTTCCTTTGGAGTTTGTTCATCAAGTTGAGTCATTGTGGTTTGGTGTGTTTATGATTGTTATTGCTTCCTATTGAATAGATCCATTAACTAGTATGTCTTTTCTTTTTCTTTTCTTTTTTTTTTTTTTTTTGTGCCTCCTTTGACCAGCTTTGGCTTGAAAATAGGATAGCTCCTCCCACTTGTTTTGGGTTCCCATTGCATAGAATATTGTTTTTCATCCTTTGACTTTTAGTCTGTAAATTTCTTTTCATGTTAAATGTCTCTCTTTTTTTGAGGCAGGGTCTGTGTATTACAGGCTGGCCTTGAACTCGCTTATGTAGCCCAGGCCGGCCTCAAACTCACAGTGATCCTCCTATCTCAGACTGGGATTACAAGCATGGATTATGCCTGGCTAAATGTGTTTCTTGTGTACTGTATACTGTTTTGTTTCTTGATTCTTGATTCATTCTACTAATCAATGCCTTTTGGTTGATGAGTCCATTTACATGACTTATTCCTGTCATTGTATTAATTTCCTATTGCTATTTTGCTTTCTTTCCCTTCTATTTAATTGTTACCCTACCTGATGTATTTGTTTTATTGGATCTTAGACATTTTCATTTTCTCCTAAGATATCCTTGAAAACTTTTTGGAATATTGGTTAGGGGTGGTCAGAAATTTCTTTAGGTTTTCTTTATTGTGAAAGTATCTTATTCATCAATTTTGAGAGGTAATTTTGCAGGCTACTACAGTCAAGGTTAGAAGTTGTTTTCTTTAAGATCTTGAAACACTTCATTCCATGCTTTCATTGCCTTTAAAGTTTGTGTTGAGAAATCTTTTCTAATGCTGGTAGGTTTTCCTTTATAGGTGATTCATTGCTTTTCTCTAGCATGCTTTTGTTCTTATGTTGTATTTCTTATTTTTTAAACTATGTGGCATGGAGTAGTTTTTTCTGATCGTGCCTATTCAGGGTTCTATACGTTTCACCTATCTGTATGATTTATGCTATTACTTACATAAACAGATTTTTTATGCACTGTGTGCTGTCTTCTGATTTTCCACTAACTCCAATTACTCTTATATTAGTCCTCTGTTTTTATCTATGAGCTGTTGAATCCATTTTTCATGTTCTTTTGTTGTTAGATATCTCTCCTTAAGTGATCTGTCATTAAGATATCTCTCATTAAGTGATCATTGACCTCATCCTTGTCCTCTAGGTCTTACACTGTTCACATTGGTTGCTGCTTCTACACATACTTTCAATCATGTTTTTGATCTCCTGAATTTCTGTTCGAATTTTTTATGGATCCTTCTTTCTATGCTAGACATTCGTATTTTGTATCTCTGTCTTTAGTTCTATTTTTATTTTTGTTTTTTGTTTTTCTTCCAGTACCAGGAATCGAACGCACGACCTTGTGCTTGCCAGGCAGGCACTGTGCCACTGAGCTAAATCCCCAACCCTGTCTTTAGTTCTAAAAGCTGTTTATTAGTGACTTCTCTAGACTGCTGATCATTTGTTTCATTAGGATCATTATCTGATTAGTTATATCTTCTTTAAATGTGCCAACTGCCTTGTTGAACTGTTTTACCTGTATATGGGTACCTTTCAGACCGGTCTGTTGTGTGGTTTATGATTTCCTCCCCGAGGGCCATCCAAACTGGTTTTGGGGGAGTTGGGAGGTTTTGGAGGCATTTTGTTCCCTTATTTTCTCATGTCTCTGTTTCTTTTTTTTTTTTTTTTTTTGGATTGGGTTTACAAATTCTTTGGCCTAGTGTCCTGTTTTGAGGGAGTAGCCACAGTATACTTTATGACCCCAAGGCTATGCAGATACTGGCATAGAGAAAAAACTAATTCCCAGCTACTACTATGTTACCTTGACTATTGTAATAAATTCAGCAACAACTATGGCATCGAATTTCAACTGGATACTGACAAGTCATAGACACCACTCATGAACAGCCCTTAACCAAAACAAAGAGGACTGTTATTTAAATGAACTAGACTACCCTTGTATTGACCTATAATAGTTCAGACCACTAAGTTCTGCTGGAAGTAGGTGCCACAGCATAAACATACTACTACATTAAATGCTTTCTTCTTTAGAACTGCCCCTCAGACTATTACTCCCACCAAGCCTGGCCTCCCACAAGAGAATACAGCCCCCATGATCTTCCTGGTCAAAACCTGGACCTCCTAGGAGATCCCTATTTAGCTGTCACTGTCTCCAGCCTATCTCCTAAGACTATCTCTCACCTGGTCTCTGTAGTAAGCTGTCACTTCAGTCCTGGATTGAAACTCTTCTCTGGGTATTGGTCTCTTCCTCAATCAGATCAGTCTGTTGGTTTTCACTTCTGTTGCCCTGTGCTGTGGGGAACCCAGGGGCTGTGGGCTGGGGTGCTCAGTTCTGGGTCCTCCTGACCCAGTGTGGAGCCCAGGCAGGCATCTGTGTCAGCTAGGGGTGGACTGCTCAGTTCCTGGGCCGTTCTCCAGCTCAGCACCGGGCCAGGTGGACATTGGCTTTGGCTGGGGGTGGGGCACTCAGCCTGAGGTTTGTTATATGTAATCTGATTTTGCTGGTCATTTGATCTTATATTAGCTAAAGCAGTTTTACATTAGTTTATAAAGTACAGAAGTAGGTGTTGAATTGAGAGCTTCACAGATGCAAAGCATATACTATATCATTGAGCTCTATCCCCAGAGCCTATCTTGGGACTTGAGGATCTTTATCCTTAGGGACCCCATTTAATTGCTCATGTAATTCTCTATGGGGTACAAGTAGTGTCACATCTTTGATTTTTCTAATTAGCAATTTGGGTCTTGAAATGTCTAATTTAGCAGAAAATCTTGTTACTTTTCTGTGGAGCTATCTCCTATACCCTCCTCTTTGAATTTTTGAAGAACCTAAGAGATTCCTTAGGTCCAAGGAAGTCAATCCTCTTTCACAAGTCAGGTGTGATTTTTGTTGTTTGTGTTGCTATTAAGTCTGCCTTGCAATGTAATAATGATTAACCTTTACTACCAGGTTGTCCTTACTGATCCAGATCCCTGAGCCTTCATAGTAATACACACTTAGACTTAAGTTGCAACCTTTTTTTTAGTAGGTATATTTTTATGCTCAGTTATTGTTCCTGAACTAGCCGCACTTTACTTTGGCAGGTGGACCTCCTAGCTTAGCCACATGCGTAGTAAGCAAAATGACTCTTCCCACCTACTCAGAATCCTATGTGGAGCCTACATATTAGCTTAGACCTTCATGGTGGCTTATCCTTCAAGACCTTTGTTAGCCTCCTGCCAGCAAATATGAGTTGGGATCATTGTAAATTACTGGAGTTCAAATAATGTTTCAGAAAGAGATCCGTGTTTCTTTTTTCTTTGCTACCAGATCTTTACCCATTAGTCCCTTTATACTGTGTAGTGCCTTTTCTTAGGTTGTAAAAGGTCCCAAATCACCCCCAGCTTCTGATTGGTGCAGACTTCTGATTGACCCCTGATACTGTTTAGTAATGAAAATACTTGTGTCTCAGCATCGTTTCTAGATTATTTTCAAATCCTATCTCATAAAGAAGCCATTAAATAAAATTCTGTAAATTCACAGTAGACTAGTTGGACTTAAGAGAACTAAGCCCCACTGTGACTTAATCAGTCTCCACTTATAAAAGAGGACTTTGTCTTTCAAGTCAGTTGGAGATAGACATGGAAATTGAACCAGAAGATCTTTGTTAGAATCATGCACAGAGTTTCCTTGGGTAGAGGAGAAATAGTAGTCCATACCAGATCTTCTTTCAAAGAATCAACTTTTTAATTCATTAATCCTCTGTATTGTTTTCTTAATCTCAATTACATTAATTTCTGCTCTGATATTTGTAATTTCTTCCCTTGTATGGGCTATGGGCTTGACTTGCTCTTCTTTTTCTAGAAGCTTGAGGTGCAACACTAAGTTGTTTATTTGTGCTCGTTCTGCTTTTCTGATGTGAGGATTCACCAATACAAAATTACCCTCTGAGGACTACTTTCATTGTATCTTACAGGTTTCAGTATGTTGTATCTGCATTTTTGTTTAATTGTAAATATTGTTTAATTTCTTCTTCAATTTCATCTATGACTCATTGGTTGTTCAGAAAGGTGTTATTTAATTTTTATGTGCTTATGGGGTTTTTGTGGTTTCTTTTGCCATTAATTTCCAATTTCATTGCACTATGGTCAGATAATATGCATGGGATGATTTTAGTTCCCTTGCATTTACTTAAGCATGTTCTGTGGGCTAGTATATGATCTAGAGAATGTTCTATGTGAAGCTGAGAAGAATGTGTTGTTGGGTGGAACATTGTAAACATCTAAGTCCATTTGTTTACAGCTTTGGGTCAGTTCTGATATTTCTTTGCTGATTTTTTGTCTAGTTGATCTCTTTGTGAAAATGGGGTATAAGGTCCCCCATTATAGTTGTGTTATTGCTTATTTGATTTTTCATGTCTATTAATATTTGTCTTATATAGTTGGGTGTTCCTATATTTGGTGCATACATATTTGTGATTGTTATCTCCTCCTCTTGAAGTTTTATGCCAAGTCTTGAACATCTCTTAGTTTTCTGTCTTTAGCATGATTAGTTCAGTAGTAGGGGACAATTATATTATTTAATTTCATAAGATATTTATAAATAAACTTAGCTACAAATTATTTAAAAGTTTACTTGCCATGAATTATAAGCCACAGAAAATAGAACAGCTGATAATCAAAATTAGGACTTAATATTTTCTGGTAACTGTAACATTTGAATATTAGAATCTGTGAAAAAATACACATTGGGTTTTATTTGGGATTCCAAAAAATAGTTCAGCATTAAAGAACAAATCACTCCATTGCTTCATTGTTTCTGAGAGCAGGTTTCTGTTATCTCATCAACTCTTCCTAGGAGCCTAGTGAACTAAAGCAGTAAAATCCTTATTTATAAGAAGATTTTGAGCCTCAGAGAAATGACTTGTCCAAGAACAAACAGCTGTTGGTTTTATAGCTGCGACTTCTGAGTTAAAGACAGTTTTCCTTAAATTGAGCTAACCTAGCTAATACACAAAGCTGTCCTGACTTTCTTGGTTCTTGACTGCTTCACCTTACTTACTCTTTTTTCTTTTTTAATTACAGGCTTACTAAAGGTTGGTAGATCTTACAGATTTGAAGTGTGTGAAATGAAGTTCTAATATTAGCTGTAATATTGGCTGATATACTCTTAGTAATCTAATACATTTTTATATCAATATTAAACCAATAATTGTTTTATATAGGCAACTTTTTGAATATGAAGAAAAGAGACCTAAAAATTCTCAAAATAGCCATCCAGGTAAGACTTCTCATAGTGAATTACACTTGGTGGTCCTATACTGATAAAAAAGTAAGAGTGGTGGCACATTCCTGTAATCTCAGCACTCGGGAGGCTGAGGCAGGAGGATCACCTCAAGTTCAAGGCCAGCCTGAGCTACATAGTGAGACCCAATCTCAAAAAAAAAAAAAGAAAAAGAAAAAGGTAAGAGAAAGTTTTGAACCTAGAAGAGCAGTTAGAAAAATCATTGTGTAAATTGCATTTATATTTTTTCTTAATTTCTTTCTTAATAGTCTAGAATTCAGAATTATTAAAGAAATGAATTATAAGAAATTTATAATCTAAAACATTCTATTTATTTAATTTTGACTTCTTAAATCCTGTACATGAAAAGCTTCTAAATTAGTATGCTGCTTTCTCTGTACTTACATTATACTAAAGTTTTAAATTTTTAACTAAATAGGTTACACTTAATAAATTTTATTACATAGTTATATCACTAAAAAGTGATTTATGTCAGTAAAAATAAAATGTTAAGTCACTTTTATCAATTATTTTCCTGCTTAAGTATGTAATTTAAATTGTTCTATATAATTTCGTATTCTTCAGCTTAGGAGATAATACCTATACTCTGTTGCTTTGATCTTTTAATTATCGCCAGTTGTAGATGACAAATTGCTATAACATGGTAATAGTAGGTTCAGTAACTATTTTTTTAATTAATAACTTTTTCTTCTTTTTTTTTTCAGTGCTTGGAACTGAACCTAGGACTTCATACGTGCCAGGCAAGTGCTGTACCACTGTGCTTCACCCTATCCACTGATAACTTTATTTTTGAGAGCAAGTTGAAGTTCACAGCAAAATTGAAAGAAACAGAGATTTCCTGTTTATCCTGTACCTCCCACACATGGGTTGCCTCCCTCCATTGCTAGTGCCATCCTCTAGAGTAGTACACTTGTTATAGATGATGACTCACACTGGCTCATCATTATCATCCAAAGACTGCAGTTAATATTAATCATAGCTTTTTCTTTTTTTAATCAATAGCTTTTTCTTTCTTTTTTTTTGCAGTGCTCGGAACTGAACCCGGGGCCTCATGCATGCCAGGCAAGTGCTCTACCACTGAGCTGTACCCTATCCTGCAGTTACCATTAGGGTTCATTGTTAGTGTACTCCATCTTATGGGTCTAGGCAAATGTATGACGACATGTATTTACTATTGTCGTGTCATATATGGAATAGTTTCATAGCCTTACATAGCTCCTGTGTTCCATCTGTTCATTCCCTCCCTGCACCGTGCCCTGCCCCGCCCAACACTGCAATCACTGACTGGAGAGTTTGATTTGAACAACTGCATAGTTGGAGTAATACAGCAGATATTTTTTGAATATTTAAAATAATAAATGTTCAAGGTAACTGAATGTAATCATTATACTGTTATTTGAGCTGCTTTTTCTTTCCCTTGGTGGGGACGTTGCTAGGGATTGAACCCAAGGCTTTGGCCATTCCAGGCAAATGCTTTACCACTGAGCTCCAGCTCCAGCCTTTGTTTTTCTTTCCTTGTTTTTTGTTTATGAATATGAGCTAATGACATATGCTGTACATGTTGAGAAGGCGTGCTTTCTGTGGAGATTCCCCATAATGAGGAGGGTTGAGAAGAACAACATCATGCTGAACTTCACAGCACTAACTGGACCATCCTGCTCTGTTGGGTCCAGACAGACCCTTTGAGAATGGACGGAGACACTTCAAGTGCTGTGCTTCTCAAAATGCATCAGAGTCTTTCACACCTACCTGGCACTGGGAAGTAAGATGAGGGAGTGAAGAAAACTATAGATGAATCAAAGTGATCCCCTTCCTTTGAGGGCTAAGTATAAGTCATGTTATATTATTATAACGTGACAGATTTTCTCATTATTTTTATTGGTCCGCACTCCCTCGGTGCTAGGGATTCAGTGGTTTTGTGCATGCTATGCAAATGTTCTTATCACTGAGCCCAGCCCCAGCCCTGACTTTCCATGAGCAGATTCTCTGTCATGGGAAATCTGAGGCTGTTAGGTTTTTGTTTTTATTTTCACAATTTGCATGAAGTAAATGTTTTCTTCTTTTACTTGGCACATTCTGAAAGCTTCAATGAGTTAGTGGTTTTATTTTTATGTATTTTTTCATATAAGATAGTACTCCCTGGCAGCTGGTTGCAACCTCCCCAGTGCTGGCTTTTAAACGATTCAGTCAGACTAGACAAGCTCTTAAGGGATTAGTCTTTGCAGTGGTTCTTTCCCTGAGAAGTAAGATGGCATATAAACTTGATCCTTGCTTGCATCACACGTAGGACAGAGAAAATAGCAAGAACTAAGAGAGCTCATTACCATCTTCCCTAAAAGAGGATTAGCAAGAGTAAGTACACTGATTTCTCATGAACTCTTCTCCACTGGGAGGTGGCAGTCATTGCAGTGATCCTTGTTTCAGTCTGTTTCCTATATTTTGTCATGCTGCAAATTAGAGTGCCCAATACAGCTTCCTTGTAACAGAATACTTCATCCTAAAACTCAACCGTTTCAACTGAAAACCTGCAGCAGCTGTCTTGTGTCATAACAAAATAAGCCTATTCTTTTATGATTGTTCCTAGTGCTGTTAGTCCAGAAAAATCTTGCTATTTGTTTGCCACTGTCACTTTATGCCACTGATACTGCCAATGGTACCATTTCTGTCAATATGATGCTATTCAGTTAGGATGCCATTGTACATAGCAATTTGCTTGCTTTTAGATATCAAATTTTGATAAGTTCCATTCTTCATTGTATTTTATAAATAAAAAATGGAAAGTAAGAGTTCTTAATGCATTGCCTATCAATAGTATATTCATTCTAGAATAGTCTACAGGTACAGTCCAAAATAATACTTTCTAACAAACCATCGAAGTATTATACTTTTAATATTTTATATTTTGGGTTGATTCAAAATATGTTTTACCTCTTTCTTTTAATAGTGGATGAGAATTCTAATGATGACTCTTTAACCAGGTAGGAACTTATAGATTTTTAAATATCATAAGTTACTTTTATGGTTGATACATTGTGTCAACTTGGGGAGTCTAGAGGTTTGGCTAAGTGACTCAGCGGGAAGCCAGGGTGCTTACTTTGTATACATCCTGAGCCTGTGGAAGGAGCAGGGCATGGAGATTATGCCAGAGCTAATCATGCCCCCTAGGTGGGGGTAGCCTGTTTACAAAGTAAGGGAGGGAATCAGCTGCTTGCCGGGATTCCTCCCTTTTGCTCTGGCTGTTTGCTGTTCGGCTGCCATTCCCCTCTTTGCTGTTGTTGCTTTGCTATCTTCTGCCTCGGAGCCAGCCAAGTATGAATTGAAACCTCCACAAACTGTAAGCTAAATAAACCTTTCCTTCCTTAATTTTGGGCATTGGGTCTTTTATCTCAGCAACGAAAGAAAAGTAACCAAGACAGAATTTGGTACCAGAGGAGTGGGGTTGTTGCTGTGACTATACTTGACTATGTGGTTCAAGAGCCTTTGGAAATGGCTTGTGGGAAGTGTTCGGAAAGGTTCAGAGATGTCGCCTGAAAGAGAAGCACTAGAACACCTTTGGCTGTTCTGTCTGGGAGTGTTTAACTTTTCATTTGTACAAGGGCTCACAGCTAAGAGTTTGCCTTACATTTCGGAGGAGACTTGGGACTTGGACTTTTCAGCAGTGCTGAAACTGTTAGGACTTTGGCAACTATTGCAGATGGACTAAATGCCCTTTGCATAAAGGGATGTGCATGAGTCTTTGGGGGGCAAAATGTTATGGTTCTAATGTAATAACATGTCTTTATATCTGGAAACTGGTTTAAAGAAATGTATCTGGTTGCCACCTTGACAAGGGGTGGAGTGTTATGGTTGATACATTATGTCAACTTGTGGAGTCTAGAGGTTTGGCTGAGTGACTCAGCAGGAAGCCAGGGTGTTTACTTTGTATACATCCTGAGCCTGTGGAATAGGAGGGCATGCAGATTATGTGAGAGCTACATGCCCCTTAGGTGGGGTAGCCTGTATACAACGTAAGGGAGGGAAAGAGGCTGCTTGCCGGGATTCCTCCCCTTTGTTCTGGCTGTTCGCTGTTCGGCTGCCATTCCCCCCTTTGCTCTTGTTGCTTTGCTATCTTCTGCCTCCAAGCCAGCCAAGTATGGACTGAAACCTCCACAAACTGTAAGCTAAATAAACCTTTCCTTCCTTAATTTTGGGCATTGGGTCTTTTATCTCAGCAACGAAAGAAAAGTAACCAAGACAGTTACTAATTAGTGAATGCAGAGAAAAGAAACTATTTTTTTTTTAGTATTGTGCTCCAGGCTAGACAAAGTACCTGTGCTGTTATAGTCTGTTGTTTACTAATTAGGCAGTTGTTACTAAGGGAGGTTATTTAATTGGCCCACGATCCCATAATTAATAAGTAACTGATCTGAGTTTTGACTGTTCACCTGCCTGGCCCCCAGATGCATTCTATTGCCCTCTGCATAGGTGGGTAGGGACCTCTGCAATGCTGAGATCAAAATACAGGTCATATCAGATCAGTTCAGAAAAGTCACAGGTAGGTGTGTGTCAAGTCTGTTTAGTTTTCCTGAGAAGCCTGGTGAGAGCCTAAGAGCTTGTCCTAATCATGATGATTACACTGATAAACAATATCTTGTTTTTACCATCAGAAGTTTTATATCAGATCTGGAAGTGAAGACTGTCTTCATGTAAATCATATTGTATTAATTACATTAAATATCTATTGGGATGATATTTTTAATGCATTTCTCTACTTACTGATTTCCCACTTTGGTTTTCCTTTCAGGCTACTACTGCCTAGTTCTATGAATTTTTTTCCCCTTTTTTCTTATCTTTTTTCCCCCATAAGTGAAATATTTTCTTCATTTTTATTTCTTTTTATTCTGCTTTTCTTGATTTTTTTTTCATTTCTGTTACCTTAGTATTTCTTATTGTTCTTTATTTTATTTTATTTTATTTTATTTTTGCAGGAGTGGGGATTGAACTCACAACCTTGCGCTTGCCAAGCAGGCACTTATGCCACTGAGCTATATCCCCAGCCCCTCTTACTGTTCTTTAGATAGAACAAAAATATATAGAATTTCCGATTTTAAGACATCTAAGAGACCAATCAAAATACCTTCTAGTGCTCAACGTGTTTAATTAACATCCTAGCCAAATAGTTGTTCTCATAGACAATCTGAAATTCCATGTTATTAAAGTAACTTACCTGAATGTAGTTCATGGCAAAAATGAGATTTGAACTCAGGTTCCATAATTCCTAAGTCTAGTACTCTTCCTTATTTCTCGTTCTGTGACTGATGGTACATTCCCGTAATCCCAGCACTCAGGAGGCTGAGGCAGGAGGATCGCTGAGAGTTTGAGACCAGCCTGGGCTACAAAGTGAGCTCAAAGCCAGCATGAACTACATAGTGAGGTCCTGTCTCAGAAAGACCAAAAACAAAGAGAATAGAGGAGTGAGTCTAGTGTGCTCAGTGGTAGAGCATAAGAATGGAATTAATGGGGAGGGCAGGTTTGAAGAACAACATTAGGTTTGGCAAGAGTAGGGTTTTAAACGTCAGAATATTGAGCTTTATCACAAGTTTGATAAAGGTAATATAGAAATTAAAGACACAAGATACTGGGAGTTATCTAGAAATGCATATTAAAATTGGGGGTTTAAAGGAGTCCTGAAAATATTGTTGCTTTTGTTTAATTGAAAGAACTGACAAACTTAAAGACTTCTTTTGAAAGGTGCTAGGGTAATTTGAGCCACCAGTTAGTCTCTATAGCAGTTAGGAATGTACCATCACCTCCTTCCTTCTCAATTTACAGAGGGTGGCTTAGCGCCCCTAACTCTTCCATGGGACTGGAAGTAGCTGAACTCCATGGGTCTGTGACCCAGGACAGTTGTCCCTCATATCCATATTTTTTCAACTTGTTGATGTCCTTCCGGTATGTGTAGGGTAGGACTAGGGTTGCATTGGCTGGAGGTAGTTGTGTTTAGTTGATGGTTGGTAACATGCTTCTGCTGACGGCAGATGATTATGATTCAAATAGCTTTCTTTTCAGGAGCAGCTACTCTCAGTTATTTGAGCACATCCTTGTTGCAGGAATCTATGCTTCCATAGGCTAAAGATTTTAAGTGGAGACTGCCATGGAGCCCTGCAAAGAGCCACAAAGGAGTAGGAGCACTGAAGAAAGGATATTGGATTAAATTTAGGGTAACAGAGATACAGCTACTAGGAGTGATTTTCTAGCCAGCTCCTGCTTGACTATCAGTGTCTATGAAAATTTTGCTACTTTAGGTATACCTGAAAAAGACAGAGCCATACAGGAAAGATAATTGGATTTTATAATTTTAATAGTTTAATTCCCTGGGAAGAGATTGAGCAATTGATTGAACAAGATATATTTTTTTCTTTGATTTTTGTACATTTAGCCTTCAGACATGTTTAAAGTTTCAGAGGTCTCTCTGTACTGTTTTAGAGTAAGGGGAAGTAATAGAGTTGTCTTAGTAAGTGGTTTCCATACTAAAAAACAAAGACTGCTATTTCTGAATTACCCAGTGTCTTAGTCACTTTCAGTAACTTTCCCATCAATGGGACAAAACAATCAATATCTACAACTTGAAGGAAGAAAGGTTTGTGACTCAGCAGGCTGCAAGGCAGAAACAGCATGGCAGGGAGATGTGGAGGAACGCTGCTTACCCCGCAGCCAGGAAGTAGTGAGAGGGCTGAAGAACCAGGGACAAGAATACACCCTGCCAGGTGCTGGCCCAATGACCTGTCTCCATCCAGACCCCACCTCTTAAGAGCACTTTCAGCTACTGGACTTGCCCATGGATGAGTGCACCGATGAGTGTAGCACCCACATGATCCAAGCACCTTCCATGCACAGGAGAATTATAGGGGACATTCTAAATCTAAACCATCACCATTGAAACAGAGTATGGAAAGGGGACAGTGTATCTTTCTGTCTTGAGGTTATCAGGTTTCAGTCCAGGTAACAAAAGTTACATCAGCCATTGATTGGATTTTCAGTTCAGCCTTCAGGGCAGGCAATTTGTAAAGACAAATTATTCTTAGGCTCTGCTGGTCTGTTGGCTGTCAGTCTCTGATACAGGAGTGAAAGTGAATCTTTACTGATTATTTCATAGATTGGAAGAAGTGGAGACAGAAAAAAGTAACTGAAAAATTTTAAAAATGGAAGTCAAATTTTAACTGTATCAACCAAGAAACATCGTTAGATACATAGATAGCCAATCTTTCCCCAGTTTTTTTTTAAGGACAGAACTCATCCACTTTTATTGTATGTTTTTGCTGTACAGGTTTTCCAGCAAACCTGGTCCTGATGATTCCTGGCCTACATCAGATGATGATGACTATCTTTTTGATAATGAGGTAAGTGCTCTTTTGTGAAGTTAGTTTTCTTCCCCTTAGTTTTGCTTTGTGTAGTACTTAGTCTTAAAATTTAGCAGTGGTGTACCTACCATGGTTTTATATGAAAGTTGGTTAGGGAAAACCATTTTATAGAACTATGACTGGTTGAAAAAAATTTTTTTTCTCTTTTTCCTTTGGTAAATAACTGATGAATACTTTGAGGTATTGGGAACTGATAAAAATATTGGACTAGGGGCTGGGGATTTAGCTCAGCGGCACAGCGCCTGCCTGGCAAGTGCAAGGTCATGAGTTCGATTCCTGATACTGGAAGAAAAAAACAAAAACAAAAAAAAGTATTGGGCTAGAAAATACATAGTGACAGGAAAATTGTATTAGGTGAAGTTTTCCCACAATAGGGGAAATACTAAATTTGGTCAAGGATTATTTGGATAAGTATACCTTACTGTGACTTTTAAGTCATACTACCATGACTTTTATAATACTTATGCCTAAATATATCTTTAATAGATCCTGTTAGTCTCTGTAATAATCATGGAATTTTGGTGCCTTAATTTCAAAAATTTACAATGCATAAAATACATTTTTTCTTTAAATACTTTTTATTTTAGTATCAAACAGTTTTTATAAGAGCTTTTTCTCTTTCTATTCTTGGTTCTGTTTTTAGACTAAAATAATACTGCAAATTATGGAAATTCAGAAATTTAAAATCTTCATAAAATTTGCATTACTAAAGCATTACGGTATTTTTGTTGTTTTGTTTCATTTCTGGGATTGATCACAGGGCATTTTCAATAAGCTATCTCCCTGGCCCTCATTTTAAAAAATGTATTTAATTTCTTTTTCAGTCAGAGCTAGAACTTTGGGGATCCTTTATCCTCACCTCCAGAGTACTGGGATTAGTGTGCCACTACCCCTGATTGCACTGGGTTTTCTAAATGCTTCCTCCATTAAAAGGGTACTGTTTTTAAAATTTTTCATCTGATTGAAGAATACTTGTTTTGTCCAAAATAATAACCAGTTTGACAACTAGATGCTCCAAATAATCAGATGGTAAAGCTCTAAGAAATTGTATGCATTATACCTTTAAAAATATCCAGAGTCCCTGTATCTCATTCTAACATTTCAAGTTTCAGAAGTTTTTGTACTTCACAACATTCATTTTAAAACTCTTGCATTACTCTGAGCTACTGGAGATTAGGAAATATGTGTGTGTGTATCCTGAAGGCCTGCAATAAGGTGTTTTGTATTAAGAATCATTTTAATATTTTTGAATGCCAATAAATGAATTTTTACATAATAGAATTTTACAAGTAGTATATGCATGATTTATGCAATAGTTAAGTCTATTGAATTTCTAAAAATATGGCTTAAATTATATTCCCTTTTAATACTTAGGATATATAATTTAGGTGAGTTATCTTGAAGAAATATGTCACAGAAAAGAAGGGAACAAATTAGAAGAATATAAATAGGAAAGAAAGTTACAGAAACTCTGAACTTAGGTTAGAATTTTATATTAAAATTTCTTAAACTTTTTTTTAGCCCAGTTCATATTCTATTAAATACATCTCAAGATGTAATTTCTCTTTAGAGTTCTGATTCACAATTCTTTCTCTAAATGGAAAATTGGTGGAACATTTTGTTTTTTCCTTGTCTCTCTAGTATTAATGCTGCAGTTTTCAGGTAGTGGTAAATAGCATGTTTTATTGAACTATGTTATAGTAATAAAATTAATCTATTTTAGTATTTATAAAAAATGAAACATTTATAAAAAACACAAATTAATAATTTTTTTAAAAGACTGATCAAAAGCCCTTATTTCTTCACATACCTTATTCTTAACATTTTTCATTTTCTTCCATGTTTTAAGTTCATATTCAGTTAGTCATCTCTCTCCTCTCTTTCTACTTACCCCCTCCCTGAGTGTGTGTGTGTCTTTCTCTTCCTTTACCTCTTTAAAATGATTTACCTCTAACCTTAAGTTTTTTCTTTGTAGAAAACACTTCTTCAGTGTCCATTCTCTGAGTCTATCTTCATATTCATGGCATATTTAGTTACATCTTTCTGTTTAGTGATTGTATGGCTTTGATTCTTCAATCATTGTCCCACAGGATTTATTATTGTCTTTTTTCCTGTCTTTCCTGGAAGGAGGTAAATTGATATAATCATTTGTCATTAGCTGTTTGACATACAGAATAGAAGTGACTTACGCTATTTATAATTCTAACCCATCTAAATAAGTTACTACTAAAAACTTCACTGTGAAATTTTTCTCCTATGAAATAATTCATACAAATATAAATCATGCAAATAAATTCAAACTATAGCAAGAAATGAATTTTTATTTTGTGAAATGTTAGTTTTTTCAAAGTACTCTAAACTACAAAGGAATAAATACTTGTTTTTGTTTTAGTTAAGAAAATAGTCTAGTAAATATCCTAGTCTTTATGTAATTAATTAGAGGTATAGGGAATAACATTTTAAGATATCTCTGTCATCTCTCATCTATATCTGAATGATTCTAAAACCTGTGTTCTTTTCTTTTTTTTTAAAGGAAGAAAGATTTATTTAGCTCATGGTTTGTGGAGGTTTCAGTCCGTACTTAACTGACTCCAAGGCAGGGTGCCACATGGCAGAGGGGCAATCATTCATTGTGGCAGAAAACAGCAATAGCAACAAGGGGAGCCTGTGCTCTTACTGTTAGATCACTTAGTAATGGTGAATATTATTTTATCAAATTGGATACTTGTAATTCTTAAAGCTATTATTTTTTTTTTCCTAGAATGTCCCCAAAGTAAACCTAACTGAACTATGGGCTGCTGCTCAGCAATCCAGAAAAAATCGTAAGCTGTTTGATAAAAACTGCTTGCTCCTGTGCTATTTACTGACTTAAAGTTGTGGATATTTTTATGTGTAATTTACTTCATTTTTATTGTCATAGAAGCAAAATATGGCATTGGGGAAACAGGAAATAGAACATTGATTGACAATAGTCCTTCTGATAATAAAAACAAAGACATGGTTGAAACCTTTTCTAAAACATCAGTCAATGTCCAGGACTTTTCTCAGTCTTCCTCTTCTTCACCATCATCTGAAGCAAAAGTAAGATCTTTTTAAAATACTTTGCCCATGCTTTTAGTCACATATGACAAAGATCCTAGAAAGAAATGTATGACCACAAGATCATAATAGAAAACAAGTATAACGAGAGAGATTTATGTACAAAATTGAGATCTATAAAAGTTGATGGGAGTAAAAAGTTCTTAGGTATGCGGTTATGGAAGGAAAGAACTAGAAAACAATCAAAAATAGCTAGAGGAGTGTGAAGCTGAGGTTGAATGAGAAGACTCATATACAAGGCAAAGTGAGTTAAGACTTCATAAGATGATCAAGTAAGAGAGTCAAAATGAAATGTAAAAACAAGACTTAAATAAGAGTAAAAACTCTATGTTAGAAATTATATGCTTTTAAATGACCTATAATAGATTTTAATGAAGAACTGAAAATGTAATCTTCATATTTGCTAAGTTCAATAAAGTGATATCTTCTATTTAATCTAGTATATCCTATATTCATAGATAATGAATAATGAAATCTGTTTTAGATCTTATGGGGTTTATTATGAATTGTTGATATTTGACTCTTTCATTCTCATTGTTTCTAGTTAAACTTAGTGTTTGACGTATTCTTTTTTAGCTAAGTTTTGGTGTATAATCCTAGCAAATGCTTTAGATCTTCTTGAGAATAAAGAGTAAATAAGCATTGTATTTCATTGTTTCATGAATTAAAATCCCCGGTTATATAATTGAAATAGTCTTCTCCCACTCCTCAGCTGTGGGGAACCCAAGACCTCATACGTGGTAGGAAAGCACTCTGCCATTGAGCTACACCCAGCCCTAAATAAGATTTTTAATCTGTATCCATTACATGAGAAAATACATTTTAAGCTGCACTATTCTTAAAAAACATAGAAGAAAGTTCTTTCTGAACCAATTCTCATTTGTCTTTTCCTAATAGTGTCATGTAATGAACATGCATATACATCAAATAAATGAAATCACAATTTGTGATTTTTTTTTTCCCTAAAATAATCTACCTGTTTTCATAGACTCATAAGGAAGGAAAGATTGCTAAGAGTATACAAAATTATCTCTGGAAGGTGATTTTTTAAAGTTTTTAAAATATTTCCAGCAATGGGGATATTTCATATTATTCTAAGGAAGCATTATTAAATTTCAGTACTCATAGGTTTTGGGTTTTTGTTTTTCCCACTTTGGTGCTTGGGCTCAAACCCAGCACATGCTAGGCAAATACTGTACTGCTTTGCTACACGCCAGCCTGAGTATTTATAGTTATATAGCCTTCCACTTAAATTCTCTCATCTTATAACTCAGGAATGCTGTCGATAACTTTAGCCCCTTCTTCATATGAATATTGGGTCTTCATTAACAAGTATTCAAACCGTATTTGAAAGTATTTGAAGACATATATCTTCAACTTTGACATGATGGCTTTATTTTGTATACTAGATCCTTCTATTAATTAATTAATTAATTAATTTTAACCTTTTTGAGACAGGGTCTCACTATGTACTTCAGACTAACCTTGAACTCACTATGTAGCCCAAGCTGGCTTCAGACTTACAGTGATTCTCCTACCTCAACTTCCCAAGTGCTAGCATTGCAGGAGTGCGCTACCATGGCCAGCTATTTTTTGTCTTTGTTTTTTTTTAGACAGTGTCCTGCTATGTTGTTCAGGCAGGCCTTGAGTGCCCAGACTGGCCTCAAACTCACATTAATTCTCCTGTCTCAGCCAGTCAAGGCTGGGATTACAGGCATGTGCCACCACGCCCTATAACCTTTCTTCTGTTTCTAACTACTATCCTGTTATGGTATAAATAGAAAATTAGAACTATTGATGTATACCATTTATAGGGGGAATAGGAATTTTAAGATAGGGTTTTATATTTTTTTCTAATGTTATACTGTTATTTAAAAATTCCTAATTCTGTAAACACATCACCATTTCTGTTCTGCAATTTAAAACTTTTTTTCTTTTTTGAGATGGGATCTTGTTATGTTCCCCAGATGGGCTTCAAACTCCTGGGCTTAAATGATTATCCCACCTCAGTCTCCCAAGTGGCTGGAATCACAGGTGCACATCACCATGCCTGGCTTACATTTAAAACTTACAAGATTTCCTTTTAAACAGAAATTTAATGCAAAATCTTAAATTGTCAAATTTAATAATTAAATTTTAAATTTTATATTAGCATAATATCCCAGAAATAAATATTTGCATATTTTAATAACAGTATATGTTTATAACCTTGAAACATGTTGATGTATATAATTGAGAAAAATGAATCCCTTGGATTTCCCCTCTTGTTTTTATTTGATGAATTTCAGAGTTCTGCACAGGTTAGCATTACTTCATCAGTTTGCTGTATGTTATAAATACTTATCTTTTTGAGCTCATATGCTGTCCTGAGTAAGGTCATCTATTCCTACTCCTACTCCGAATGTGTTTACTCAGTCCTGGGCCCCTCAAATTTGATGTTCCTCCTGAAGACTTTGACTTTGACCTTACCCTGAT
The DNA here is from genome assembly GCF_000276665.1 of Chinchilla lanigera. NCBI lineage: Eukaryota > Metazoa > Chordata > Mammalia > Rodentia > Chinchillidae > Chinchilla > Chinchilla lanigera. Next base: position 829,688 of record NW_004955546.1, read on the forward strand.
TATATTACATGGCACTGAATCTCTGAAGCTGGGAAAATCCTGGTCCCTAGCCATCCTTCTGATCACCCATCCAACCTTTCATATTCTGTATTTTCTGTTCACCATTTTTCAAATCTGGATTCATTTTCTCACCTATTGTTTAGAAATAATACTCTTTTTTGCTCCTCCCTCCCCCGTTATGCTCATCTATCTTACACTGCTGGCAAGAATATTCGGATCCCCATTACACAAAGGGCAAAGTTCACATTCTAGCCTGAGAAGAGTCTTGTATAGTTGGCGTGCGATGCTCCTGTTTTATCTGTCATGCCATCCCAGGAACTATATTCCAGTTTGTCACATGACTTGGGCAGCTGTCTTTTGCTGTGTTGTTTCATGCCTCATCCCATGCTGCCCTGTCTGGAATGCCCTTGACACCCTTCCTGTGCACTTTCTCTCTTTCAAAATAGGACCCTAGGTTTATAGCTTTTCCTGAGCTTCCCAGGAAGAACTGACTATTGTTGCTTTTGACCTCTATAACCTTGTCGAACCAGTGAAATGCATTTCCCTGTTTTTATTTGTTTTCATGTCTCTCTGCATCTGCTCGCATATAGAGCAGAGTGTGTTTTCAGTTTTCAGCTTCTCCCAGAGTAATTCCTATGATTAGATAGATTTGCCTGTGATTGTTTCCATTTTACTGACTGACTGGATGGTTGGGCAAGTGGGCAAGTGTATGTTATTTGATCTTTAGTTCTTTTTCTTACTCTTTTTCTTTCTCTCTCTCTTTTTTTAATAGGAAAAAGCAACAGGGCCAGTAATTAGAAAAGAAGAAAATGGTGCTTTTGTTATTGAAAATGCTTCACAAGAGCAAACACATGACAATGTGACTAATGTTGATGGAGGGCAGAAAAATTATAAAAGCGGTAAGTGAGTGAATAGCTGTGAAAATTTTTCTTGTGTATATACTATTGTTTTTAAAAGTCTGTAGACCCAAAAGATGATATCCAATTTTTAAAAATTTTTTCTTTTACTATTTTCCTTTCACCAACTTCTTTCTGAAACTACTTCAACCCTCTGAAATTCTTTTCGCTGTTACTTTTATCTTACTGAAATACTCATGAATGCAGATAGATTTGTATATATGAAATTCACAGCAGTAAATGTTCTCAATGTGTCTGTGACTACCTTTTATAGATATGATGTTTGCACTGGGATTAGGAGAAGATGATGAATCGCCATGGGACTCTGAGGTATTGTTTATTGTTTATAATTATTTTTGAAATAAGCATTATTTGAGGTTTACATATAAAGAGGGATGATTTGACTTTACTTTCTCAGTTCTTCATATGGCTATAAGAAATTATTTCCTCACATTTTTTAACCCATAGTTAATAATCACCTGAGCCGTTTAGCAATTTAGTGAGACTCTGTCTCAAAAAGTAAAACGCACTGAGATTGTAGCTGGACACAAAGGCCCTGGGTTTAATCCCCTGTACTGCTGATGAAGGAATGAATGGATGAATGAAGTGCTAAGTACATTACTGCTACATATGTAGGATTCATTTAATGAAGCCAGTGTAGTTAAAAATGAAGAGTTAGACATCACAAATAATCAACTTAGATTCCGAAATTAAGGTGATCTAAAAACTAAAGAATTGTTCCAAGGGAGCCTATGGCCAATGAGTAAAAGTTCTGTTGAGATTCAGAGAAAATGTTTAGATCATAACTTTTACAGCTTGTAACTTGAAAAGTTGGCAGGTGTGTGCTGCCACGCCTAGCTAGGTTAGAGAATTTTGAGGGGGTTTGAGGTTAGCATGGGAATGAGAGTGAACTGCTGCTAATTTAAGGGTGAGAAGGAGCCAGCCATAGGAAAGTCTAGGAGGACATTCTGGACAGAGAACAGAGAGCCATGAGCCATGTCTGTCCATCATTGTAACACCCTAAAGTGACCAGGAAGCAGGAAGTACAACAGTTTTCATCACAATCATTTATAGTTTTATAACAGATAGAAAAGAAAATGTACAAATAAGTACCTGGCACATTTTAGGCACTTCATAAATAGAAATGTTTATGCTGCTGCTCTTTTTATTAAGTCTTTTTATACTTAGTTGAAGTTCTTTCTTAATTGGGAAACAGTTGTATACAGTGTCTTGTATTTGTCTGCTGTTACTTGAATGTAACAAAGTTATTAGTACATTTTTATTTTCAGCCATTTTTCCTATCAGTAAAAATTTTACCCAAAATACTGTTTTTTTTCTAAGCCCTGGTTTACATACATGAAGTACTTCCTACGGTGTTGTTTGTATTCAACATGACACTCTGAAGTTTCTTAGCTTGCCAAGTATTTTCACACTAAAATGACTTATGTGATTAGAAGTATTTAATGCTGAATTATAGCAAATGTACTTATAAGAATTTGTTTAATCAGAGAAGAGAAAGGGACAGTATTGTGTAAAGGGAACAAAGGTGATCAAGAAATGATAACATATGTACCAGTTCCCCAAAATAAATGTAATTATTACATATCACAAACATACACTCATACAAACATCTTACAGTTTGAAACTATTTCATTTAAATCTGTGTTTTTTTAATGTTATCTTTGTTGGGGAATGCAAAGTAGAGTTAGGTATTGTGAAGCTAGGTTGGAATACGCAAATCAAATAGAATTTTGTCTATGAATCCCTCCTTGGCTTTCCATGCTTGCTTTACCAAGTCAGCACTCATGTGGAAATACAAAGTGGGCTTGATATAGGGTTCTCATTTGAAATATTTTGATTTTCAGTACATGCTTCCCATTATTACATCTAATTGCCTTAAGAGAGAAAAATCAGAAAATCTTTATGCAACTCATTACTGCTGTACTAATTTTAACAGAGTATCTCTGAGAATCTTCCACAGAAGTCTGTTGATCATTTATCTGGGGCTGCAGATGAACAAGGAAAACATGTAGGAAATAGACAAGTAGAAGGTAAGAAATACATATAAATGTATAATTTTTTTTTTAGAAAAGTCATTTGACAGCATGTTTATTTAAAACTGGAGCATTCCTATATTCTCGTAGCCAAAGAAAATTACATATTAAGTGCAAAGTAAGGAAAAAGAGAAGTAAAATAGTAATAAGTTATATATATTACCAAGTTTCATCATCAGGTTAAATTTGAGTCACTAAAGGAGTTAAATTATTAGTTCCATTTCAAGCTATTCTAAGGTCTGAGGGAAGTTAGAAAATCAAGAGGAGACAAGGGAGTGAAGAATAAGGAGTAATAATACAGGGAGTACACCAAGAAAAAAGAAACTATGGAGAGTGGGAAAATAAAGTAATTGTTTAGAAAAAGAAAGAGCAAGGTTGGAGAAGTGTAGGAATTATATAAAGTGAGCTTTCAGTACCAAATCTTGACAAAAGTAGAGCAAAATTTTTCCACTTTTCCTGTCTTCCCACCACTGGGAAGGCACTGAGGACTGAAATACTAGATTATGCAGAGCTATGTTTTATTTACTACAGATAAATATAAACATACATGATGAGCTACACTTGTATTTTCAGTGGTACCTTGATTCACGAACTTAATCCTTTCCACAATTCTGATTGCAGAATTTCATATAAGGTGTTGCCACTTTAAAAAAAATAAGTCACTATTTTACCAGGTAGTATATCCAGAATAAGAGAATTTAAAAAAAAGAAAGGAATGATTAGATATTGAGAGATCAGGAAATTCACAGCCTCATTAAAAAGTTCATTTGAAAGTTTATAATTTTTTAGGCATTTTCAGTTTGGGGGACATGATAAGAAGGAACTTGACACTAGATTCCAAAAAGGTAAGATAAGGTAAGAGGATTTGGAAGAGACTCAGTATATAGGCCAGAGCTTGTCCACTGCAATGGAGCCCCTGTAGGGACCATGTTAACGCACATCTCTGATTCAGCAGGTCTGGGATCCTGTGTTTCTAATAAGTCCTCAGGTGATGCTGATACTGCTTGTCCACAGACCACTGGAAGTGGCTGGGTATCAACTTTCCTTTAGAGAAATCTGGACAAAGAGCCATTGGATAATAAATAGTTCAAGACATAACAAGGGTCAAGGGAAAGCATAAATTTTGGTTATATTTCTGAAAATACTTACAGCCACAGAGAAAGAGCAAAGAGGATGAAGAGATAGAAATTATAATTCTAAGATGGTACTGCCAAATAAAGAATTAGTAGGAATAATCCATAAAAAGAAGTAAATGGAAAGATTCAAGACCATAAAACTAAAGATCACTTTTGAAAGGAAGGGGATTGTTTAGGGGAAAGAGGAAAGGAGAGAAGGAAGCTTGACAGGTAATTTTGGAATTCATGGCAAAATTTGAGAGAACTCACTTCTATTGGGTTCAGTTTATGTGTACACACACAGAAGAGTACGCACCAGAGATGATTAGAAGCAGGGAGGAGTGCTAGAACTGCATTAAACTGTAGCCACTTACCTCCTCTCCATAACTGTCAGGCATCAAAGCTTTATGCTGAATTGATAATTATTCAAGTGAGATTTAACTTGTATATAAAAGCATTGACTTTTTTTTAAAGATAACTAAGTTTTGATAGCTAAGTTTTGATAAAGATAACTGTTTAACTAAGTTTAATAGCTTTTTCACACAAAAATTTTTTAAAGACTAACATAATGTACCAAACCATTTTTGGAAATGAGACATTGTAGAGTTCATTCTTTGAATACCAGTATTGTTACTTTTTAGTAAATATTACACTGATTTTGAAATATAAAAGGTTATTAGTATCTAATAATTCTGTGATAATTCACCCTATCTTTTCCTTTTCAATAACTATATTTCAGTATTGAAAACTTACTGTGCATTATTTCTTAGATGTGGTTTATATACCTTCTTGCATGAGTGGATCAAGAAACTTTAAGATGACTAAACTAGAGGATACAGGAAATGTAGGCATACCTGTAGCCCACAAGGGTATGGACAAAATGAATTTTTATTAACTATTATTCTACAAGTATATGTCTAAGCTAATCAGTTAAAAATCTTCCTTTGAAAAGAAATTAATTTTATATTCCATTAAACTGTTACCAAATTATGTACTTCGTGAGGTGCAGGACAGATTGAAAAACACAAATACTTGTAGGGTAATGGTATATAAATGGTTGATGTGTTAAAGTTACGTGCTGTTACCTTCTGACATCAGCTTTGACATTCATCCTCTCAGGGTCATGACTTGCCGAGATCACTTTTTCTCCATCAGTCAGCATGTGCACATTGGTATATGCTCACTTCCTATTTTAGTGATGGTCTTTGGAAGCATAATCTCACTTTGGAAATCTTAATTGCATGTCTTATTAGACCTGTATTCTAATTTTTCTATCATATTGTTCTAATCAGTGGGGAAGAAAACGCAAAACCTAAAGTAATCATTTCCAAAGCAAAGCATGAGGATTCACTTTCATACTAACTCTGCATGAATGTGTGTTTGGCTTTCTCGTGTTTACATATAATGATTATGTTTCCCTTTTACTTTTTAGAATCACCTGAGAGACATCTTCACTTGAAGGTAATAACTTTGTATTTTGAATTAACTATATATTTCATGAACTATATAGTATTTATTAACTATTTTACTTTAAAACCCATTTAGCCTGCCACTGAAATGAAAGATCCTGTTCTGAATGAAGCAGTTGGAGGGAAGGATGTACAGACACTTAAATCAGGTAAATTTAGCAACACAGATTACTGTGGAAAGAAGTGTAGTACATTAAAATGTTTGAAATGCCCACCGTCATCTCATTTTTTTTTTTCCCAAAATTTTTGGGAGGCTTTGACATAAATAATTCGGATGTAATTTTTGGTTCATATTTGCAAATATAGTGTTCATAAGCATAAGAGAAAAAAACTTTTTCATGTTTTAAGATATGTAGGTTTCAGTACCCAATGTTTCTAGCTTGGATCCTTATACTTGTTAGGGATCCACAGAACTTATTACAAGATTCCAAGGTTTTTCAAACATTTGTGGATGCTTACTGGGGAGCTAGGCCCTGTGGTGCAGTTAACTCAGGAGGTTTACTGGTACCCAGGATCCCCTCTCTAAAAACAACAACAAAAAATGCTCACTGTAGTTCTGATAGTTACCTAAGAGTACGGCTTTGCTTACTAACATGTCCATTTATCTCAGCGTTGATATATGATGATCATAAGCAGATAGATGTTTTTTTTTTTTTGGTTTTTCTCTGGTACTGGGAACCGAACTCACGACCTTGCGTGTGCCAGGCAGGCGTTTTTGCCGCTGAGCTAAATCCCCAGCTCCTCAGATAGATGTTCTTATTAGCAGACCATATGAGTACGTATGTATGGTGTTTCATATCTTTACTTATTAAAATGGGGACTATAATCATTCCTTAATGACTAGTAGACAGACCTTCAAAACAGTGATTCTGAAACTTTGGCCTTAAGTCCTTTCATAGTATTAAAAACAAGTACAGATTCTGCAGAGTTTTTGTTTAAGTATATTGGGTCTGTTGACACTCTACTAGAAATTAAATCTGAAAGAAGTAAAATACAAGCATTCAGTCGCATATTCTAATACACATTAGAGCCATAACTCATTAATCATTAGAACCATGATATGTGACATACTACATCTTGAAAATCCCACTCACTGTGTTATGCCCTTACAAGAAAGGGTGCGCATGAAATGGCAAATAACATTTGGTATTATTTGTCCTCTTAGATCCCATAAATGGATCTTAAACTCCAGAGATTCTAACTCACTATTAAACTACTACTTAAAAAATGTAAAAGGTTCATGAAAGCAACATCATAAAGGAATTCTTCACAATGAACTGACTTTTAGCCTCTATATTTCCTTTTCCTTTCACTTGTCTTAAAAAGTGTAAAGCTGACAATTTTGTTTATAAAGAAGAAAAGATACATTTTTGTTGCATTTTCATTTCCTATCTCCTGGTACTCTGCACTCTTTGGATGTATTGTGTATCTAGACTAGTGATGGTGAACCTTTTAAACCTTTCAGTGGTAACAGATAGCCCACTGTGCATGCATGCCAAAGGTTCACCACTACTGACCTAGACTAACCCAGTTTTTACATGGGAACAATTAGGTCACTTAAAGCTACCAATTTGCATATAAATTTATGGTGTTATCCAAGCCTTAAAAAGTAAATTCTAAAAGTATTGGGATATTGAAGAAAGAATATCTTATTGTAGATGTTTTAATTTAAAGTAGTATATTCATTAAAGTCCATGTCTTTAGAATGCACAGAGAATATTGTGTATATTTACATTAATATAGTTAGATAATTTTTTTAAAATCAATTTTATTGGTACATTTTAGATGTACAAAATTATCACATTCATTAGAGGAAGTTTGTACCTGTGCACAATGTTTCTTGATTCTTCTTTTTTCCGCAATCCCCTCTTCTCCTTTCAACCCCTCTTCTCATTTACAAAAGCTTTGTTTCCATTTTCTTCCATCTGTTCTTTTTTCTTTTCCCTTCCTTACTCCCCATTCCTTGTTCCCTTTCCCATGTGAATATGTTGCCCCTATTTCCCAGTATTTGTTACACATTTTGGTCCTTATTTACCCTTTCAGTTTCTCCCACTAGAGAAACAATGTAATATCTAAACATGTGTGCCTGGTTGATTTCATTTCAGAGTATAGGTTCTTTTTTTTTCTCCTTCCTTCCTTTCCCCCCACCCTCTCCCTAGTTTCTCTTCTTTTTGTTTTTTTTGGTTTTTGGTTTTTCTCCGGTACCGGGAACCGAACTCACGATCTTGCGCTTGCCAGGCAGGTGCTTTTGCCGCTGAGCTAAATCCCCAGCCCCTAGTTTCTCTTCTTTTGAACAGTTTCTTCCTATTTCACAATACCTTTTATACACTTTGCTCCTTATTTACACATTCGGTATCTCATACCAGAGAAATAAAATTCATATCCTTAAAGACTTAATAGTAAACAATACTGGAAAACGAAGTATGTAAAAGAGATTGCTGGGTAAATCAGAATAATACTAACAAATAAAAACAGAAGAATGAGAGATGATGATGATAAGCAAGCTCACTTGAGTGAGTGGCAAGTACAAAACATATAAAGTACGGTAAACCCTAGGCAGTATTGTGTTGTAGGGCAGAGAAACACGTGAGACTGCTTCTGAGGAAAGAATATACTAAACCAGGAATTGGCTTTTTTTTCTGCAAAGGTCCAAATAGTAAATATTGGGGCCAGGGATATACCTCAGTGACACAAGTGCCTGCCTGGCAAGCACAAGGTTCTGAGTTTGATACCTGGTACCAAAAAGAATATGCACAAATTAGTTGCATTTGTATTATCATTTACATCTTAATATATAAAACTTTGTTTTCAAATTCAGATTGGACTACTACTAGTTTTGCCTTCACTAATAAGACTTTTCAGAGATTGGGGAATTTGAAAGTTGATGATAAATATCCACTTGTAACATAATCAGTGATTAAAAGTCTGTCACCATCCACAGAATTTGGGAAGACAACCTTAATAGAAGAACCAGATCTACAAGTGACATCAAAGGAAGAGCAGAAAAGACTTGATGGCTGGGAAAATAACCAAGACCAGGTTGAAGAAAAAAGGAAGCAAATGAGTAATGAAATGGAAGTATCAGAAAACCAGTATGATGCCACTGTTGCCAATGCTGATAACGACAGTGATGGGTTAATGCAACAAAGAAAGAATGGGGAAGCTGTTAGTCAGCGATTTCCTGTTAAGAAGAATGAAGAACACGATAGGTAAGACTATGGAAATACTGGATTATAAGTAGTTGTTACTGTTCTGTAAAACTAATTTTAATTTGAGCCAGTATTTGTGGTTAAAAAGTTACATGCTTTTACTAGAGATACTCAGCTTTGTATGCCTGTCAGAAAATACAGACAATGTTAGATAGCATTTTTTCCAATTATATTGAGAAATATTTTACTTATTTATTTTCTTTTTAAATTTTAAAGAGGAAAGAACAAAGTAACAAAAAGACATAAGAGAAATATTTTATTTAAAAAATAATAAGAATTGACCAGTCTGAGGAAACAGACGTTGTCCTGCACTGTTAGTAAATGAAATTATTAATTGGTTTGGTTTTTTTTGTACAAGTAATAGAACTCAGGACCTTGCACTTGCCAGGCAGGTGCTTGTGCCACTGTGCTATATCCTCGGCCCCTTAAATAGTTTTTGAGAGTAATCTAGTTAATAAGAATTTACCAGTCTGAGGAAACAGACCTTGTCATACCCTGTCAGTAAATGAAATTATTAAATAGTTTTGGAAAGTAATTTAGTAACATGAATAAAATTTCAAATATATCATTCTCTTTATCTTAACACCTTCTCTTCTGAAACTGAATCCTTCTGGGAGAGGAATACATGACTCATAAGCACACACATGCGTGTAGGTATTAAAGACATTTACTATATCTCACCTGTAACCTTAAATAGGTGAGTGTGTATACTTACTGTAGATAACATGAACATTAAGGCAGTATAGCATGTTGATAATATTTATATAAATATGTTACATATATACATTCCTGTGTTAAAGGGTATTTATTAGCATTCTCATAAAGTTGGAGATAGTCTAAATACTTAGCAATAAGAAAATAAATTGTTATATGTATAAAATAATATAGTATCCAGGGGCTGGGGATTTAGCTCAGCAGCAAAAGCGCCTGCCTGGCAAGCGCAAGGTCGTGAGTTCGGTT
>NW_004955546.1:839497-861865 GCF_000276665.1 Chinchilla lanigera
AGCATCCAGCCGTTGGATAATAATCATTCATTGTGATTATTTCACAAAGTATATTTAAACCATTTAGTTTAATGATACATCGTTAGCAGATTTTGTTGTAATATTTGTAAAACGTGCGAAGTTGCAAAAGGAAGTTGTATGCTACACTCACCTAGTATGCAAGAAGACTTGGGGGTCCATCCCCAGTACCACAAAAAAAGAAAATTTATTCATAAAAATAGGTAATAGGCTGGATTTACTCCACATGCTCTGATTCACTGACCCTTAAACTAAACCCAAGTTTGCTGCTTATGCAGTCTTTTAAATGTGCTCTTCATGTATGTTGTCATCCTTTTTAAAGATAATACCTTTTCTTTTTAAAGATAATGCACTCCACTGTATTTTTCAAGAGTGATTCTATGTATAACTCATAAAATTCAGTTTATAAAATAAGATTGCTTTATTTCTCTATTTTAGTTTCCTTCCTCAAACATACTGTATATTTTGCCCGTCCTATTTATTGTTACTGAGTATTTATTTTACTCACATAAGTAGAATTTGTGTCTGTTCATTATGGTATCATCAATGCCTAGAAAGGAGCCTGGCATACAGTAAGTAGCTACTCAGTATTTACTTAGTGAGTGAATGGAGTTTACTCTGTGTGTATTATTTTAAACAGCAGATTAATTTCTCACTTATAAAAATGTGACTTGGGAAACAGGCAGGAGGATTGCAAATTTGAATCTCACTTTGGAAGCTGAGCAAGACCTTGTCTCAAAATAAAAAAGGACGGGAAGTATAGCTCAGTGGTACCACACTCTTGGGTTCAATCCCCAGTATTAGAAAAAAGTTTCATGTAAGTTCATTCTGACAGTTTCACCTGAAAAATCCATACATTTTTTACATTATTTGCTTTAATAAATTACATACTCTATATTAATATTTTTCCATTTAGGAAAAAGTTTCAATATTGTGATTACTCATTCTTTTAGGATAGTTTCACTTATAACAAAATGGATTAAAAGAATTGCTGGCTTCATTTGTATTTTATTAAGAAAAATAAAACATGAAGGTTGTAAACTTAATGGGCTTAAAAAAAAGATGGTGGCCACAGGACTAAAACTTTCAATAACTGAAATTAAGAGACAAAATTAATTGCAGTGTATGCTTCCTGTGGAAAGAGAGCTATGCTGGTTGGGCACAGTCTTTTATAACACAGTTGCCTGAGTCATACCTCAGTTCATGAATGTGATTCTTTCTGTGATTCTGCTCGCAAACCAAGTTGGGTGAGAACAGAATAAATGCAATGGTTAAGCCGGGCATGATGACACACACCTATAATCCCAGCACTCGGGAGGCCAAGGCAGCAGGATTGCTGTGAGCCTGAGACCAGTTTGGGCTACCTAAGTGAGTTGTAACCTTATTTGTGAACTTTGGCTCAAGAGGAATTGTTTAACAATTGCTCTTTGGAATGTCTTCCCCACCCCATCCCACACGCATTTATTTAGATTTTTAGTCTTAACAGCAAGAATTATTTATATAACTTTTTTGTAAATAGTTGGTTTTGATTGTGGTACTTTTAGGGGCTCATGCTCATCTAACAACATAATATTCTGTGGGAAATTTCACTCTTTTTGTAAATTTGTGTAAGTGTGGTAGTGTTATCACATAGCTGTTTCATGTGTTTATTTCATAAAAAAGAATTACAGTGATCCAGTGGTAAATCCAACCTTTTATATTAGGATTAGGTACTAGACTAAAAGTATACAAAAGCTATACAACCTTTTATTTTCAAACAAAATCAGTGCTATTTAGAATGTTCCTTTGGTAAACTTAAATATAATGACATATGGGTATTTTAAAGTAAGGCTTTGTCCTCAAGATATTCCCCAATTTCTCGTTTGGTACTCTCATGAGATTTTTAAAACTTCATTTAAATTTAACTGTTATATTTAAAAACAAAACCAGATGTAGCACAGATGTAGTCACTTCCATGCCTAGGAGGCCTTTGGTGCAGTGTGCAGGGTCAGTGGGCTGTAGCACTCATCTTTTCCCTCCTGCTTCCTTTCAAGCTCCTGGGAAACACCTAGATGCCCTGTACCTCATCTTTGTCTCAGATCCTGTTCTCTAAGTAGAATGGTTTTCCGCTACTTTCTGCCTGGTGACCTCCTCCCTTATATTTTACCTCTTTTGTAAATTCTTCTTGTGCTCAGATACAATTTTTCATTTGTCAACTCTTACAGATCACATTGATTTGTATCTTTACTTAGGTTTTTGTGAAGCAGGGAATATGTGTCTCCTTGTTTTTAGCTGGTACTTCATAACTAATTATGATTTTGTGTGTGTGTGTATGTGTGTGTGTGTGTGTATACTGGGAATCAAACTCAGGACCTTGCACTTACCAGACAGGCACTGTGCTGCTGAGCCCTATCCCCGGCCCTTAATTTGTAGTTGAAAGTAAATTAATATTGAGAAGTGTTGACACTTTTCCAAAATTGCTTTTTAAAAAATTCTGTCAGTAGACTAATTAAAAAACATTGGTTTTTTTAAATGGCTTTTTTTAAAAGCAGTGAGCCTGTCTTGCCTTTGAGGAAAGTAAAGAAGAATGAAAATGAACAGTGGAGCTCCACAGAATCTGTGACTTCCCCAGTGTTTCAGCCGGCCGGTTCCCTTGCTGGTGGTCTACTACAAGTGAAGAGCGGTTGCAAGTTACATGACAGAGATGAAGATGAAGGAAGGTAAAATATCTGTAACTATTTTATTTTCCTTTAAAGGAATGTTAGCAGGAATTACTTTTTCTGGAAATTAAACAGAACAATGTAGTCGACAGGGAAAGCAAGAGAATACCCAGCTACATTGTTGCTGCTGAAAGGTTTGTTAAGATGAGGACAAATGAATGTGACTAGGAACAGTTTCAGGAGTTGTCACACAGGAAACTGACTGCTGTGGATGAGTGCAGACAACGCCTCAGATAACTTTTACTGGGAAAGGCAGGGAAGTAGGTGTTACAGAGCAATGTGGCGTTTAAGAGTTTTTTCTCTCTTAACAAGAGTCTGCTTGCATACTACTAGAAATGACCTAGTACAGAAAGACATGTTTATTCATTTTAATTTTAAAAATATTTGCAAGATTCAGAAATTATTTTGGTTATGTCTGCAGCCATACCACCCTGAACATGCCCAATCTCATCAGAAATTATTATGGTTATAACCAAAAATATATGATAATATGGATTAACACATTCACAATGGAACCATACATGTGTGTCTGTCCAGTGCTGCCCAATAGGGCAGTAATGCATGTAACACACCAGTGGTTCAAGCTGGTGGGAAATGTCACAACATACAGTATACTCCCATGATGTCACAGTTCAGAGTTCCCAGCCTCACTCTTTCACAGATTTTTCCTTAGAACCTAACTAATAATTTTTCATGGAATCCCTCACAACTTCACAGAATCCACAAGTATCCTCCACAACTTTTTTTTGGCAGGAGGTTTGCAAATAGCCAATCTAAGAGTGTTATTCAGTTCTTCTTGATGCTAATTGGTTGCTGCCCTGTAACCCTTCTCTGCATTATAACAGGTTGATATACTGCATGTAGCTGTCTCCATTGTTCTTGGATATGTTCTTCTTAAACCCTAAGATGCTGTCAAAATGCCTTATACCTCCTAAGTTTTTGTTAATGCAGTATATTACATAATTGCAGGACACATAGCATATTTAGGGTTTAAACTATAAAAACAAGCATTTTTAAGCATTTTTCTGACCATATCTGAAATTTGTGGTTTTTCACAATTGCAAGTGCTCTGGGAACATAACCCCTGCAAATTTCGGGGGTCCCTTGTACTGTGAAATGTTCCTAGGTTTAAATTCTTACCAGTTTGAACCTGGGCAAATTACTTGGCCTATCTTCACCAAGTTTATTCTGTTATAAAATATTATGTTACCTACCTCACAGAATTGTGTTTAACACATATACAGTGCTTGGAATAATGCCTAGAAGTTACACAGTAGGCCCTGAAAAGTTAGCTCCTATCATCATTAAAAAAGGGTTTCCTTGATATAGGGACCTAAGAAATGTTTTCTAAATGGGTTTTAGTGCCTATAAAAATTTGGTTTGGGTTTTATTAAAAATGATGGTTAAAAAATGGTATTTTTTTCTATCAATGTAACAGTTTTCTTCTATTTTTCTGTAAGAAAGTTTGATCGAAATTTAATTATTTGTTATAATATTATTAGTAGTAGTATTCTTTGTCCCAAAAGTGTTACCTTTTAGAGTTGAATTCCCCTTCTAGAAAATTATATTTTAAATAGCCTGTAAACTTTATGAGCAGGAGAAATGAATTACAAATGCTGAAATTTTGTGTACAAAGATAATAGTTTTATGTATTTGTGTTTTATATATTTACTATTTGCCTGAAGAAATTATATGGTTTTGTTTTGTTTTGTTTTTTAGGTCCACAAAGAAAACATCTAATGAAAAAAACAAGGTATTGTAAAAAATAATCTGAAGTAGTATATTATTGAAAATATAACATGAAAGGTAAAGTGATACATTATAATAATACACAAATACAATTAAAAGAAACATAAAAAGTAAAGTGGAAAAATAGAGAATCTATTGACACTTACTTCAAAAAAATTGTGAAGAAACCGTAGTCAGTACTTGTGTTTCTCCTTAAATAAGAAGATATTTACTACTTCTGTATTTTTAGTATATGGTATAAATATTTTGGGGACATTTTGAAATAATATTATTTTATAGGTCAAAAAGAAGAAAAATACTGTGGACGACCTTGATGACTTATCCCAGTCATCTGAAACACCCTCAGAGGATAGTGAGTTGCCTTACCCTAAGTATGAGAATATTTTGCTGCTATTTGAACAACTGAGAATGGAGTGCAAAGGTAGGACCAGTACGAAAACGCAAGGCATTCCAGTGGATGTTGTGGTAGTGGGTGTCCCCATTGCTTAGCAATGTGCCATCGAGCATAGATGTGTTACATTGCTATTAATGCTGAACCACGCTTCATATTAGCATACGATGAGAGATATTGTACACTCCAGCCTCAGAGCACTCAGATATTGTACACTCAGCCTCTCTTAGTGTGAGTGGCATTCCCAGGCTTTTTGTTAACTGCTTCTCTCCTGTGCCTTGATCATTATCAAGTTGGCAAGCCATAATCTCTGCCTGGAATACTCTAATTAGATCTGTTTCCTTGTAACCCACCTCCTAAAACCAAGGTCTACTCTGTAACCATAACTGTGTATTTTTGAAGACTTAGACCCAATTGTGTTAACCTCTTGCTGAAAACCTATCATTTCTCCTTACTGTAAGGTTAAAGATTTCACTCCTCCATCTTCATCCTTCAGCACTATGGCTTAGCTACTGGGTTATATGTTCTTTGTTTTCAGTAGCTGTGGAGGGTACTGATGACCCTCACATATATAAAGTGTATAATTTGATAAGTTTTGACACGTTAAACACATTTAATCACTACAATCAAGGTAGCAAGTCAATCACCCACCAAAACCTTTTAATGCCCCTTTGTTTTCCATTATTGAGAAACTGCCAAATTGTTTTGCAGAGTGTTTTTACCACCTTCCATACCCAACATTGGTGTATGAAAGTTCTAGTTCCTCTATATCTTCACGAACACATAGTATTGCCTCTGTGTGTCTGTGTATGTGTGTAGCCATTCTAATAGGTGTGTAATGAACCTTTTGACTTTTGAACAAAATACATGTTTATATTGGTTGCATTTAATTTTCTCAGTAATATTTTGTAGTTTTTAGTGTTTAAACTTTTCCATATTTTATCAGATTTATCTGTATTTCAGGTATTTTGATACAAGTATAAACTTTTAAAAAATACTTCTATTTTAATTAGTACATATAATTATATAGAATAATGGACTTCATTTGTCATATCCATACATGGGATATAATGTACTTTAATCATTTCCACCTTCATATTATCCCACCCCTTAATGCGATGATCTCCGTCCATTTTCTTGCAAGTGACATGATTTTGTTCTTTATAGTTGAATAATATTCCATATTTTTAAATCCATTTTTTGGTTTATGGGTACCTAAGTTTATACCATAACTTGGGTATTATGAATTGTGTCACAATAAATATGGGTGTGCAGTTATCTTCATAATATGCAGAGTTTTAATTCTTTCAGGTGTGTATGGAGGAATGGCACCGATGGATCAAATGGTAGCCCTGTTTTTAGTTTTTTGTTTAAATTATGGTCTGAGTACAGTAGGTGATTCACATTCTCCAAGCCTGCTTTGTATAGTAGGTGGTGACTCATATTTAGTGAAGCCATAAAACCGTCAAAACTGTTTCACATGGAGACCAAGTACCCTGCATTAAAAGATAAGTCTTGGGGGTTTTCAAAAGAAAACAATGTGAATGTGAAAAGAAACAGTTATTGAAGATCATCGCTTCATCAAATGTGTCTAACCTGAGAGCATCATTCTCAGAGTAGATAACCACATTGTTAAGCTAAGAAGCCCTTTAATGTTGATGGAGAGTTGATCCTGCCTCTTTCTAAAGACACTTACTGTAAACTTTTGGGAGACAGTGCAGTTCAAAAGGTGGCATGTGTTCCTCTTTCAGCTAGTAGACAAAATGATAAAAACCAGGGATACGAGGCACAACTGTTAAGAGAGGATTAATAGGTCACCATGGTGCAAAACCCAGGTTGATGAGTCTACTGATGTTGATAACCAGGCAACAAGGTTGTTTTTGTGGGATATATTTCTCAGGAGTATGTCCAAGAGGTTATGTTATATATGCTTTGCTTGCCAACCAACACCACAGCTGCAGAACTGTTCAAGTCTTTGAATGATTATCTATCTGGAAAATTCAGTTGGTCATTTTGTGTCATTGTATGCACAGACAGAACAGCTGCTATGATGGGGCGTCTTTCTGGTTTCACAACTGGAGTCAGAGGCTACTTCTGAATGTGAGACTACACACTGTGTCGTCCATAGAGATGCTGGCTAGCTCAAAATGCCACCTGCACTTAATGTTCTGCGGAATATGATTAAAAATATCAACCACGTTAAAACACATGGCCTTAACGCATGTCTGTTTTGTATAGCTCTGTGAGGAGATGGACACAGAGCACACGGGTCCACTTACATAGAAGTATGATGGCTTTCTAAAGGAGGTCGCTGGCCAGACTTTTTGAGTTATGAGAGCAGCTCCAGAGATTTCTTGTAGAAAAACAGTCACCAATAGCATCAAACTTCAGAGACACAGAATGGGTCACAAAACCTGCTTGCTCATGTGGCATAGTCCACCTACTTCATGACTCAGTCTGTCACTTCAGAGGGAAATGACAGAAGAGATTGATCATGGATGAATGGGGGCACTGGCGGTGATAAATGCCTCCGTCTCGATGCTGAAGAGAAACAGTTACTGTGAGCCAGGGGCAGAACAAAAGCCTGATGTAGGTGATACACAAAAAGACAACCCACCTGGCCTAAAGTCCAATGGGAGAAAGGAAACCAGTCCACACCTAGACCACACTATCCCAGCTGCCACCCCAGATCCTGGGTGCCCACACCACTGGGAAAGAGACAAGCTGACTGGGGAAGGGAGCTAGCTGGCCTTTCAGAGCCAGTCCAGTGTATTAAAGCCATGGTCAAATTGTCTTCTCCATTAGGCATGAGAAGGGTAACTCCAACCAGGGACTCAAAAACAGCTGAAAACAGAACAAGGCAAAATTTTATGGTGAACCTGTGGAACACTGAAACAATCCAAAGAGGGCAGTTTATTGCAATCAGTGCTCATGTTAGAAAAGCAGTGAGCTGAAATAACCTAATGATGAACCTTAAGATACCCAAAAAATAACAATAGTCCAAACCTAGTTTAAAAAGGGAAATCATAAAGATCAGAGCAAAAATTAACAAAATTGAGACAAAAAGAACCAACAAAGTGATGAGCTGTTTCTTTGAAAGAATAAACAAAATAGATAATCCCTTGCTGAACTTACCAAAAGGAGGAGAAAAGACTCACACCAATGCAGTTAGCAATAAAATCACAGTATTACTGAATTCTGCAGTTCTATAGACTCTTCCAGATCCTTGGTGTCCTGAACGAAGAATCAGACAAGATACACAAAAAAGATAGTGAAGCCTAACATTTATTAAAGATAAGAAAAGAAGTATGCTGTGCAGAGTAAGAGCAGGCCACTGAGAGAGTTTACAGCAGCCACAAGGTTAATGACAGAGAGTTTTGTATTCCTCATTCTTCAAGCTGGGAGTAGTGGCGCATGCCTGTAACAATTTGACCATGGCTTTAAAGCACTCGGGAAGCTGAGGTAGGAGGATTGTTGCGAGTTCAAGACCAACCTGGGCTACAAACTGAGCTCAAGGCCAGCTTGAACTGCAGAGCAAGACCCTGTCTCAAAACGACAAGGTGACATCAGATGTAGGCCAGCCTATCAAAAACCAGCTTGATGCTGCACCAGAAGAATTGAAGATAGCACTTTCTCATTGGTCCCAGGTGTAGGCCTTGGAAACTATATTCTGTGCATGTGTCCTGGATCTCTGTAACTGACAGGTCATGCCCACTAGCTCAACCAGATGGCCATGCAGCAGTCTTCTATTTCAAGAACAGACACAACCAAAATCGAGAGGATCGCTAATAACTACTATGAAAAATTGTACTCCAACAAATTGGAAACTCTTGAAGAAGTGGAGAGATTGCTAGAAACATACAAAAGTACCAAAACTGCACCAAGAAGACAGATTATTGCTAATAGAATAAAATAGAATGCAACAAATCATCAAAAAGATCATGCATCATGAACAAGTAGGTTTCATTCTAGGGATGCAAGAATGGCTCAACATTTGCAAATCAATAAATGTAATTCACCACATAAAGAGAAGGCAGGACAAAACCACATGATCAATCAATAGATGCAGAAAAAACTTTTGATAAAATCCAACACCCATTCATGATAGAACAATTCTAAACAATGACAATGAAATTTAGGATAAATGTCATTGACTCCTTAATGAACATAGATGCAAAAATCCTCAATAAGATAGAATGCAACAAGTTAGAATGTAGTGGAGTAGCTTTGCACAGTGGCAGTATCATAGCCAATGACATTTATTATCAGAAAATGGAAAGATACCCCTTGTTCCTGGGTGGGCAGAACCACTATTATCAAAATGACCAGACTTCTAAAACTGACATGCAGACTTAGTATACTACTAGGGGCTGGGGATTTAGCTCAACGGCACAGCGCTTGCCTGGCAAGCACAAGGTCGTGAGTTCGATTCCTGGGACTGGAAAAAAACAAACAAAAAAAGATTTAGTATACTACTAGTCAAAATACCAATAGCATTTTTCACACAACCAGAGAAAACCATCCTAACATTCATGTGGAACAAAAAGAGGCCCAGAGTAGCAAAAGTGATCCTGGACAACAAGAGACAGGAGATACCACAATCCCAGACTTTGAGTTAAGAAAGAATGGCAGTCATCAAGAAATCAAATAATATCGAATGCTGGTGAGACTGTGGTGAAACGCGAACCCTGTTACATTGCTGGTGGGAATATAAATTAGTACAACCCTTATGGAAATCAGTACGGAGATTCCTCAAAAAACTAAAAATGGAAACTACATTTGACCCAGCCATTCTCCTTCTAAGCATCTTCCCGAAAGAGTTAAAGATATCATAGCCATACATGCATACCAATGTTTATAATGGCACAATTCATAATAAATAACTCTCGGAAGCAGCCTGTGTCTCCATCAACAAACAAATGGATAAAGAACGTTTGGTATTTATACAAGATAGAATACTACTTAGACACATTATAAAGAAAGATAAGTTTGAGTCATTTGGAAAATGAATGCAACCTGAAAACAATGTTAGGTGAAACAAATCAGACATGTAAGCTTAAATGCAGTACGGTTTCTCTCATATGAGAAATCCAAAGTGTAAATAAAGAGCAAAATAAAAGGTAGATGTAAGGAAATAAGGAGATAGGTCTTTCGCAAATGGGAATGGGACCAAGGGATGGATTGAGGGGGGAGGAGAGGAAGCAGAAATCAAAAGAATTAAGATATACATGTACCAACTATCTACAGTGAATGCAAGCATTATGTAATGCAAGTGTGAACTTAAAAAATGAAAATGGGGGCAGACATGATGGTACATGCCTGTAATCCCAGCACTCAGGAAGCTGAGGCAGGAGGATTGCTGCAAGTTCAAGGCCAGCCTGGGCTGCATAGCAAGACCTTGTCTCCAAAAAAAAGGAAAGAAGAAAGTGGGGGAAACAGATCAAGAGATGGAAAGAGAGAGCAGGGAGGGTAAGAGAAGGGGAATAGAAATAAGATCTACTAAGTACAGGTACCTACTCCCTAAGACGACTGTTGCACTATATACTGCAAACATGGACTAATTACCAGTAATAAGAAAAAAACTGTATATTGAGGTTGGCTGATAAAGTGGCTGGCATTCAAAGGCAAACTCAAATTATGTGGGCAATAGGTGAACGCTGGGATTTTTTTTTTTTTTTTGGTTTTTGGTTTTTGACCGGTACTGGGAACCGAACTCACGACCTTGCGCTTGCCAGGCAGGCACTTTTTGCCACTGAGCTAAATCCCCAGCCCCCTACACTGGGATTTTTGACATGTTTAAAATGTTATTAGAGATTCCAAAAGAGATTGAGCCAGGGTATTTATCCCGGCTGAAGCATGATCACCTATCTCAGGCATTAAAAGAGTCTGAGCGTTATTTCTCAACCACAGAAGAGCCCTAGACTTGGAAGGAGTGGATCTGCAAACCACTCGTGAATCAGCTAGGTGAATCAACTTTGTGCGTGCAAGATGATCAGTTATTTGAAATCACAACTGTTGCTAGCCTAAAAAGGATGTTTGAGACAAGTTTCAAATTTCCATGCGTTCTGCATTCAGGTTGAGGTGGACTATCCTGAGACTTCCGCAAAGCACTGAAAATCCTGCTTCCCTCTCCAGCATCCTATCTTCATGAAACAGAACAAAACAAACAAAAATGAAAACAAAGCAAACCCTCAAAAAAATCTAGTTTTGTTTTTCATTTCTATTGTGGTCTGTCATACTGTTTTCTAATTTTGTATATTTTTTCAAGATACCTGTAGATTTTTTCTTCCTGCTTTTTATTCCCTTTCCTGCAAGCTTTGCTTTCTTTCCTTCTCATTCTTCTGTCTCTTCCTTCCTGTCTTTCCATTTATTTTCTTATGTATTTAGAATTGAAGGCCTTTACACTGAGCTATATCCTTGGCCCCTTTTCCTTTTAAGAATACACTTTAGTATGAATTTGACTCTCATTAATGCCTATTTTTTAAGCCTATTGCGTACTACTATTTCTGTTTGTCATTTTTGGTTAATGGAACTGCTTTTCAGTTGTCAGTATTTCTGGTAGTTATTTTCTCCTCTCAAACCTGTGCTGAGGATTGAACCTAGCACTTAAACATGTTGAGAGGCTGCTCTGGCACTGAGACAGACCCACAACCTCAGGTGCATCCTCAAGAACACAACTGCTTATAAGACTCACATACTAGTGGAAGAGATATCCATTCCAATAGATGTGCCAATCTCAGAATATAAACATAAGGAACATGGAAGAACAAGGCAACAAGATGCCTCCAAAAATTTACAATTCCTCAGTAACTGAATCCATGGATACTGAAGTGGATGAACGGGACAGAGAATTCCAAACAATGTCAGAATAATCTGTGAATTCAAAGAAGATGCAAACAACTGAATGAACTAAGGAAGGTAATATGAAATATGAAAGACTATTTCAATAAAGAGATACAGATTGTGAAAAAGAACTAAACAAATATTGGAAGTGGACATCTTAGTAAGTCAAAAAATTCAGTTGAAAGTCTCACCAATCAATTAGAACAAACAGAAGAAAGAGAAACTATGAGCAAAATGTACATCTCTGGGACAACATTAAAAGACCAAACAGCCTGGGCATAGTGGTACACGCCTGTAATCCCAGCATTTCAGGAGGCTGAGGAAGGAGGATCACTGTGAGTTTGAGGCCAGCCCAGGCTACATAATGGCACAGACAACTCTGTGGACTTCTGCCTGCAGGCACCCTGGCTGGTGTGGCCTTTTGGGGCAGGAGCTGAGAAGGAACATACTACATTGTCACGGCAGCCCACACCCTCCCTATAATAGGCAGATTCCAATACTAGAAATCTGGCAAAGAAAGGTCTGTAATTTAAATACACACTCAAGCTGTGGGAGGCTGGGACACGAGCATTGCAAGTTCTCATGTAGTCAGTGATTTAGCAAGACCTTGTTTCAGGAAAAAGGGGGTGGGAGGCAGATGCTGTAGATATAACTCACTGTAAAAGTCCTGGGTTCAATCTTCTAGTTGATGTTTACCTTTGATGTTGGTTTGGTCCCTTGGGCTTCTATAACCAGATACCATAGACAAGCTAACAAATTTGTTTCCCATAATTCCGGAAACTGGGAAGCGTAAAATCAAGGCAGGAGCATATTAGATGTGGGTGAGGGCCCTTCCTGGTACATAGGTGGCCACCTTTTTTCCCTGTGTCCTCACAAGGCAGCACTGTAGGGCCTCTTTTTTTCCTTTTCTTTTTTATTAAATTTATTGGTACAATTTAGATATACATAATGATCACATTCATCATAGGGAATTTGTACCTGTATATGTTGTACCTCAATTCCTCTTTTTGTACCCCAATCCCCTCCCCTTCCTTCAACCCCTACTTCCCTCCTTATTTACAAAGTTTTGTCTCCATTTTACCTTTCTTTTTTGTTTTTTTTCTTTTCCCTTCCTTTTCCCCCTCCTCCCTCCCCCCTCCCTAGTTCCTCTTTCCTTTTGAACAGTTTCTTCCCAATTCACAGTATCTGTTGTACATTTTGGACCTTATTTACTCTTTCAGTTTCTCACACCAGCGAGACAGTGTGATATTTACACATGTGTTTCTGATTTGGTTTTTTTGTTTGTTTTTGTTTTTCTCCGGTACCGGGAATCAAACTCATGACCTCGCGCTTGCCAGGCAGGCACTGTGCCGCTGAGCTAAATCCCCAGCCCCCTGGTTTCTGATTTGTGAAGAGCACTAATCCCAATCCTGAAGGCTGTGCCCCGATGCCTAATTACCTTCAAAGGCCATACTTCTGATGACCTTCGTGATCGGATTTCAACAAAAGAATTTTGATGAGACACAAACTATAGAAAATATTATTTCCTTTCTTCTGCTTTCTTTTGGTTTAATTTCCTCATTTTTAGTGCTTTAAAGTGGAAGTTAGGACATTGGTTCCAGGCCCTTCAGATAGAAAGATTCATTGCTAAAAATTCTCATGTAATTTCAGCTGCATTCTACAGATTTTGGTGTCTTGTATTTTTTTGTTGTTGTTGTTCAGTTCAAAATATTTCCTAGTTTCTGTTACCTCTTTGACACAGTTACTCAGTTATGTGTTACTTAAGTTTCCATGAGTTACTTAAGTAGATGATTATTTTCCAGGCATATTTTTGTTATTGATTTCTTATTTGATTGTTTTGTGATTAGGGACATGTTTTGCATGGATTAAATCATTTTTACCTAATCCTTTGTAATACAGTCTTAAGAGTATGTTCTCTTTTATAAGAATGGTGGTGTTCAGGTCTACTCTATTCTGCTTGTCTACCTACTTGTCCTCTAATTTATTGAATAAGGGGTATTCAAATCTCAGATTGTACTTGTGAACTGGCCTATTACTTTTTTGCAGTTCTATCAGTTGTGCCCTTGAGTGTTTTTGTAGCTGTTACTGGGCACATAAACGTTCAGGATTATATACTTCTTGATTAATTGAACTCTTTACCATTATGAAATGACCTAACTTATTACATAGAAGAGAATTTTACTATGAGAAGTCTACTTTGGTATTGATATAGCCATTTCTGCTTAGCCTTCTTTTGTCAAATATTAGTGTAGTATTTTTGTGTCTTTTTAACCAATTTATGTCTTTCAAGTCTATTTCTCGTAAGCATCATACTTTTTATCATACTGACAACTTGCCTCTTAATTGAATTTTCTAGACCATTTTCATTTAACATGAAGTGCCAACCCCTATGCAGTCAAAATCTGTGTATATATTTTGACTCTCCAGAAATTTAACTACTAATACCTACTGTTAAACAGAAGCCTTACCAATAACATACACAGTTGATTAATGCAAATTTTTACATGTTACAAAGTATTACATATGGTGAAAAGTGCATAAGAATTGTAAGAGATCACTTTTTACTATGACATTTTCATGGTGAGATAAACTTCTCATGTGGAGAGATTAACACTCTGGCCTCACAAGTGGATGCTCTAACCATGGGCTTGCCACAGTAGCTACAGGAGGTGTCTCCGAAGTGATAGGTCTGTGGTCCTATGTCTTTGTGTTGTTTGTTTCTCTTGACTTCACATTGCAGTTTGTGTGCATGAATGTTGGTGGATTTTCACTTTTTCTAATGGATCTGTGTATATTTTATGGTTGTGCAAGATAGACTATTCTCTATATGTATTGCATGCATTTGTGACGTACTTTTTCCTTAACTCTTTCAATATTTCTAGGTTATGTGGTTCCTCTGTAAGGTTTTTCAAGTTACCTGATATCTCCCAATAAAACCTGACCTTGCAGTTCAAGACTGTTTTGTTCAGCGGTCAGCTGTAGGGTTGTCTGCCATGCCATTTGATTGCAGCCAGTTTCCATCTCTATAAGTGCAATTTGGTTTTTTAAAAACGTCTTTTGTGACTCTTCTGTCATTATTTTTGGATACAGTTTAGTTTCTTATAAACAGCTTCATCCTTCCTGGTGTTGATTTTATGATTTGTTAGGTGTATCAGAACAATGTTTAGTCTGTGGTTAATATACCAGTGCTGACACCAGAGCTTTCTGGTTACCCATTGTCCTGTGAATTGTGAGTTTCTCCAGCCTTTGTGGGCGGTTTCCTCTGACCTTTTCAGATGCTTTCTCCGCTGGCTGTGAGGTGGCATCTTGACGTACCCGTACTGTTACTCTGCTCAGTACCGAAGGAGAGAGGACTCTGCAGACCTCTAGGGTTCTTTCCATACTGTCCTTTCCTCTCTGTTGCTCTCCCCTGTGACCTCTGTCTGCCTTGGTTTTATCATACCGGTCTTCATCGCCTCAGCCAGGAAATGTAGTGGACTCCAGTTTGTGTGTTGGGGCAGGGCACTGAGACATTCAGAATGCTTACTTCATTTGATCATGGTTTTCATTGCCTTAAGTCCATTGTCCTGAACATTTGTTTGATGGATTTTTGTCTGCTTTGTTTTGGTTGTTTCAATAGGAATTTAAATTAGTACCTACAACTCCATCTTGGCTAGAAGACAATTGCCAGAGTCTCAGCACGCACTGTAGGCTCTTAAATCTTAAACAGTCATTTTATTTGTCTTTCTTCACTGGATTTTAAGCTAAATAAGAGTAAAAGTCTCCTCTTTATTCTTTATCTGCAGAGCTCAGTAAAATGTGCTCAGTTGTGGGCACACTGTACATATACTCATTCAGTGTATGAATGACTGAATTGGAAATGTAGTCTTTATACACAAAAGTGCTCAATTCATTTCCATCTTGTTTTTTCCCTGATACAGATTCTATTAGTGTATTAAAAATCTGGGATGCCTTACATTCATATAAAACAGTAATAGAACTTAAAAAAGATCAAGATGAACTACTTACAGGAAAAATTAAAAAACTGGAAAATAAGTTGAGGGAACTACAGAAGGAGCTAACGGAAACAAAAGAAGTGAAATCACAGTTAGAACATGAGAAAATACAACGAGAAAGAGAAATTGGCAATTTAAGGTATGTGTCCCTGTTCTAAAGATATGTTTAAACTGCATACTATTGATATGGATGAGAAATTTTGTCGGTGATTTATTGTCTGTCATTTTGCAAGGGAAAAGCTTCTAAGTCAACTTCTGAGAGTGTGACTTCTGGAAATGATAGAGTGGTAACTGTGAAAATACCTAATAATTAAATGCATACTCTTCTAAATAATAATTCTAGTGGCTATAGAAAAATCTCCCTGTTCAGCAAATAGAATTTTAGGGTTTTGTTTTTACATTATAAATAATGCTGCAAAGAACATTGCTTATGTAAATCATTTTCTATATCTTTACTTTGAATACATTCTTAATATAGGATAATGTTACTAGAGTGTAAGAACTTTCTTTAAAAAGTCTTTTTTTTTTTTTTTTTTTGTCTTTTTGAGACAGGGTTTCAATGTGCAGTTCAGGCAGGCCTTGAGCTCACTTTGTAGCCCAGATTAGTCTCAAACACACAACAATCCTACTACCTCAGCCTCCCAAGTGCTGGGATTACAGGCATGTGCCACCACGCCCAGCTAACGTCTTTGATCAGTATTTCTAAAATGTTCTCAAGAAAGTTTATATTAATTTACAGCACCTCCAACAGTAGAAATGGCCACTGTCTTAGTTACTTTTCTTGTTGCTGATACAGAATACCCAGTAATCCAAAGTCACAGGAGGAAAGATTTATTTCAGCTCACAGTTTGGAGAGGTTTCAGTCTATAATAGGCTGGCTCCAAGGCAGGGTGGCATAACAGAGCAGCATCACAGTGGAGAAACAGTCCACAGCAAAGCAGGCCAGGCAGGAAGCAGGAAAACAGTGAAGTAGCAAACAGCAAGACCACATTAACACTCTTTCTGTCCCTTATATTTTACCCAGGCTACCTGCTATAAGTGCAGGGAGCATTCACACCCAGAGTGGAGCACCTTTAATCCTCCCCAGAACTATCCCAAACCAATCAGTGAACTAATTTAGTAACCACACACCATTAATCCCAGCATCACACATTCTAGATCCAGCCCCCTCTGCAAAGGCCCCACCTAGGAGCACGTGAGGCTTTGAGGGGACTTCTAGACACAAGCCATAACAGCCATTTTTCTCAACCTAGAAAAATATTTTTAAAAGTGTAATTTTCTTCCTCTTTCTCCTCCTCTTTCTCTTCCTTCTCCTCTGTTTTACTTTCCTTTCTTCTCCTTTTTTCTTCTTTGTTCTTCTCTCTCATCTTCTTTTGTGGTGCTACAGTTGGAATCCAGGGCCTTGCACATGGTAGACAAGCACTGTACTGCTGAACTAGACCCCTAGCTACAACATGCATGAAATAAAAAGCAAATAGAAGGTGATGCTGGTCAGTTTATCCAACTTCTCTATCATAGATAATATTAATTCATGTTTCTGTATTGAAAGATTATATTACTGTTTTTATTGAGTTACTTAGGTACTATCTTATTCCAAAGGGATCTTTAAATTGTTATAAAATACATAATAGTCAACAAGTAAGTTGAAAGTATCTCCCAAAAATAAACATAAAAGGTATAATAACAGTTATTAGACTCTTGGATTATAATGACATGTTGTGCAAAAATCAGCTGAGGAATAGTCTTACACTATAAATCATTTTAGGGATACTTGTAATATTTCATAAAGATAACATTGTATTTTTAATTTATAAAGAGTGACTTTTTAAAAACCTAGCTAACTTTATGTTTTGAGGAGTAATGACTATGTAAAAAAAGGTGTTTTGCTTTCTGTTTTATTTATCAGTACTGGGGATTAAACCCGGGGAGTGCTGAGCTACATCCCCAGCCTCTTTTCTTTTCTTTCTGTTTTTGAGACAGTCTTCTCAAGTTGCCTGTGCTGGCCTTACACTTGCAATCCTCCCACCTCAGCCTCCCGAGTACCTGAGATTGTAGGCATGCTCCATCATACTCGGCTAAAAAGAGTTTTCAGTTTGTAACTTTACTAATTTCAGAATTCCTTTTCCATAATATTTGCCAGACTTATTAAAAACTGTAATAGTAAGAGAAACTCAACAGAATGTTCTTTCATTACTCCCCTTCAAGTATATGTGTCCTTTGGAAGAGATTAAAGTGAGAGATTTAAAATATGAGAACTAGGAAGGAAAAATATTTGAAAGCATAGAAATTGTATTAGGATAATAAATGAACATATACAGAGCCAGATCGTAAAATGAACTTTTTATTTTCTAACAAAATACATTATAAATAAGTATGTTTAACTGCAGATTTGCCTTAAAACAAGAAGAAGAGAAGAGAAAAAATGTTGATCAGTTTTATGAAAAAATTAAAGAACAGTTAAGAAAAAAGGAAGAACAATACTGTCAAGAAGTTGAAGCAAAACAGCAACTTGAAGTTTCTCTTAGAACACTGGACTTGGAACTGAAGACTGTAAGAAAGAAATTGAATCAGGTAAATTAATCTCTGATAAAAGTGTCATATTTGTGTTTTACCGATATTGTAGTATTTCTTTGATTTAATATATGGTCATGTATTGCTTAACACTGAGAAGAAGATCCAAGACTTGTGTTCTTTGGCAATTTCATTACTACGCAAGCATAAGCAGGAGGCCATGCACACTTAAAACATCAACCGCATCGCTGGGCAGTATAATCTTAAGCTATAGCTGAGGGTGCAGTCCATGGTTGAACGAAACATTGTTATGCACCGTATGACTATATTATTTAGATTGAAAATGAAATATTATCTCACCCTAAAAAAATTACAACATTTATAACTAAAAGTGTTTATTATAAATCTTGACATCTAATAGCTCAGTATGTTTTCTGAATAAAGGAATGAAAGTTGAGTTTAATCGTGAACATAAATGTCAGTTTGGCTATTTTTTGTTAAAGCTAACTAACTTTGAAACTAGTTAAATGTTTCTTCATGAAATTTTATTTTGCAATACTATCTGTGCCTATATTTAATAAATGTTTTTGCTCTTTAACAAATTTTAGCTGTCATTTATGCAATTTAAAATTTGAAGCCACACATGGTGGCACTCACCTGTAATCACAGCACTAGGAGGCTGAGGCAGAAAGATTGCTGTGAGTTCAAATCCAGCCTAGGCTACATAAGCAAGTTCAAGGCCAGCCTCCACAATATAACAAAACTTCTTTTTAAAAGAAAAAAAAGAAAGAAAGAAAAAAAGGAAAGAAAATTTGAGTTGCTCATGTGGAATACAGGTCTTTATGCTTTCATAGACTACTTTTTAACAGGTTTTTTTTTTTTCCTTAAAAGTTCTGCTGTTAAACTTTTAGGTATTTTTCCCCCAAAGGTATGAGTTACAAAACATAATGAAATGTATTTCTAGGTTTTAGAAGAACAAAATGACACTCAGAGGCAACTTTCTCGAGAACAGAATGCCCGAATGTTACAAGACAGGATTCTGGCAAATCGCCTTTGTGAACAAAAGGAGATAGAAATGACACAAGAGAAAATGAGTCCTGAGGTACTTCCTTTAGCCATTTTCAAATGTGTGTGTTTATCTTTGTACATATTTTACAGGTCAACTACAGGCATGTATAGAAAGCACGGATGATTTTTAAACCACTTATGTGTGTACTAAATACAGTATATGTATTTAGGAGGCGGTGCCATTTTTTACTTACTGGATAAAGTAATGTTCTTCATTCACCTCCAGTGGTCTGCAGCCGTCAAGTGGTCAAATTCTCAATGGCCTCACCCCAAGGAAAGGTTTTTAATATTTCCCATAGGCATTAATAGTTTTTCTATGATCTTAAAATCCTTCCCACTAAGTTTTACTCTAGTTTTAGGCAGTGATTTCACCCCATTGGAGTGCTGATGCAGAGGTTTGTTTATTACTGCCACTATTGGGTAAGAGGGAAAAGGGTAGCCAGCAGAGACGCTATTTTAGATGGCATTTCCTACTTTTGAGCATAGTGACAGTGTGGTCCAAGTAAAGATCTGGTGTTTTGTTTCTGTTAAAATAGCTCAGTGTCTTTTCCTGTTTCACATTTACTAGTGTTTCAAACACTGAAAAGGAAACAGAAAGTTACTGCAACAGCACCTTATCTCAGGATTTTCTAAGAGGAGTGCTACACATTTTATCTCATTTACCATAAGCATTTTGAAGTATAAACCTTTTTTATCTTTACATATTTATAATACACAAAAAACTGGTTTGGTGAAAGCATTGAGTGTAGAGTCAGAGATGGGAAATCCTGTAGTTTGCTTATATTTTAACCTCTTCTTTTTAGAAGTAGATAACTAAATGAGTTATTGATGTATGTGGCAGTGATTACTGCAGTGCTTACATTTAGCATTTATCAATAACTAATTCTTTTTTTTTTTGTTTTTTCTCTGGTACCGGGAACCGAACTCACGACCTTGCGCTTGCCAGGCAGGCGCTTTGCCACTGAGCTAAATCCCCAGCCCCTCAATAACTAATTGTTATAACTGGTACAGAAATGTTAGAAAAGTAGACTATGTGATATTTTCAGGAAAAAGGAACTAAAGAACTTTAGAAAATTCCACCTGTTATAATACATGTAGCACTTAGACCCTTAATATGGACTGGCTATATACATTAGATATCAGAGTGTAAACCTAATTTTTAGTGTAATCACATTTTAAAATTTTTTACTTTATATCTTGTATCTGTTATAATTCAGGAAAAGGGTTTTCCAATTCTAAGATTCCTAAGAATTACATTTCTTTTTACAATTATGGATTGTGCCATCCTGTAAATTTTTTAAGCTCTTGGGAACTTATGCTTCTATAAACGTCGATATTTCAATCTAATTTTACTCAGCTGGATATCTATTTATTGTGGGACCTTCAATGTATAAATATACAGGTTATTTAATTTCAGAGGAAATCGCAGAATGTCATTTTACTGAGCACTAGCTAAATGTCTCCTTTGTTTTACTTAGGTTTCTGTTAGTCACGAAGAAGATCTGTTGCATAAAAATCACAGGTTACAGGAGGAACTTGCCATGATTAGACTAGAAATAGATGCAATAAAAAATCTGAACCAAGAAAAAGAAAAGAAATATCTGGAAGATATTGAAATTGCAAATAAAAAGAATGATGACCTCCAGAGGACAATAAAAGTGAATGAGGAAACATTTACAAAAACAATATTCCAGTATAATGGGCAGCTTAATATTCTGACAGTAGAAAATACAATGCTAAATTCTAAACTAGAGAATGAAAAACAAAACAGGGAAAGACTGGAAACAGAAATTGAATCATACCGTTCCAGACTGGCTGCTGCTGTGCATGATTATGATGAAAGTCAGACATCTAAAAGAGAACTAGAACTTGCTTTCCAGAGAGCAAGAGATGAGTGGTTTCGTTTACAGGACAAGATGAATTCTGATATATCTAACCTAAAAGATAACAATGACATCCTTTCCCACCAGCTTTCTAAAGTGGAAAAAAAATTCAATAGCCTAGAAATTGAGCTCCATCATACAAGAGATGCTCTTAGAGAGAAGACTTCAGGTTTAGAACAGGTACAAAGAGACCTAAACCAATCACAGTGTCAAATGAAAGAATTGAAACACATGTATCAGGATGAGCAAGGAAAAGTGAATAAGTACGTGGGAAAGCAGGAATCTATGCTGGAGAGATTATCTCAACTACAAAGTGAAAATACATTGCTTCGACAGCAGTTGGATGATGCTCACAACAAAGCTGACTGTAAAGAAAAGAGAGTAATTAATATCCAAGACCAGTTTCACGAGATTGTGAAAACACTTCAAGGTGAGAGTGAAAAACAAAGCCTCATGCTGGAAGACAGAAATAAAGAGTTACTCCATGAATGCAGTCATTTAAAAGAAAGACTGTGTCAATATGAAAAGGAGAAAGGAGAAAGAGAAGTAAGTATCAAGAAGGGTAAATATTCTTCAAACTTGTGAAGAAAGCTCAAAGTTAATTTCACTATGGGTAAATGTTTAATCTAGTTGAATATAAAAGTATATCATTTATAAATGTACTTCCTGTGTCAGCCCAGAAACACACCTTGTTTGCAGCAAATACAGCTTAGATCTGATTCCCACCAAAGTGTTCCCTGAGGTGATGAGTGTCCCTGACCCCTGACCCAAGCGGCACACATTTGTGCATGTTCTGAGTAGGTACCCTATACCTCAGAAACATGAAAAGTTAAACATTATCATGTCTGGGTTAAATGTTTTTAAAACTTTCAGATTATATAAACTAAATTTGAAATGCGAAAGGAAATAATTAGATCTGAGTCGTGAGGGAGAGTTATTTCTTACTGTTTTTGGTGCTGGGAATTAAACCCAAGACCTTATGCATGTGCTCTACCCTGACTTGTACTCCAGCCCTAAAATAATTTTAATCTTTCTGCTGCTGTATTTTAAGACCATGATAAAGATGATGAATGGAAATGCTCCTAAGATGAGCATTTTAAATTAAATGGGGTAGGGCTGGGGATTTAGCTCAGCGGCAAAAGCGCCTGCCTGGCAAGCGCAAGGTCGTGAGTTCGGTTCCTGGTACCGGAGAAAAACCAAAAAAAAATAAA
>NW_004955546.1:861965-877279 GCF_000276665.1 Chinchilla lanigera
TAAAATCCTTTGAGCCGCTTATAGTTTTATTTTTATTCATATTATTATGACTTAAATCTGAAAATATTTGTCTCAAATTCTATATTCTTAATGACCTCTCAACTGTGTTTTAAATAGGAAAATAAATTTAAGACAACCCATTAGAGCAGAGTAAAGGATTGCTCTATTATGATAAGCTGTGAATAAATTGAGACTATTTCCAACCCCGCTGAAGTTTGGCCCTGGACTGCGTCTGGTTTAAGCCCAACCCAGTCAGTGTTTTGAAGCTGACACACTTAAGAGCAAAGCTACAGCCCTGCAAGGCCCCCGTCAGCCTGGCACTGGGGCGCAGGTCTCTTTAAAAGGCATGAACTTTTCATTAAATCATAAATTGGGGAAAATGTGGCAGTTTACAGCGAAACCATAGTTAATTTAATCTTCTGACTGGTATTTATCATTTATTGAACATTTTCCCAGATAACTTTCTTATACTTTTCATCTCCAGGCTGTTAACTATTGCATAAAGGATATAATTTGGTCTAATGTGAAGATAATTGTAGCAATCTGATTTATTACTCTGACATTGAGTCTCCATTTTCAGTATAAGGAATGGTGGCGGGATTCATGTGCAGCAGGAATGAGTGCATAGGGGAGAGAGTTGTATCAGCTGAGGTCGGAAGGAGGTGAAGGCCATGTTACCTAGGAACTCACTTTTATTATGAGATACGAACCTACTGGAAGGATTTGAGCAGAGGGTTGAATGTAATATGTGAGCAACTCTGAAGTTAATTTGAGCCTCTAACAAAAATAAGGGGAAATGTGTGGAATTTACCACCCCCAGTCCCACCCATATGCCCATTTCTTTTCGAGACTTAAGTAGGTTGTTAAACATTGCAAATTCATCAGAGGAGGAATAGGTAGAGTGTTGAATCTAGTGTCTGAGTAAGGTAATAGTGATTGGGCAGGAAAATGCCACGTCCTGTGTCCCTAACTGAACTCAGTAACAGACAGGAGTATAGATACATGCAGATGATTTGGAAAGATGAACTGATACATGTGGTGACATTTTTGCAGAATATATGTGAGTTAAATATTAATATGATGTGATAATGAGGTGATTGATAAAATCGGTAACAGCAATATCTTGTCAGGTAGTTGTGAGACAACTTCAACAAGAACTGGCTGATACCTTAAAAAAGCAGTCTATGTCAGAGGCTTCACTGGAAGTTTCATCACGTTATCGCATTAATTTAGAAGATGAGACACAGGATTTAAAGAAGAAATTAGATCAAACCAGAAGTCAAGTATGTATGAAATTTAATATGTCAACAGTCAATCTATTTATTTATTATCTTTACACTGTAAGTTACTCTGACTTTGTGTCTGCCCTTTTTCTTATAATTTTCTACATCTTTCATTAAAATGTTTTCCCCCAGGAAAGTTGAGAATTACAGAGACATTGAGAGACTTGTTCATGTTAAGCAGTATTTTTAGTTGTTATCTCTGTTGTCATGGTGATATAGGCAGATTCAGAGGATAATGTTTAACAAAATATTCCAGAAAATTATCTTATTTCTTACCTTCACTTTTTGTGAATAAGGATTTTTGTATATTTATATCATGTATTTCAAGATGAATTATATAGAAAGTGTTTTCTTTTCTCAAAAATGCAAATATTTTAGGATACAGATATTCCTCATTTAACAACCTACCTGTTCAACGATTACCCGAACTTAGGACTGAAGTATGCTGTTCACTTACAGCCCACCCCTTGTATTTGCAACCCATCTTTTTTTTTGGTACAGTTCTCTATATCTTGTCTAGAGAGCCTCAGTCTTTTTTTGTACAGTAAACCTTGTTTATAGAGTACTGTAATTTTTGCTGATTGTACTGTACAATACAGTGTTGTAGTTTTATGTTGTTATACATTGCAGTGCTGCATGTCAGAATTATGCAAGTAAAGCAAAGTCATCAGGTTGGAGTTTCCTTTGACTATTTCTTTTCTCTAAATATTGTAATGTTTATATTATATATAGTTCCTCATTTAATAACATTCCTTAGTCACAGAAATATAACTCAGTTGTTAAACGAGGAGTAATTTAAGAACTATTTGAAAACTTACGCTTTTTTCTTTCATTTTAGACATATAATAAAAGTGTAGACGTATTCAGATTATGTTTTTATATCTGAAATAAAGAATTAAAGCTCAGAGCGGTGGCCCACACCTGTAATCCCAGCACTCAGGAAGCAGAGGCAGGAGGATCTCTGTGAGTTGAAGGCCAGCCTGGGCTATGTAAGTGAGTTCAAGACTAGCCTGCACTGCATAGCAAGACCCTGTTTCCAAAACAAATTAAGTACTTAATTATACTATAGCCAAGAATTTCTTGGAAACATTGGCATAATAAGATTTCTATAATACAAATATTTTAAGAAATATAAAATTGAAAGCACTTAATCTAATAGAGGAGAATTTCGTATCAGATATTCATATTTTTCTCACCATGAAAAGGAAATAGATATTTGTCCTCATTATATAGCTAGACCCGGTATTTATAGACCCGGTATTATATAGCTAGACCCGGTATGCATTTGACCAACTGAAAACCTGTGTGTGAAGTACCATAGCACACACCCTTCCCTTGCTCATCAGAGTGTTCACTGAAGCAGCCCAGCAGTTACTGGAAATGAATTGATTTGGGAATCTGTATTTAGGAACAGGGTCTAGTAGTTTCAGTTCAGCAGCTTCAGCCCACTCCTGTGGTCACATCACATAATACTTAGTCCAGGAAGCCCTGTTTGCATGATCCTTGCTCACTGAGTCGGGCTGAGAGAAAATAAGGTGTAAGTTGTTACCAATGATGCACCATTGGCTACTGGAACTAACTGATGAATGTTAAGGAGGACTGGGGTGCATCTGGGGCCTCAAACCCTGCATTGACTGCCGCCTGCATTATGAGTGATGAGCAGCAGTTCAGCTTGTACGGAAGCCCTCTTCCATTGCCTACCACCTACCTGCCTGAGACATCACATTTTGCTTTCTCTCACCCAAGGTCAGCTCAGCAGGCCCCAGGGAGCAGGAGAGTATTTCCATTCCTCCTTCCTCCAAGCCCCTGTGCCCTTTTTGCCACAGCCTCCTACGGAGCCCTGGGCCATTCTGAAAACTCCAGTATTTCCTCTTCACCCTAAAAGCATTTCTGACAGTAGTGACTGAACCCAGGGCCTCCGACCGAGCTGCATCCCCGGGCCATTTTTATGTTTTATTCTGAGACAGGGCCTCGGTAAACTGCCTAGGCTGGGCTCAAATTTGCTCTCTTCACGCTTCAGCCTGCCTAAGTGCTGGGATTGTAGACATGTGCCTCTACAGCTGGCCTAATTTATTTCTTTTTAGTTTTTTGAGATAGGGTCTTACTGTATATCCTAGGCTGACCTTCAGTTTACTATGTCATCCCAAGGTAGTCTCAAGCTTATAGCAATCCTCCTGCCTCAGCCTCCTGAGTGCTAGCATCACAGGTGTGTGACACCAAGCCCAGCTCCTATTTTAAATTTTGAGACATAATCTCACTAAATTATCAAGGCGAGATTTGACCCAGCCAGTCTTCTGCCTCAGCTTCCCTACAGTATCACATTTTCTCAAAACATAATATACAATAATACCTAATAGCAAAGAATTTATCTGGCTCAATATTGGTGTCACATAGTCTTCAAGTTCTTTATGTATATTCCCTCAGTTTTCCCAGCAGTCTAGTGAGGTGTAGATACTGTTACGATCTTGGATTCACAGATGGAGAAAACAAGACAAAGTTTAACTTCTTAGGACCCCACTGCTGGTGACTGGTGGAGCTGGGAGTCAGGCCCAGGCATTCTGGCTTCTTTCTAGATACTGTTTCTCAAACAGTTCTGGGAGACATCTAGCTGTTACTGAAGTTCCGTGTCCATTTTATTGTCACTGAACATAGCTCTTGTCAGTCACATGTAAGAATTTTTCAAATCATATTTGATGAGTGGTATTTGGAATACATAAGTATAGTGTCATGCTTGGAGTATAAAAATATACAAATACAACTAAAAGGACAACACAAGTCAAGGAATTTACTCTTTTTCTCCATTTTACCAAGTTTTTGTGTTTTGTGTTTTTCCTGCAACACAGGGGGCTCCGTGTGTTGCCTAGGCTGGTCTCCAGCCTCAGACTCCCAAGTAGCTGGGACTCAGGTCCAGAGCACTGTGCCAGCCTTCCAGTTTGTTTGAGTACCTGATAACAGAGCTAAAATTAGGAATAGTGTGTTTCAGACCTAGAGCAGGGGTCAGTAAACTTTTCTGTTAAGGGCCAGATAGTGTTAGTTTGGGCTTTGTGGGCCATAAAATCTCTGCTTTAACAATTCAGTTAATTCTGTAGTTGCAGCACAGAGGTAAGTCTTTAATTTTTTTTCTTTGGTACCGTGAATTGAACTCAGGACCTTGTGCTTGACAGGCCAGTGCTGTACTGCTGAGCTGTATCCTCAGCCCCTCAGAGGTAACTAAATTGTACATAGTTAGAGGTTATGGCTGTGTCCCAGTACAACTGTAGCACAAACACTGGTGGCGGGCAGGTTACTAGTAATTTTTTTTTTATTTTAGTTGGAAGAAGCACAGGATCAACACACAGAAGCTGTGCGACACGCAGAGAAGATGCAAGAACGCCTACAAAAGTATGATTTAAAGCAGTATACAAATCACTTGAGTGTTTATAAAGTACATGAGCAGTATAATATGAAGTGTATGTCAGTTATGTAATTGATGAATCCTGTCAAGCCATGGGAAAATTCTAGCTTTGATAGTTATTTGAAATATGTAATTTCAAGTAAGGACTGTGGATGTAGTGCAGTGGTAAGATCGTGTGCTTTACATGTGAGGCCTCGCGTTCAGTCCCCAACACTGCGAAAGAAAAACTGTCCACAAGCACAGCTAGAAAAATGATAATGACCAGATCATCTCCTTTTTCCCATTTTTAAAATTGTGTGTAGTCTTTCAAATGTTCAAACGTGCGATTTTTTAAATAGGTCTGTGAAAATAATTATTTTGAAATAAATATTTTAGGCTTGAACTTGAGAATTCCAGGTTAAAAGTTAAAATAAAAAAGCAAGCAGGGAAAACTGAACATCTTCAGAAAAACGTATTAAGTACAAATTTGGTAAGTCAGTCTCTTTTTAATTTCTATCATACCAAAAAGAAACTCTTATTTCTCTACTAATATAGGAATATTTTAGGCAATATGAAAAGTCTCAATGATAAAAATACTTGTCATAATCATATTGATACTACACTGCTAGTAGTAAAGTCCTCTTTATAGATGGTAAATTATTTCATACAGTTAATGACTTAGGCAGTGATATTTTAATAAAAAAGATTGTGAGAGTCTAACATCTATCTTTTACGTGTACCACATTTTCTTTATCCATTATCCATTGCTAGACTTGAGAGTTATTTCCACACTTCTTTGGAAATAATGCTGCTCTGGACATTGATATAGAACTGTATATTCTGAGTCATGGCTAATATTTTATAATTTTTAAATTTCCAGGAAATTATGTGATCTAAAATTTTGAATTTCTCTTGCAATCAAAGACTTTCCATGAGATTTTATAATTTATATTCTCATCAACAATGGCTACTAGGTCAATATGCAGGTATTTTTTTTCCCCAGAGAGACATGTATTTCTCTCTGGCTGTAAGAAAGGAAAAAAATATTGGTAAAAAAGTAGACGTGGCTGGTTTATCTTACAGAATAACTAGTGCTTCTAGTATTGCAGTTTCAGAATTTTTTCTGTTCACTTGTGTTTATCAGCCATTCACAGATATAACAGCCCAAGATTGATGCATAAGTCTAGGTGACAGTTTGCTGGTATACAATGAAAACCATGTAACTGTTGACCTGGGAGAGCAGAATCTCCTGGGGGGTTTTTTTGTTTTATTTTTTGTTTTTTTTTGTATTTTGAGGCAGGGTCTCACTGTGCAGTTCAGGCTGGCCTTGAGCTCACTTTGTAGTCCAGGCTGGTCTCAAACTCGCAACAATCCTCCTGTCTCAGCCTCCCAAGTGCTGGGATTACAGGTGTGCACCACCACACGGGGCCAGAATCTCCTGTTGTTCATGCTCTCCTGTGTGGGAATTAGGGTCGCAGGATGCGTTGTGTCCATGGAACTGGAGCTGTGAGGCAGCTCCCTCTGCTGACTGATTTCTGTAAGTCATAGCAGTTTAATCCATCCAGCTCCGTTACACAGATACATGTTGTTATGGCTTGTGTCTAGTGACCCCCAAACCCTCATGTGGTCATAGGTGGGGCTTTTTCAGAGGTGGCTGGATCTGGGGTGTGTGATGCTGGGATTCAGGGTGTGTGATTACTCACTTGGTCCACTGATTGGTTTGGCATAGTTCTGGGATCAAGAATGCGATGCTAGGATTAAGGGTGTGATTGCTCCTGGTCCTAAAGGTGAGTAGCCTGGATAAGATACAGGGGCAGAAAGAGGCCTGTTGCTTATCACTTTTTGTTGCTGCTCCTGCTGCTTATCTTCTCCTCTGCAATACCCCTATGCCATGTCACCCTGCCTTGGAGCCAGCCAACTATGAACTGAAACCTCTACAAACTGTGAGCTAAAGAACTTTTCCTCTCTTACCTTGTGGGTGTTGGGTGTTTTGTGTAAGCAACAAGAAAACACATGTTATCAGGGGAAGTACGGAATTCTGACTAGTGCTTTTCTGAAGAAATGTGGAGAACTAATTTTTTCTAGATTTCACATAAATCAGTCCTGTTTTATTACCATACTTTTCATACACATAACATGAAAGTACATTGATAAGGAGTCTTTGGTGAATTAAAATGCCAGCAGACACCCTCTTACATTAAGGGTCATGCTTCAACACCCAAGTGTATTGAGGTGTTGAAAAGTTGGTAATAATACAGTACAAAACTGGAAAGTATTCAAAAGAAAATAATCCGACCCCAGGAAGGTAACATTATAAAAGCAAAACAAGATAAGTGATGCTGGTCAGCATTCTAAGGGTGAGTGCCCCAACCCAAGGTTAAAAGACGACTAAATTCAAAGTAACACCCGTGTGACTCAATAGGAAATGTATAGAATTCGCTTCAGAAGTAATCCATACCAAATAATGGCTGATGAGGTTTTTTTCCTATGAGAAGTGAACTGAAAGGGAGAGGTGAAAGTGTAAATGACCCCTGTCCAAGCTGGAAATGGAGATTAGGTCATCAGCGTCGAAGGCTCTGATTTAGGGCATCTGAGAGTCTGAAATGAAGTGGGGACGGGACTTAAGCTGCTGCCTTTAGGAGAGCAGTGGTAAAGGAGCAGAGAGAAGGCCTGGTCACTGTGAGCAGAGGCTGGAGGAGTTGGCAGGATAAGAAACCTATTAAAATAAAAGTACTTGGTGACTATCCCATTATTTTATTACAATCACAGCACGAAAATCAGACTTTAATGTACACAAGTGATGAAAAACTAGATTTGTAGATGAGACCATGTGTCAGAGACTATTAGAGTCCATTGGAGAAGAAACAAGATGATAGAAGATCCACAAGAATCATGCAAAAGTTAGATTTCTGTACATTACAAGGAAGACAGACTTTAAAGAAAAATGTTTAATAGCAAAAAAAGAAAGAAAAGGAAAGAAATTCCTAGGCCGGAGACATAGTTCAGTGGCACAATTGCCTTGCAATTGTGAGGTCCTGAGTTCAATTTCCACTACCAAAAAAAAAAAAAGAAGAAGAAGAAAAATTCCTGAGAGAATGCTTATAGAGAAATAAGTATCTTTTGCATCCCAAAGTCAAGTGAAATTCAAAATTATGATAAAATCAAGTAGGTGTTTTCCAGAACTTGTCTTGATAAAATACAGCTTAAGTAAACGTGGCATATCATAAGCTGCTGGTGGGAAGGCTTCTAGGGTATCTTTAGAAACTAAAATGAAAATATAACCACTCTTTTTAAATTTTTCATCAATATTTATGTGTAAAACTTTTATTTTTAACCAATTTTGGCAGTACAAATTTGGCAATACAGAAAACAATGATGAAAACATAATGATGAAAGTACAAGTTAAACTGAGCTATGTTCAGAGAAGCAGTTATTTCTGAAGTCTGCTTATTGGCATCAGCTTTATACATTGCATTAAAACACATTATTCATGAGCTCATAAGAAGTATTTTTAAGACAATGAATCTCTAGATTTTTAAAAAATAATTTTAAATTGTTTTTCAAAGTCTGAAAATGATAAGGAACAGTTAAAGAAACTTACTGAGTTAAAACAATCTCTGGAATATACTTTGGATGAAGAAAAGAAGAAAAACAATGAATTAAAAAAAGAGCTAACTGGGTAAGATTTTTATGTGTCAAATCTTATCAACCATTCATTAAATGATTTCACTAACTTTACTAAAACTAAATATGAATTTAATATTTGCATTTTAGTAATTAAACAAATTATTCTGTTTTAAAATTTATTTCAGAAACCCACAGCATAAGCTGTTTTTGAATGCCAAAGTATATTTACTCTAATAATTTCAAAATCATGACAGTGCTTTGAAATAATGTCAAGTACACTTTTTCATCTACCTTGAATTTTTATTTCTAAAGATACTTTTTGCTCCCTTACCTTCTTTTGGTAATATCCTTCCATCTAGCATTAAAATATTTTAATATCTAACAGCCTGTGTCATTGTTTAACAACACTAAAATTAATCTTGATTTAGCTTGTATTTTCTTTTTACCTCTTTCTCTTTTTTTAGTTATAAAATCTTTTTTTTTTTTTTTTTTGGTTTTTCTCCAGTACCGGGAACCGAACTCACGACCTTGCGCTTGCCAGGCAGGCGCTTTGCCGCTGAGCTAAATCCCCAGCCCCTAGTTATAAAATCTATCACAAAGTTACACTTCTTTTCCATGGGTAATCCCATGTGTGCATGAGGTGTACATGCTATTAAGCTTCTGTTTGCTTATTGTGTGTTCATACACATGTTTATATATTTATTATATAAATAATGTACAGCGGCCCCTTGATGTATTCAGAGTATTGGTTCTAGAACCCTCTCAGATGCCACAATCCTTGCATACTCAAGTCTTTTTTATATAATGGTATAGTGTTTACATATAACCTACTCAATCCTCCCATGTTTTATATTGTCTCTAGATTACTTAAAACACCTAATACAGTGTAAATGTTATATAAATCATAGCTATATCACTCAGGGAGTAGTGACAAGAAGAAAAGACCAGTACGTGTTTAGTACAGGTGCAATTTTTTTTTCTGAGTATTTTCAGTCCACTATTGGCTGCATCCCTGGAAACAACCCACAGGATAGAAAGGGGTGACTATATATGTGTTATACACACAAAATGTGTGTATGACTTGCTGATGTAAATGTTTCTACCATCAGATAAAGAAAATGGAATGTTGTCCAGGGTCTTGAAGCCCCCAACATGGCTGCTTTTCTATTTATTGGTGGAGAACTTGAGTTTGTTAAGATTCTAATCAATATTTGTCTCCCCTTTAGCTGTTTTTACACTGTTTTGCACCTGTTGCATTTCGTCAACATTGTGGTAGCAAAGATCGAAATTTTTTCTTAAAATAGCCTTTTAGTCTACCCATGATTTCTCTGTTGGTTTCCTTTCTCCTAAACTCTGCCTCCTCTTTTCCTCTTTAACTCAGATTGCAAAGATGATGTTTCCTCTGTCTCTTTTTCTGCTTTGAATGATCTCCTTGATGTGTTTTTCTTTATCTTTTTAAGCATTTCATATATAAGTATATTTTCCTTCACTTGGGTTTCTGGTATCTGGGTTTTAGTTAATGTTTTATCTTAACATACCAAAGCTGATATTAATCATAAAAATCCTGTGTATGGTGACAGTATTCTATTAGCTCATTACCTGTCACACATATGTCATAAAATTTTTCTGCATATTGTATATCTAAGATTATAATTGCATCACAATGCTTTCAAATAATGTTAGGCTGAAACAAATGAAAGAGGATCATAATTTCTAAAATTTGTTTATTATAGAATATAGTGTCTGAACAGTTAAAACATTTAAATTTTTACTATGTATCTTCTTACAGATTTAAGAAACTTTTTAAAATGACAGAAACAAAGTTAAATGCTGAGGAAAATGGAGAGTTTTATTTTCATGGAGATTTAAAATCCAGTGAATTTGAAATGGATATTCCAATTAACATGATAATACACAAGGTAATTTTTTATTATTTTTGGGAACAAAAATTACTTAGTTTGGGGAACTATAAATTTCTGTGTTTTGAGCAGTGAAATGAAGGGGTTTTGGTTTTGGTTTTGATCTTAAAAAGAGTAAAAAGATTTTTTAGAAATTACTTGTTTTTGTTTTTAGTTTTATAGGTTTGATATGAATGAAAAATGCACTACTTTTCTATTAAAAAGGCATACCGTCTTCTAGTTTTCTGATTCTCCTTAGCATTGTTATTAATAAATTAGCTCAATATTTATTAGAGCCTACTAAAGGGGAGTAATTTCTCCTTAAATTGTCTTTTACTGTCCCTTTTTAAAAACTTATTTCTCTGTTTATTGTTCTATAGTAAATTACCCCAAATTAGGTAGTTTAAGACAGTATTTTCTGCCCAAGGCCTAAATGCTAAAATCCTTCCCTCTCAACAGAGGGAATTTGGGAGGCACCAGTGTTTGCTTCCACTTCTTTAATCCATCAAGAATTAGTTTTCAGCATGGGATAAGACTCCTTGGGTCTTTGATGTAAGCCCTGGTGTCTCTGATGTACTCTTTTCATAAGAAATAACCTGTGCAACTGACTGGTTTTCTTAGAGTGCATGTAAGAACATGTAGAACTTCCAACATCTAAAGTTCTTTTTCATGTTTATTGTCTTAGTCTCTTAGTTCAAGCTGGTGAATAGTGTTTTTCCTACATTTTCTTGAGAGCTTTACATTTCCTGTGAATTATACTGGATTTATGCTTTGTGAAAAGTTACTTGTACACCTCTTTTTGACGTAAGCTCTCCATCTTGGGCTTCCTGGGAAACTGTACTAACGCAATTCCATTAAGATTTTTATACCCTTAAATCCGTCATGGCATTTGAGACGCAGCCTTAAATCTTTCTGAAGTCTTTCCAAAGGGTTTTGTAGTCATAGCGTTGGCTTCATCTTTAGACCATGTGTTCCCAGCAGCACCCTGGATTTGATCTGATCCCAGAAGCCATTTATTTTAGCATTATTAGACATGTAGAAAAGCTACAGATGAGAAGCAGGTATTTGAACCCAGTAAATCCTGGTTTCCAGCAAGTCTTTCTTTAGCTCATCTTCCAGCAGTTTTTCTTTTTTCTTTTTTTTTTTTTTTAATTTTAAAGAGTAAAAGAAGGATAACATAGTAATAGGGGGATTTACTGAATTACAGACAAAGTGGTAGAACATTATCAATGGTTGTTATTTTACCTATTGGTATCTTTAAGATAGTTTCTCAGGAAAACAAATAGACAAATAATAGTGAGTTACAGACAGAAATGGTAGGAAATTATCAATGGTTGTTGTACTACACTTTGGTTTTTTCAAAGTGGTTTCTAGAGAAAACAGTGATCAATTGATGAGTGATCAATTAAGTAATCATTGTCGATTCTCAGTGGTTGTTGTTGGAAACACATAGTAATGAACATACATCCATTTACAATATAGCATAGGAACAATAGGAACATTACAGAGTTATGGACAGATTGGTAGGAAGTTATCAATGGCTGCTGTAATACATGTTGGTATCTTCAAAGTGGTTTCTCAGGAAAACAAAGATATGCAAGAAAGATCTAACAAGAAGTTACAGTCTGAGGGTTGTGAAAAATAGCAGATTACCTCCTCACCAGTGACTCCTTTCACTTAGGTGTGATGGCTGGAAGGAAGGCCAGGATTGAAAAGAAGGACCGAGAGACTAGCACCAGTAAACAGCAATAGGCTGTTTACTTTTTCCTCTATAGTCAAGATTACATGGGGCTCCTCCTTGGAGATAATGGTCTGGCCAGAGGGAGAAGGCAGAGTATGCTCTGGGCCCCTTCATTCCTGTTGTACCAGCTGGTAGGAGGGGTCTGAGCTCTGGAACCTTTGCTTCAAGGAGGGCAGTCCGACCCCTAGTGGTCACCTTTACAGTCAGGGTATGGTGCAGAGGGCTTCTTAGGGAGTCCCTCTTGAGGTGGTCTGGCTTTTGACAGCAGTAGCAGATGAATGTAGTTGATGAATTCTTCTTGGGGCCCCAAGAATCAGACTTAGGGTCTGTTTCTCTTAGCGCTGCAACAAAGGCAGCTGTTTTTTCTTGGTCTCTTTGTTTTCTCTCCTTGGCCGCCGCCTCGTCACAGCTATAAAATACTGAGGAGGCAGTTCTTACTAACATCTCAAGTGAGCTATCTGGGGCAAAAGCCATTTTTTGTAGCTTTTTTCTACTGTTTGGGGCAGACTGAACAATAAACTTATCTTTAAGAATAGTTTGTCCCTCTACTGAACTGGGATCCAGGAAAGTATGCTTTATCAATGCCTCTTG
This sequence comes from Chinchilla lanigera, assembly GCF_000276665.1. NCBI lineage: Eukaryota > Metazoa > Chordata > Mammalia > Rodentia > Chinchillidae > Chinchilla > Chinchilla lanigera. The sequence goes on from NW_004955546.1 coordinate 874,479, forward strand.
TCTAAGAAAGCAGAGGGGTGTTCTCTCCAGCCTCCCAGCACATTGGGATCCTGCAACCACTTAGTGTCCTCTCCCTAACAGTCAACACAGGGGGCAGGAACATGTGGATGAAGTCCTTGGCCTACTAGTCAGTCTCAGCACCATCAGGTGCAAAGTGTCCCAGGCAGGTAACCTAGACACATACCTTCTCCCTGAAGGCAGTTCTTAAGAATCTGAATATTGGGCACCCATGTAATCCATGAAGTCTCGGTGCAGACCTCTCTGGAGATCCACTCGCTCTTCCACCACAGCCTGTACAGTTAGGGGAATAATGGCCTCCAGGGGGGTGTCCCCAGGTATTGCACAAGGTCCTCTTGGTTTCCAGCTCCCAAATGGCTCCTGCGTCCCCAGTCAGCTCGACCTCTGAGTCATCAGGCGTCGGTACTCTCATGTTCTCCGAGTTCTTGTTCATCAGCTGCTCCCCCACTGACTCCGAACCTTTCTGGCTCTCAAGGGCAGGGCAAAGAGTGACCCACCGTGTGGCATGTTTTCCAGAGGTTTCTCCATGTCAGGATGGTTCACACACGTCTCCGGGCGGGCCTGTTGTGACCCATGACACAGCTGGGTCATGTCATGCTTCTCTGTGGCATGATGGTTCTTGACCTCGCGGCGGCAGCCAGCCTGAGGGCTGGCGCATGTCTCCGCACCACTTCCCAGGTGCCTGCTGCCTGTCTTTCTGGGTGCCTGGGCGGCTGGGGGCCAGTCCCAGAAGGGCTGGCGCACCCCAGCCGCACAGCCTCCCAGACGCCGCCTGCTGCCTGCCGCCTCCCAGGCCCAGCAGTTTTTCTTTGAGCTGCTATGTAGCAAGACTCCTCTTTCTTCTAAGAATCAGTGTCTTTTTTTTCATTGACCTCTAAGCCCTTCCCCTCAGCCTCTCTACAGACCACCAATCCTCCACAAACAGTCCCTTTAGAGCCCGTTTGGCCTGCTTTTTTTTCTAGGTCCTTTCTGCTTTCACCTATATCCAGTCCAGAGGCATTCTACATGTTCTAGTTTAACTTCAATGGCAACAACTCATTTAGTATCAGTATGCAGTTATTGGTTTGGTTGGGGGGTTTTATTGTTTTGGTTAGGTTTGGTTTGGTTTTTGTTTAGTTGTGTGTGTGTGTGTGTGTGTGTGTGTGTGTTTCTTTTTGAGACTGGGTCTTGCCATGTAGTTCAGGCTGGCCTTGAGCTCACTTTGTAGCCCAAGTTTACCTCAGATTCACAGCCATCCTCCTCCTTCACCTCCCCAGGTGCTGGGATTACAGGTATGTGCCACCATGTCAAGCTGTGCAATTATTAATTTATAACAGACCACCTCAAAATTCATTGTCACAAAGCAAGATCTATTTTGTTCATAATTTGTGGTTTGGACCAGGGTCAGTGAGGCCAGTTCATCATTTTCCACTTGACCTCAGCTAGGGTGACTTGAAGGTAGGGACTAGATTCATCCCAAGGATGTCTGGAAGTCAGAGCAGGCTTCACCTGGGTCTTCAGCAAGGCAGTTAGTGGGCCACCTATATGAGGATTCACCTGTGACTTGAGCTTCCTTGCTGTATGGGGACCAGTTCCCTAAGGAAAGTCAGGTGAAAGATGCGTCAAATATTCCAACCTCACCTGAGAAGTCACATGGCAGTTCCACCATACCCATTTCACTAGAAACCAGTTATACAGGCAAGCTTCATGTTCAGGGGAGGGAATTTTACAGCATAAATATCAAAAAATTTGTAGACTTGCTTTTAAACTGCTACTCTAATGATTTTGTCTAAAGATGGTGGTACTTTCCACTCAATGCCACTGACATTGCACCACATTTTTGTTGTTGTTTAGTATGTGTTCTTATTTCATGGAAGGAATCAGAACATTAGAAGACAATACATTGAATTAAGTCATTTTTGTTTCAAAAAATACATGGATTGTGTCACTGAACTTCTATACTGGGAAATGTTACTGATCCTAACAGAATCATTACACCATAGAATGTAATTCCAATTAACATAAAACATTTGCAATTCAGGAAAAAGCTTATAACTAAAATCTGTACATGCCAGAGTCATTAATTAAAGTCTTATTTTCAAAGTCTCATTCTGGTAGCCTTTTATTGGTTGAAACCTAAATAACTCAGGATGATGTCCCTGTATATTTTTTTTGAGAAATTATGAGGTGGACAGTAGTAGAGAAAATACTCCTAAATGGAACCAGAAGAGACCTGGGCAACAAAGATAAGTCAGGAGGCATCACAATCCCTGACTTGAAATTATACTACAAAACTACTGTGATAAAATGAGCACGGTCCTGGAAAAAAGATAGACCTGAGGACCAGTGCAACAGATTAGAAGGTGCCGACACAACTACAAACACGCTCAACCACCTTATCTTTGACAGAGGGTCCAAACATGTTCACTGAAAGAAAGGTAGCCTCTTTAATAAATGGTGCTGGAAAAACTGGCTCTCTACATGCCAAAGACTAAAAAATAGACACGTCTGTCACCGTGCACTAAACTAAAGTCAAAATGGATTAGAGATTTAAATATTAAAGCGGAAACATTAAATCTACTGGAAGAGGAAGTAGGTCAAAATCTTGAAGACATAGGGGTAGGCACAGCCTTCATGAATAGAACCCAAACCACATGGGAAACAACTTCAGTCAACAACTGGGATCTCATCCTATTAAAAAGCTTTTGTGGGCTGGGGATTTAGCTCAGCGGCAAAAGCGCCTGCCTGGCAAGCGCAAGGTTGTGAGTTCAGTTCCCGGTACCGGAGAAAAACCAAAAAAAAAA
>NW_004955546.1:878372-879622 GCF_000276665.1 Chinchilla lanigera
CTGTGCCGCTGAGCTAAATCCCCAGCCTGACTTTGAAGATAACAATAATACAACAACCATTGTTGATTTCCTATCATCTTGTTTTGAAATTTTATATTGTTTTAAAAGTTTTTGTGTTGTTTCGTTTTTGTCTTTGTTATTTTGTTTTTGTTCTTTTCTCTTTAAAATAAAATTTTAAAAAAGTTATGAGGTGGATATGGGGGTAGGGTAAGAACTGTACTACTAAGAGGTGACTCAGAGTCATTTTAAGTGCAGAAATGAGTAATCCTAGAAAAATAAAAAGTCCAAGATCCAATGCATATGTTTTGTGACAAAGATAATGAGTGTAAAGAATGTATTTCTGTGACTCCTGCTGGTTTTAACTGTGTTGATTTTCTGAGTAATTCAAGGGAGCATCTTCTAAGAATCTAGTGTGGATCATATTTTATTACAGCTGAATTTATGTCAGAAATTTTTATTTGTTTTGTGTTAGACTGTTCTCAGCCCCCTTCCTTCATTACCAATCTGTGTTATTTTATTCATGCAGATTGATAATCTTGCAGCAAAACTGGAAACTACATCTTCTAAATGTCTACATCTGGATAAAAATAATCAATTTCTCCACCAGGAGTTATTATCTCTGAAAAATATACAAAAGAAATGTGAAACACTAGAGAAGAATAAAAGAAAGCTGGAACAAGAAGTAGTAAACCTCAAAAGATACATAGAAGAAAATGTGGTAGAACATGGCCAACTACAACAGTATAAGCAGGAGATTGAAGAAAGAGCAAGACAAGATTTAGTGGAAAAATTAAAACAAGTCAATTTATTTTTACAGGTTAATTTATTTATCTTTAATGTACTTAAACCATTTCATTGGAAATTATATTTTGGATGTTTACATTGTATACATTTCTTCTGCTTCCCTTATAACTTTTGTCTTTTAGTTCCTTTCTAGAAGGAAGATGACATCTTGTGTCTTCCATTAAATATTTCTGTTTCATTATAACTAAATTGATCTTTCAGAATAATGATATTTACTTGAGAATGATTTGATTTTTAAGACTAATGGACATAAAACTGTTAAGAGCAAAATAAAACTTATGGTGCAGCAATTATACAATACTCTTGAATTGTTGTTACCTTGTCCAGTTTTTAAATTTTTGAATTGTTTATATTCTTTGATCAGATTACATGAGTAATAAGAGTGATTCAGAGCTAAAGTTGGAACTCAGTGGTGGGGTGCTCGTCTAGCACTGGCTTGGATCCTA
>NW_004955546.1:880292-885410 GCF_000276665.1 Chinchilla lanigera
TTTTTGGTTTTTCTCTGGTACCGGGAACCGAACTCACGACCTTGCGCTTGCCAGGCAGGCGCTTTGCCGCTGAGCTAAATCCCCAGCCCCTAGCATTTACTGTTTTTAACCACACCTTGTAAAGACACTCATGAAAGAGGACTTCCAGAAGTGCTTCACAAAATGGCAAGATATGGGAGTATGTTCAAAAGTAGGGGAAGTATTTTGAAGGGAATCAATGGCAGTATGTTTTTTTAAAAATTTGTTGAATTTAAACATTCACTGCATATTTTGATTGCCTTTTGTATTTGGGTCATAATTGTTTTTAAAATATATCTTTTAATTTGCTTTAGACACAAGCAGCATCTCAAGGACATTCAGAACAGTTAGGAGAGAGTAATAATGCTTCAATGAGAAGTCAGATGGAGCTCAGAATTAAAGACCTGGAGTCGGAGCTCTCTAAAATGAAAACTCAAGAAGATTCCAATGAAATACAACTGGAAAAATATAAGCAACTCTATATAGAAGAATTCAAAACTAGAAAATCATTGTCCAGTAAGCTAAACAAGTAAGTCAAAACAGAATCATAGAAAATAAACCTAGCTCATTAATTTTCCTCTAAAGCATAATTTTTGGAGTATGAAATTAGTAGGATATGAATGCTAACTAGACATTTTGTAAAATAAAGTTACTAAATGAACTTATCTTTGAAATGTTAGTCCAGGGCAGTTTATATTTCTTCATCCCTTTTATTGGGTTTTGGCTTTTTGAGACAAGGTGTTACTTTGTAGCACAGGCTCCCTTGAACTCACTATATAGCCCATGTTGGCCTTGAACTCACAGCAATCCTTCTGCCTCAGCCTCCCAAGTGCTGGGATTACAGGTGTGTGCTACCATGCCTAGCTTGATTTTAGTATTCTTATGTAGGTAATCTGATTTGGTCATTCAGATATTTTTGAAGCTTTATCATTAAGAAAGTTATATCGTTATAACGTTACACATTGCCATTCATTTAAATAGAATTATTAACCTTATTTTTGGAAGATTACAACATAAAGTACTACTAATACTGGACACACTCTGCCACTTGGTAAAATAGCTTTCCTTGACTATGTCTTTGGTGTTATCACTAGACGCTGCCTAGAAACCAACTATCCTGCATATTATTTCCATTTTACATAAAGACATACTTGTGATATAGGGTAACATTAACAGGGATGAGCAGAAGTACAGTCCACTTGTGTGCATTAGTGTGAGGGCTGGGTAGAAGACAGAAGAGGCAGGTTCCCATGCTTTGGGAAGGGGGTTCCCAGCCCAGGAGCTGCTCTGGTTCTTCGTGATTATGAGCCAGCAGTCTCCTCCCCTGGAGATGGTTGCTGTAAATTACTTTCTCATTGCCAGGTAATGGGCAGATGTACAGGTGGGAAAGCTACCACTTGAAAATATCTTTGAGAAATCTTTTTTTAAACCCCTGTTTAGCTAAATACAAGCATTTCTAACTTTTGTTTCAGTTTTATTTTTCACTCACATATATGTAAGGAAACATAATGTTTTCATGTGTCTGTTTGAACATTGTACAGACACATACATATATATGTACCTTTTTTTCCGTACTGGGGATTGAACCCAGTCCTTTTTTTGTTTGAGACAGTCTCACTAAGTTGCACAGGCTTGGCTCCAACTTGTGATCCTCTTGTGTCAGCTTCCTACAGTGCTGGGATTATAGATGTACGTATGTATACAAAGTGAAATGGCTACGATAGTGAGGCTAATTAGCCTATCCATTATCTCTTATACTTACCCTTTAAATACAAGTGTTTCTAGTGGCTTCCTCAGGACTCTTATAGGTAGACTCTTACAGGAAGTAGCAGTGTTTACTGTTAAGCCAGATACCATTGACAACCACTTCTCTCTCTCCTGCTTTGTTAGAAGTACTTGTTAGTTAGGAATCCCCCTACAAATACATGTACTTCTTTAGAACAATTTTAGTTGCAGTATGATAGGCTCTGATACATTTTCAGTGTTGAGGCACTGAACACTGAATGGAAATTCCATTTGCTCTTATGGCAGTTTCTTTAAATGAAGTCATTTAGGAGGCATTTAGGGGCTGGGCGTGGTGGCACATAGCTACAATCCTAGCACTTGGAGGCTGCAGCAGGAGGATCACTGTGAGTTCAAGGCTACCCTGAGCTATATAGGGAGACCTTGTCTCCAAAAAAAAAAGGGGGGAGTCGGGGAAAAATGAGATACTAAGTATTTGCCTTTTACAATCTTCACAGGGCTAATGAGAGGCTAGAAGAGGCCAATACCAAACTTCTGGTGGAGAAACAGCAAAGCAGATCTTTGCTGAGCACTGTTAGTACAAGACCTGTCCTAGAGTGTCCTTGTGTCGGAAATCTTCATCATAGTTTGGCGCTACACAGAAGTTTTCCTCCCAGAGAAAACTTAGTGGTTCATACGTTAAACCCACAGCCTTCGAACAACAGCATGGAGAGCTACCTCACCAAGGTTAGTGACAGGACCATCTTTTCTTTGTGTTGGAGATTTCTGATTTAATTCTTGTTGTTAATTTGGTGAAATACTGGGCAGGGAAGTAGCTCTTGGTAGAGCACTGGGCTGGGGTACACAAGGCCCTGAGTTTGACCCCCAGGGGAGGGGTTAATCTGATGAAATACTGTGTTTAGTTGACTTACACATGTTAAGTAAAGATCACACTAATATGTGTTAATATAAAGAAACAGAATTTATAATTTTTTAAACAGTTCCCCTAGCTTTCATTTTCAAGAGATATTCATTAACTTTATTCAATGAATGTAACTGAATTAGATGTAGTACATTTTTAACTTCTCAGAATTGTGATAAGTGCATAAGTTCACTGGTATGTGTGGACACACGTAATACAGTGTCTAGAGTTAGCACACTTGAAATCAAGGAAGGAGAAAGCATGGCTGTTAGGGCTACGTTCTCATCTTTCCTGTCGGGACTGCAGAGAGGTAGCAGAAAACAACCTCCTCCTCCATGTGTGCTCAGAACGTAGGTCAGAGAGGTCGAGATCCATGTCACAGCTTTGTTGCTGACACATAACTCACAGGGGGGAAGTGGGCATCCAACTGCCTCGTCGGAGATTGCACACTTAAGCACACACTTAGTGGAAGAATCGAGCACCTGCCATCTGTCCCAGCAGCAGCTGCTCACTGCAGAGGCAGCAGCCTCATTTCACGCTGCCAGGACATCCCTGTAAGGAGCCAGCATGCTTCGGCCCCCATCGCCTTTGGGAGCCACCTCTCCGCAAAGGGAGGCAGAGAGAGCCGAAGTCCGGGTGGTGCTTCTGCTGTCGCTTCTGCCAGGGTGTAAACTAAAATGTAAATTAAACTGGTCTTTGTATATCTCAAGTCAAAGTCATGAGAAGTGGCCACATCTATGCTGGATGGTAGAGAGAGATCTGATTTGTATTTTTAATTTTGCTATGAATTACCCAAAACATTCATAATTCATTCATTGAATGATTTGAGTAAACTAAGTTTTATGATTTTCTCTTTCAAATTCCATTCTGTGATTTTTAATTGAGCTTTAAAATTGACTGTATTTAATGGCTACTAACAATTCATTTTTATTTGTTTTCTTTATTTATATTCATAACTTTAGAACTCAGTTCATTAGAGAGCTACTCTTAATGTCTCATGTTGAACATTATTGAGTTCCATGACAGTTTTACATGTATATTTTTCCTAAGATGATTTAAAAACATACAGTCTTTCCTGAAAAAAAGAGAAGTAACTGTATAAAGCTCCATGCTCTGGGAGATGACTGCAAGCCCCATTCCTGCCTGACCCATGGGCTCTGTGACTTCAGCCAAGTTATGATCTCTCTGAGCCTGGGGTAGATCATGGGTCAAATTAGAGACTTTGTGACTCTCACTACTTTCTTTTTTTTTTTTTTTTTTTTAGCTTTTTTCCGGTACTGGGAATTGAACTCATGACCTTGCGCTTGCCAGGCAGGCGCTGTGCCACTGAGCTAAGTCCCCAGCCCGACTCACTACTTTCAAAAAACACTTTTTAAATAGTAAAACTTTTTAAAAGAAGAAAACTCTTCCATGAAACTATATTCTGTGAAGCAGAAGTAGGGCTGTCTGGGTGAAGAAGGGGTGAGGCTCTAATGTGAGACTTGTCATCCGATCACCCCACAGTGTCCTGGGTGGAACCTTAGATTCTGCAGACATAGCTTGCAAGCCACAGCTGTGAGGGAATTCTAATAAGCTAAAATCCATGGTACGTTGCTCTGCTGTGCAGTTTTGTCATCTTATGTTCTTGGAAATGGAGTAGTATACAAAAGAAGTTGCAGACGTGCTTCCCTCATGAAGGCTGGCCTCACTTCCTCCAGCCTCTGAAGCACAGTCCCCACTGAGAATAAACATCAAGCTACAGGGAGAGGAGGGTGTTTTCTTAAATATATGCGTTTTACTACACGAAGAGTTAATTCACCTCTTGATTTAGTAGTAAGCATAAAGTAAAAATGGGCAATTTAGCAGGCTTTTTTATTTCTCCTGGCAACATTCAGTTTCTGCTAAGCTCTTGCTCTGTCCATGTCCGAGCCTGTGGTGGTGCCCGTGCAGCAGAGTAAGGCAGCGATTAGTGTCAGCAGGGCGTCTTCCTCCCTGTTCTTCCCGTGACCTGTGCTGGGCACTGGAGTCAGCCATTCCACCGGGAGCAAGAATTCTGAATTTATATGAAGGGATACATAAGGAAGCTATGTAACTTAATGGGAAAGTGGCAATTAAATAAAAGGGACTTTTAAAAACTTACTAAATATTTGTCAATTTTCACTTAGGAGCCCAAACCACCCCAACCTCCCACCACCCAAGATGGAGCTCGAGCCGTGAGTCTAAAAGCTCATGGCGTTTATTGGTTTCAGTGAGGGAGGTGGGTAGGGGTCCCAGCAGAGTGCTAGGGAAGAGAAACTTCGCAGGCATTGGCTCTAAGGAGAAACAGCAATTTTGTACCAGGCACAGGGGCCTCCAGTTGGCAATACAAGGGATAGTTTGATGTATGCAAGGCTGGCACCTTTACTGCTAGGAAGGTGAAATTCTTTTTGAGTCCCATGGCCTCAGCTGAGATGTTTTGTTGTTTATTTTTTGTTTTT
>NW_004955546.1:885975-888397 GCF_000276665.1 Chinchilla lanigera
AGTGGGAAGGCCCACCCTGGGTGTCAGTGGCACCAACCAAATAAGCTTGTAGTCTGGATGGGATAGGAAGGGAACGATGAAGGCAGTCTCACAGCCTTCTGCTTACCACACCATGAACTGTGTTTCCACTGCGATGCCTTGGTTTCTGCCTGGGAGCCAGCTGACTCTGGGCTGAAGCCTTCACAAACTCTGAGCTACAGTAGACCTTTCCTCCTTCAACTTTGGGTGTTGGGTATTTTGTCTCAGCAATGCAAAATGTAAGACAAAGAAACAAAGAAAAAAGGAAAAAAGTTCTTCACAAAAGTAGATAATCTTTTGAGGAAAGTATTTCATTTTTATCCAAGCTGAATTCATGTATTCTAAGTTTTTGTGGATGGAGTATAAAGAGATAAAATCTGTTATCTAGAGACAGTAAGGAAATAGGAGAAGAGCTTTTGTAGGAAAAGATAATTACATTGGTGTTTCCTTATTCAAGTCTCATAAAAGTATGATTTACATTTTATATAGTATTAATCATAATATAAGATTACTTCAAGCCAGGTGTGGTGGCGCGTGCCTGTAATCCCAGCACTCAGGAGGCTGATGCAGGAAGATCACCATGGGTTTGAGGCCAGTCTGGGCTACACATTGAGTTTAAGACCAGCTTAAACTACTAGCAAGACCCTGTCTCAAAAAAAAAAAAAAAATTATTTCAGTAAAGGCTTCTTTTCTTCTGATAGTCCATTGTTGTTACTTTTGTAACACCTGTCTGTAATGCTGTTGCTGCAAAAATGTTACAGAAAAGCCTTTGTAATACTGAGCCAGTCATGGTAGCACACACCTTTGATCCCAGTATTCCAGAGGCTGAGGCAGGAGGATCACCGTGAGTTTGAGGTCAGCCTGGGTTACATAATGAGTTCCAGGCCAACCTGTACTATGTAATGAGACCCTGAGATTTAAAAAAAAAAAAAGAGTGTTGGGAAAACTGTCAAAGAACTTGTTTTTTACACCTAAAATTCCTAAAGGCATTGGATATGTTATCATTGCTACCACAAAGTATTATGTTTTGTGTGATAGGTTACACCCTGCTTGGAGCATTAGTAAGAAAAAAGCTTTTACACAAAAGATTTAAGTAAGAACACATTAGCTGGGAAAAGTAAAAATAGATTGGGGTATTCCCACATATTTCATAAATAGAAAGCTAGAATTAGTCACATTTCAAGATAATTGACTTCTAACTTCTGAAAAGATAGCAAAGTTACAGTAAGAGCTGTATATTGTTTTCCTTGTTTCCATTTCTGGAAAGTAATGAACCAAAGAAAGTTTGAAAACTGGCTCTAATCTATGTTTATCCTTTTAAAGCAAATATTCTGAAATCTTTGTATGTGTCTTAATAAAGAAATACTTATTTGGTCACAATCCAAATGGCATAATATTTTAAATCTTTTTCCAGTAGATTTTTTTGCATGATATTACAATAATACAGTCTCCATTTCTGTATTTAAGCCTCTATGCTAAAACATTAATAACAGAAAATATGTTAAATTTTAATTTATATTAAAGGGGGATGGAAAAAGAAAAAACTGATTTAATATACATAAAGGGGTATAGGAAAAAAACGTCTTAAAGGGGGAATGGAAAAAGAAAAAAGGGGGATCAAGTTATATCAGGTACAAGTACAAATTCGCTATGATGAATGTGATCATTACGTATACCTAAAATGTACCAATAAACTTAATTTTAAAAAAGTCTTAAGGGCCACATTTTCTAAGTGATACATATTATTCCCATAAAAATGTCTCTTATTTAACTTAAACATTATAAATGTTTGATTTATTTCAGATGCGCCAAGAGTTGGAAAATAGTATAACTAGAGAACTAAGAGAAGGTATGTTCCCCAAATTTATGAATTAAATTTACATTAACTGATTTTTTTAAATTTTAAAGATAAAAGAACACACACACAAACATAAAACAACACAAAATCAATAAAAGCAATAAAGAATTTCAGACACCGTGATAGGAAATTAACAATGGTTGTTGCATTACATATTGTTATCTTCAAATTGGTTACTCAGTTAAACAAATATAGGCATGTAAGATTGATCAAACAGTTAAACATTAACTGTTCCTTTCCATAGAGCAATAGAAATTAGTAGTACAATTATCTTAGCTGTCTTGTGTATATATACATATTTTTTCCCTTTCATTTTTTTCCCTTTTCCCTCATCCCAGTTGTCCTTTCCTTTTGAGCAGTTTCTTTCCCTTTCACAATATCTATTGTACCTTTTAGATTTTATTTTCTCTTTCAGGTTCTTACACTAGGGAGACAATATGATGTTTACACATGTGGATCTGATTTATTTCTCTTATGAGTACAGTCTCTAGTTGCATCCATTTACCTATAAAAGCCTTGAGTTTATAGCTGAGTAATATTCCATTA
>NW_004955546.1:889063-931878 GCF_000276665.1 Chinchilla lanigera
AAACATTTCCAAGAAAGGAATACTGAGTCCTCATTTTGTCATGTTTCATACCTTTTAAAAGTCTCAGAAAGCCTGTGCGTCTCCTTCCCTGGCTCAGCGCTTCCCCTCCGCGGCTGTTCCCTGAGACTCGGCTGCAGGCTGACCCTGTCCTTGAAAAACAGGCTTCCTCAGCTTGTCAGCCTCATGGCCAGAATTCCCAATTCCCACTCCTCTAGGAGGAGTCAAGCAGTTCCTGCTCATAAACTGTCACTCGACAAGTTTTGTTTTAAAGCTCCTGTCACTGATTTTGTCATGGTTTACCTTTGCCTTGAGGGATGGAATAAAAATACCCAGATCCCTTGGATTCTTGTCTCCTCCCACTTGCCTTCCTCTGCCTCCCCATGAGCCATCTCCTGTCCCCCTTCCCTCGTTCTGGTGCCGCCTTCCATATCACCTCCACCGAAAATCCTGCAGTAGTGACATGAAATGGAGGCGGCGGGTCTCTGTGTGGCCCAGCAGTGCCCCTTTCTACCTGTCACAGTGTCTGTGTGCAGTCTGCCTGGCTGTCTGGCGTACACTGTCAGATTGGCCCTGCATCATCATCTTGTCCTTCCCGCACCTTAGCGCATGGTCCTGTCAGCCACATGATCATTAGTTCAGAGACAACTAGAGACACATTACTTGTAGTAGTAATTTTGTATTATCCTTGCACATACACAGTTTTCTCCATCACTTACAAAGTTCCCAGTTGTTTTAATAACTCATGTCTAGTTAACTGAAGTCCTTGAGATAAAGATTGTAACTTTCTTTTTCTTTGTAGCTACTGCTGAACTGGAAGCCTTTAAAGTTCCTCCCAGAGGATCTGCTCATAAATCCAGTCAAGATCTAATTTCAGAAGCATCCCAAGAATATAAGGAGATTTTAAGGAGAAGATACATGATCTAAAAAGATAACATCTTATTTCTTGGACTTTATAGATAACGTTGTAATTATTTTCCATAAGGTGTACGACATGAAAACTTTGTTGAAAGAAAAAAATTTTGTATCATATACATGAAAATTTATGTACTATTTTAAATGATTTCTTTACATCTGTAATTTTTAAGTGGTGTTTGCAAGTAAAAATCAGTGTTGCTGAGTTTTATGTACTCAGACTTCCCAAATGCCAGCTATTTTAAATCCACCCAACCAACTTGTCATTAATACTTTGTTAGAGTGAAATATAATGTTACTGATATTTTGAAAATTGTATTTTCCCAATTTTTTTCATTCTGTATGGATCTAAAAATTTAGACATCATTTTGGTTTACTGGTGCTGTAGCCATTGTAAACACTGTAGTGTGTTGCCAATGCCATCAAACATAATTTTATTATTTTTTAATTTTAAGAACTGATTTATAGTTCTTTCCTCGGTTTGCCTAAGGCACCAGGGCATGGTGGTGCACGCCTGTAATCCTATCACTCAGGAGGCTGAGGCAGGAGGGTTGTTGTGAGTTCGAGACCAGCCTGGGCTACAAAGTGAACTCAAGCCTAGCCTGAACTGTGTAACAAGACCCTGTCTCAAAAAAGATGACAAAAAAAAAATTTGCCTAAGGCTTTTCACCTTTTCTGTTTCTCTTTTTTACCCCCAGAAAGCGCTGCATTACATCTCCAGCTCTGTATTTTTGTGAGACAGGGTCTTTATAACCTGCCCAGGATGAGCTTTAACCTGCATCTTCCTGCTTCAGCCTTCCCAGTAGCTGGGATTATAGGCATGAGCCACCACACCTGGCTCTTTGATAACTACAATACAACCTTCACAGTCAGGAAGTTATTAGCACTAACACATTTTTATCACTTAGTCCTCGAGTGTGTCGAGGTTTGCTTCTTATCTGTAGCGTTCTTTCTAATTGAAAGATTCCAATCAGATCCACAATTCCATTAATTGTATTTCTTAAGTCCGGTCTGGAACGTTGCTCAGCAGATACTGGGGCCACTGTGATGCCCAGTCCATCACAGAGAAGACTGGCATGGTTACAAAATAGGATTATGATGAATTTTTAGTTTTTTCACTAGGGATCTGAGTTTACTGCTATCATGTATATATACCTCCCACAGAGAGAACTCCTAGGACTGCTTTCCACAGTGCGTGGCCTGTGAGAAGGCCGCGTTGAGTCTGACCCAGAGCCGGAACATCCAGCTCCCTGGGAGGCAGAGCCCAGAGGACCAGACGCCCTCTGCCCTGCCCACCCTCCCTTCCCATGGGCCCTGCTCTCCGCCCCGCCCCTTTTCATGCTAACCCCGCCCTCTCCCTGTGCACGCGCAGTGGGGGTGGGGGGCCCAGCTGTGCCTGTGGCTTTACACCTTATCTCGCCCATCCAGGCCTACTGTATGGAGCCCTCTGTTAACTGCTCGGAAGGAAAATGCCTGGTCCTTGCCAAGCTGGCCTCTGCCTTTTGAAGCTGCCTGTCCTGTTTAGCTGCTGCTGCGGGAGCCCCACACAAGTGATGCACAGGTGGGGACAGGTGGTGCACTGGTAGAGGTGGCACCACACAGGTGGGGGCCCGTGGGTCGGTGACACACAGGTGGGACGGGCAAGGACAGATGGGGAAGGTGGCGCACAGGTGGGGACCACAGTGCAGGCAGGGCGACATGTCCTCTCCGGACTCCAGGCAAGAGGACCCCAGGCCCAGCAGGCTCCTCATCTCCCCCGCCCTCCAGCTCTTCCAGGTCCTCCAGCCTTGCTGCACCAGGGTGGACAGCACCCTACGATCTGGGTTCCTTTCCCAAGGGTCAAGATCTGAAGAAACAAAATTCCATCATTTCCTGGACATGCAATTAAAACATGAAAGTGAAAAGGCGGGAAAGTCTGCTGTTACTCTCAACAATGATTCACCTGTGCCTGAAACAAACCCCTGAAATCAGTGATTGGCAGGCAAGAGCAAGCACAGGTGGGGCGAACTCTACACTGATAAAGCAAAAAGTCCCAGAAGTAAACTGTCATCCATCCGGTGGATGACACACACGTGCAGCAGTCCTACTCTCGCCGCAAGCTACACCCCTATGTGGCAGGAGCAGTGTCGCTGAGGACCTAGGCCAGCTGTGGGAGCACCACTCAACACGGCTCTCCCCACTCCTGGGTCAAGTCCAGCAGGCATGAGCTCCTGCCAGGTCACTCTGTGTCCTCAGAGGCCAGCAGGAATGCGATGGCAGCTGCTACCTATCCTCAGTATTCATGTTACATCAGACTCACGATGAAGTCTGGGAGGCCTCAGAGGGTAGGTCTCTTGTGATGTAACCTGAGGCACAAGGACAGCAGTAGCACCCCTCAATTCACAATGCAAAAACAGCCCCAACTTCATGGGGACACCACTTACAAAGCAGGATGAGTCTCAGGGGGCAGAGAGGACAGGTTGCCAGCATTGTCACCCACAGTCCAGCATAACTGTCTCCCCTGAAGTGGCCCCTGAGCTCTTTAAAGCACACCAGTGACTGAACATAGAGGGAAACTTTCTTTTTTAAAAATTCTTTTTATTTTTATTTTTATTTATTTATTTTTTTTTCCGGTACTGGGAATCGAACTCACAACCTCGTGCTTGCCAGGCAGGCGCTGTGCCACTGAGCTAAATCCCCAGCCCCTGAGGGAAACTTTCTCGAAGTGGAAAGTTTTACAGGTCAGAGGGAAAGCTGGCACCTTCCCATTTTGTAACAGGTACGCCCCACCCTGTACTTGCATGACCTCAGTACTTCTGTAATAAGTAAACTTCATTTTTTATTCAAAACCCCCAAATTGCTCTAAAAATAAAAATCCAGGAACATACAATTAGTTTAAATTGATAAAAGTAATAACATCTCACTGGCTTCCAAGGGAAAAAACCTTCAGATTAAACACCCATTGTCAGTAGATTCTAGCAGAGAGGGCAACACATGAGAACATCAGGCCTGGATTGGTGACAAAGGAGTTTAATCAGATGCCCAGGAACACTCACAAATCAAACTTCCACTGCATCCCTAGACACACACATGTCTAGACACACGTTTGTCTGCAGAAATAGCAGGCAAAAATGAGCAGACAGAAAAGTGAGCACTGCAGAGCTGGCACTCAAGGGACAGCATCCCAGGCCACACTCCAGCTCTGTGAGCCCCAACAAGAAGAGTGCCGAGGACCCTCATCCTCGCCCTGCCACATTAAAACTAGTCACTCATCTAGAGCATGCACAAGCCCTCGTTGGAAATCCAGTGGTTATGCAAACGTGTTGGCCTCCTGGAAGGGATATGACTCTTTCTGAGGCTGAGCCCTGAGCAGCACCAGCAATAGGCGCTATTTGGTGTGGAACATATGTAGCCTTTCTGTGTAAGACAAATGGGAGCTTTATAAAGCAGGACTGCACTCTGTATTTTGTATGCTATTGAGAAACACCCATTGTTACTGTAATCATTTCACAACTATGAGAGACAATTTCAATGGCTATATATTAAATCCAGAGAACATGTCATAATTTATTTCACCATTTTCCCATTGGACAACTGGGGGTCTTCTAAAGTGAAGAAAACATTTTTTTTAGATAAGGTCTCGCTATGGAGCCCAGGCTGGCCTCAAACTTATGGCAATCTTGCTGCCTCTGGCTCCAGAGTGCTGGGATTACACTTATGTACCACCACGCTCGGGATTCTCTTGTAAATTTATGGTTGTATGATTATGTGATGATTATCTGCCTTTCTAGATTGTGAGCGCTCATGTTTGTTCTCAGCCATGTATTGTCATTTGTGGGAGGATAAAGTGCAGTAGATGGACTTGAGCATTTGTTCAGTCAATGAAGGAAGAAGCATCCTCTGATTCGTGCTCAAACCAGCCTCATCCACAAAATGTTCCTGATCTTCCCATTAGCCATGTATAGTAGCCTCTCTTCTCTCAGATGTTCTTGTCATTCTTTCTTGATAAATCCCCGGCAGAGAAAAAAAAGAAAAGCACTGTTGTTGAGCGCTATGTCCTAGGCACATTCAGCCTCAGAGGGCTACTTGGCCAAGAGTGTGGCCAGAAGCACCTGCCACAGGCTGCACAGGGCTGTCCAGAGCTCCTCAGTGACCTCAGCAGGCAGAGCTGCTCTGAGAAGGGCTGGAGTCCCCACCCCCAACCCATGAGTGCACTGTCCCTGCCCGGGGACCCAGAGCTCAGGGGACCCACTGCAGCGACTGACCCCAGGCAAGGACTCTTAGAAGTTGCAACCTCAAATGCAGAGGGAAACCTGGGATGAAAAGTCACCAGCTGGTAGAAGGGAGTGTTCAAAGACTGGAGCTACTGAGGGGCAAGTCACAAGCTAGATATAGCTGTGTGCATGCTCGCCCAGGGCATGAAGTCTGTCTCCTTCCCCCTTAAAGGATGCTGGGAAACTAAAGAGGTCCTCACACCTGGGAGACATAAAACCACCATGTGTCCACAGAACCCACTGAAAATAATGCCAGGCATTGACGCCTTCGGGCCAGGCATGTTGTGTGGCTCTACTTGCTGTGCCATAACCCGTGTTTAAACAGCAAGCTGGTGTCTCCTTTTCACCAGCAACTTCACTTGGCTTCCTGAGGCTGTGGTTGCATGGGAAGCATTTAGAGGGTGAGGGAGGAGAGGAGGCCTGGCTGTTCTAGTGCCTCGCAGTGTTCAGCGTGCTCTGACAACGTAGCGTGACAGACATCCAGCAATGAGGTGGCGGGTTTTTCTGTGGATGAACAGTTACAGGAGCACAAGCTAAACAGAGAAGACACCAGCTGGGAGAGGCAGGCACAGCAAGCCCAGTGTAAAGTCTCTCTCTGTCCACTTCCCTAACGCTGTCCCTGCTGCCCTGCCTGTCCTACCGCTCTGCATGATGGGTATGGTAAGGAGTGGTTGGCATGCTTGATGCTGAGAGATTCATATACACAGGAGCCCCCGGCTTCACACAGTCCCCAAGCCAGCCCTGCCTCTCTCACTATCCTTCCTGGATGGTGACTCCAAAAAGCACATGAGCTCCTTGGTCACATAGCTCCTATATGATCCTAAAGACTGTTTCACCTAAAACCTTTCTAAAGCCTGTAGCATCGTGAAAAGCACAGGTTAAGACAGCCCGGCATGGATCAAGCGGAGAAACAGGAAAAGTGGATCCCTTTTCCCTCCCTGGTGCCCAGAAAGAAAGACGAGCCAGGCGGCAGTGCAAAGCAAGAGGAAACATAGCGTTTCCCACGGAGAGGACGATGATTCTTGTTGCTTCCTTGAACTCTGAAAACCAGAATCACTAGCAAGCTTTTCTCAAGGCTGAAGGGACCAAAACAGATCATATTTTTTCCCAAACAACCCATCCTAACCCTATCAAGAACTCCTACTTTCTTTTCTAATAAATTTTTTGCCTCATTTTTTATTTTATGAGAAAAATAAAATTTCATAACAAAATAAGAATAACAATAGTTACAATATTTAATGTACTCATATTTTATTTACACTAATGGTTTCTCTTAGTTCATTGAAGAGAAAGTTTTGTGCTAATATTTGCTTGTCTGTGAGAATCTTTGCTGATGTCATACTTTTAGGAATTCCTAAAAAGAAAAAAGAATTCCTACTTTCTTCCAATGATATTGCAACTAAGAAATGTAGCTGTCACTTTGATTCCACGCAAGTCAGAAGGCAGAGATGTGAGAGAAAGGAGCGAGTGCTCTCCAGGCCCAGTGGAAAGCTGGCTCCTGGAGAGCGGAAAGGAGAGGAGGGCACAGGCCAATGAGCTGTGCTGTGAGACAAAGTCACTCTCTCCTGACCCTAACCCTAACTTCCAGCCACCCCTCCACTGTGGCAGCAGGGTGGACAGAGTCAACCACTGCTCACACTTATTGGGACACCAGAATCTCCTCCTCTGGGTCAGGACAGACATCTACATCTTCTGGATGAATCAGACCTTGGGATCTGTTTGTCAGGTGGCCTGCAGCTCGGGTTCTATGGGGCATCTGCTGAGCCTTGAATCTGCACCTAAAACCTCCACTCAGTGCCCCAGGTAGCTGGGTGAAGAGAGTGACGAGAACTTCCTGCCTCAGTTTCCCTCCAATGGCCATAACTTCCTGCACCAGCCTTCTCACCACTCACTGCTGAAATGTCCCTTCTGCTGTGTTCTCCACACCTCTCCTTTGTCAGCTGATGCCCACCATCCACAATTCAGCTGTCGCCTCCTAAGAACACCTTGCCCACCTCCCACCAGCCAGTCCCCCTCAGATTCACTGCCACTGTTGCACAGATAATAGTGAGAAACAGTCCTCACCACATGCTTGGTGCCATCACCTTTAGTTGACTCTCCCGTTGTGTCACACACAGCTCATTTTTGTATACACAGCTCATTGTATAAACCTGCATTCTCTATTCCTAAAATTGAACAATAAATTTGAGGACAAAAACAGAAATGTAGAAGAGTGTTTATTGAAAATAATAAGAAAAAAGCTCTTAGTGTATAACAAAAGGGAAAGAAGTCTAGCATTTTATTTGCCTCACCCTTATGTAGATGGAAGGATGGGGTTTTGCTTCTAAGGGGATAAATTCAGTAGAAAACTGGTTATCTTGGGTGACGGTACAGTGGTAAACAGCAGAGAAACAGCCTCTCCAAGATTTGGTGTCCAGACGCTGGAATACAGCAAGGAAGGAAGTGGGTACCCAGGACCCAGCAAGGATCTGAAGTGAGAATTATAGCCCAGGGGAAGAGCAAAGAGAGACCTCATTGAAGAACAAGCAGATGGTGAGTGGCTTTCTCCTTGACTCACTACATGGAAGAGATGGTTTGAACCTGCAGATGTGCACCAGTGACTACTGGTGACCCCAGGGGCCTCCACAGAGAAACACACCAGTGGAATGGAGCAGTGGATGCTGAGGACTGCAGTAGCTAGTGAGTTATTAGGGTTCAGACACCCCCCAGCAGAGGGCGACTGGCCAGTAGCCATCTTGGAGAGGGGCCAGCTGAGCTCAGAACTCAAGAGCAGCTGCAGGCTGGCTCCACCTAGTGGCTCCCAGTGTCAGGATGTGGCAGAACCAAGTTCAAATTGGCAGGAGGTCAGAGAGCAGAGTTCAAGCTGGTGGGGAGATGAGTTCAAGAGGGCAGGAGGAACACAGAATACGGAGTGTTGCAGGCTGAACAAATTGGTTTCCAGACTCACATCCAGAAACAAGCCTGAACTTCAGTGAATCTAAAGGTGCAGGTTTGCTGGGGTTATCCACACCCCTGCCATAAATCTATGGCTGGCTTGCTGGGATTAATTGACATGGATCTGGACTCTGCCCAATTTGTCTACCAATGACAGCAGAGACATGTCTTGAATTAGACATTTTTTTCCTTATTTATTTTTTTTGTTTTGTTTTGTTTTACCTTGATTGCTTGTTCTTGTTTTCATGAGTGTGAACATGGTTTCTAGTTTTCATTGTTGCTGTTGTTCAGTTATTTTTTTTTTATGTCTTTTCTCTTTCCCTCCTGTCTTCTTCACCAGTTTCCCAAAGTTTGCACAATCTTCCTTTTTCCTCCAGCCTTGCTTCTAATGTCTTCCTCTTCTATTTTTCTATTTTTCCCTCAGTCACTTTTAAATTTTCTCCCCTGAGGGTAAAATTGCCCTACTGAGGACATATTTACTATATACAATTTTCTGGTTTGTTTTAGATTTTGTTATATAACCACATATCTAGTTCACATGGCTAAAGGTAGCAAATTAATAGTTACCACAGTCTGTCATTTTCTAGGCTGTGTTTGATGCTATTCTTATTGCTCAGTATACTACTTTACCCAAGGTGATATAATTGTTATAATCAGTTGTTCTTCCTGGTATGCCAAGACTGAGATTGCCTAAGAGTCAAAAAAAAAAAAATACTATAGGCCAGTGCCAAAGAACCTATAGCATGCCAAATAGGTATCAACTTCTCATCTCCAATAAACTGAATAGGCAGGGTCTTCCAACACACTCTTTCTCTGGGTCAGGTTTGAAATCTGGGTCTAAGACAGGGAGGAGCTGTTAAAACTGTTAATTCAGTTTGCAGGAGGGAAGAGTCCTTATCTCTCTATTTGTATCCCAACCTAACGAAACTCCTACACTGGGTCTACTCCATGAGCACACCTCCATTCCCCCTTGAACAGCGTCTGCTGGGATGCAATGTCTGCACTGTGTAGCCAGCCAGTCTCCTGCACCATATCCTAGGGTTCCATGGAGCTCAGGTCTTCTTGCTCTTCTTTGAAGTTGAGGGAGAAAGGCTCGAGGCAGACACAAAGACATTGTCCAACATTGCCCCAAGAACCAAGGAAAAAGGACAGAGAAGATCTGGGGAGAGGAAGAGGGACCCCAGAAAAACAGCCCAATACCTGAGTGTCAGTATAAGGTCATTTTCTGTGTGGGGTGACAGGTCCTGAGAACGAGGTATGATAGATGAAAATAAAAACAAGAGAGACAAAGTTATGGGATCCAGGGGCTACAGCCTCCAGGACCGAAGCCTCACTTATAATTTTCTTTGGCCTTTTATTGGGATTCACACAAAAAGCAGCAACAGGGGAAATGGGATTAGTAAGGACATTACCACTTAATTATCCCAGAACCGGACTCTGACTTAGCTAGCCATCATGTTATCATTCCTTCGGCATATTTCAGTAAAGCATCTAATGTTGTCCCAGAAGCTTTCCACAAGGACTAAGGTCCTGCTATCATTTTCTTACACACTAATACTTTGGCTAGACTTCCTCCAGAATCAAACAATCACATGGCTTGGTCAGGCTCAAAGTCCCGTGTCGGTCATACATTGAAAGGTAAACTATAGAATGTCCTTCTCCACACCTGAGGATTCACACAGGGGGCTGGCCAGCCCTTCTTCTTGTTTCCCAGGTATCCTGTTAGAAAAGCCAGCAGATATTTTGGATGCAATGTTTTTCATACCACAGAGGTGTCTTGACTTGAATCCTGAGCAGCCAAGGCCAACTCCGTGTACACACGTCCCATTCTCCCTTGGACAAGTTTCCCCGGAACACAACATCTGCACTGTGTACCCAGGCAGTCTCCTGGTGCAGTCACTTGCACCATCTCCTAGGGTTCTGTGGAGCTCAGGTCTTCCTGCTCTTATCTGAAGCTGAAGGAGCAAAGCTCAGTGTTCCCTCATGCTTTCTTGCTGCTCTGCATCTGTCTGCTCTGAGCCCTGTGGCGGGGGTCAGCCTGAAACATGGACATCTACTAAGAAGCTGAGGAACTTCCTGGTGGCACCTACCTGGCCTCAGCTCTTAGCTTTGGACACATTTGCCCAGAATTAAAGGGATGTCCCTTGGAGAGCACACCCGGAGGCAGGTGGTTGCATGTGGAGCTCTAGCTTTTCGTGTGAGCAGAGGGGAGGCCTCCTGGTTGAGCTGGGGCTGTGCTGCCTTGCACTCTGAGCCCATGTCCTCCCCACATACCCACATTGCTACTTGTACAGTAATAAGCAAAGTGTATTCCCACTGCCTGGGAATTCCAGTGCTTGAGATCAGCAGAGCGTCTGGCCTGGTCTGAAAAGATGGGAGGTCTGCAGTGTTGTCAACTCTCTGAAGGCTGGAGCTTTACCACAATGGGACTGCCCTCCAGTAGGTGTTCCTGGAGGCCCATCAGGGGGTCCTGAGTCTTGTCCGCATGTGGCTTAAGGAGCTGACTGATGTCAGGGAGGGGCTTTGCATATGGCCTCAGGTCCTTCTGGCCCATGTCACCCATGAGTCCCTCATGATGTCATCTAAAGGACCTGTGCCACTGAGTTGAATATCAGGGGTTTCTCACATCCTGTGCATGTAAAGAAAGGGACATGGCATTTGGTGCTCATTGCACAGTCCCACGGTTCCATGGATCTCTTCAACAAAGGCAGGGATGTGGTGACCACATGAGAGGATAGAGCGACAGCATGGTCCACACATCCCCCTAAGGGTTCTAGAGCAGCACAGGGGTCTGCTGAGTGTGTGGCCAGTGGTAAACTCATTGCTGAAGCTAAAGTCTGCAGCCTTGATGTTGAAGTCAGCACATGAGCCAGGTTACCAGGACTTGGGTCTCCATGAATGATACTTTCCAGTTGCCAGACATGTACCCTAGACACTAGGAGACTCGGCCTCATGTCTCCTCTCTTTCCTGTGGCCAGGCCCTGTGGGAGGTTAGCACCGCTACCACTTCTCTGCTCCGCGTGGTTCCTGCAGTGTCGCTAGTCTGGAATGGTCAGCAACAGTGGGGTCCAGGCATAGCAGGACAGTCTGTGCTGACATCACAGCCACGTGGCTCCAGGTCTTGTGGAGCTGCAGGATCTCCCAGTAGCAGAGGTGTCTCCACAGTTGGGGACCTGTGGATTCCCCAGTGACACTAACAAACTGTGAATTCAGAAGCATCTTTGAGAGAGTCCCACAGGTATACATCCAATCTCTTTTCAGTGGAAATTTCTCATTTGTACATCAAAGCTGGACTTTGGACTTAGTGTCCTTTGGACTGGGGAATGATGTGGTGGTCATCTGCTGGCTACAGCTAAAGATATCTAGGCCACTGTCAGTTCTGAGGAACAAGAGGCAGATATTGTGCTTTCCAGAATCTCCTGGATCTCCAGTAGTGCAGCTTGGCTGGACCCTGGCAAAACCTGGATGTTGGTGATGGTGGACACATTGTGGTACAGAGCTAAGCCTTCCTCATGTTGGGGACCTGTGGAGGTTTCACGACAACCTAGTTATTAAGGTGTTGACAGGCAATTGTTAGAAGCTTTTGTTTTTTTGTTTCTTCTTCCAGAGAATGAGGATGAGGGAAGAAGAAATCCTACAGAACCAAAGGAGAAGTAGACTCATTAAAATATCATTATAGCATTTTTCTGACTCTGCTGGCTTCAAATTGGAGCATTCACATTGCCAAGTGATTTGGTTGCTCAAGGGCTTTCATTTATGCTCTGATTAGAAAACATTTGGTGCAGACCTTGAGGGTTTGCCTTCGACTCTGGCTCCCTTCTTGCCCTGCTATTCACTGATCTAGAAAAGTGTGGAGACAGGGATTGAATATACACCATTTAGGTTTCAGGATGCAAGACCATGATGTGATGAGCACACCACTGTATCTCAGGCCTTGGAATACCACTTGGCACATGGTTGGTTCTCAATAAATATTGATTGAATAAATATTACTTTCCATGTTGCCTTGTTTCAAATTTCAGAACTAAACAATGCTAACACCTTCTGAGGAAGCTTCCAACTGTTTACCTTGCAGTGTTGCTTGGTATTACTAGAGCTTGAGCCGAGGGCCTTGACATCCCTATTCCTTTTCATTTTCTTGAGATGGTCTTGCTAAGTTGTCCAGGCTTGCCTTGAACTTGTGATCCTCTTGCCTCAGCCTCCCAGAGTACTGGGTATGCCACTATACCCAGATTTTTTTTTTTCTGAGATGGGTCTCACTGTGTTGCCCAAGCTGGTCTAGAATTTTTGGGTTCAAGTGTTCCTCCAGCCTCAGTCTTCAAGTAGCGAGGTTGCAGGTGTGGACCACTGTGCCTGGCTACTTATTTTCTGAGACAAAGTCTCACTATGTAGATCAGGCTGGCCTTGAGGATCACAAGTTCAAGCCCATCTTGGGCAACTTAGTAACTTAGCAAGACCTTATCTCAAAAAATAATTAAGGAGGTGTTTAGCTCAGTGAGGAGGTCCTGGGTTCCATCCCCAGTACTGCAAAAAGAAATACCAAAGAAAAAAGAATAAGAAAAAAGCAATATGGTATTTCTGTATGTTATACACCTAATCCTTAAACCAGATGAGTATTAACTCAGTCTTTAAAAGCTTCATGCAGACAGAGAGCTTGAAAGAGATGAGCCAAACAGGCAGTCTCCTCAGTCCTGGTCATGGGCTTTGGAAGGTGCCTTCCTGGAAGGCCCCACTGACTTTCTGATGTGAATCTCTGCCTCTGTTGGCACCAAGCATCACCATGCAGGTGCTTGAACATGTTCCAGCCCACAGACCCGCTGGGAAGCAGACTGTCCTCACTGTGGCCTCAGAAGGGGCTGGTTGGTGGTCACTTCCCTGTGGAGATTTGAGCTGAGAGGTGTAGAACACTTGCTTCAGTGGAGTTGGCAAAGAGCTGCACAGACACAGCAGGTGAGGACAGAGACTAACGGACTTGGATCTCCATGATGGCAGCCTCAGCACCGGAAAAGCACGTAGGGGCTGAGGCAGCTGGTGTCAACTCTCAGAGCCGCAGTTGGGAAGCCAGAGCCAAGGCTGCACACAGCCTTCTTTTGGGGCCCCTCAGGCCAATGCGGTCAGGCTGGGGCTGCTCCTGGTCATTAGGGAACCTGAAGACCCACTTAACATGTAGAGTCAAAGTTGCTCTGGCTCAAATATTCTAGAAGTAAGCTGAGCATGGTTAAAGTCAAATTCAGATAATTTGTTCCAAATTCCTAAATTTTTTTTGAGCTGGAGACTCACTGTGTGGCAGGCTGCTCTTGAACTTGAGTACTCAAGTGATTGCCTTGGACTAAACTGGCTTAGTTGTTATGTAAAACTGTATTATAGTGCAAATTAGAAACAAAAGGGGCAGAGGTTAAAATATCTAAGGGAACAAACTATTGATTTATTTTAATATGCTACTTTAAAACTATTAAAATGTGTGTCTTCCAAAAAAATAAATAAAAATAGGTGTTTCACATGTATGGCAATTTGACATTAACCATATGTATATGTACATATGGTTCAACTCAATCTTTTTTTTAAGCAAATATTTCCTGACCATCTCCACAGGCCACACACTAAGAACAGAAACATTGCTCTAATAGGGTATGGAGTCTGATGTAACTATGTGTCAGTTTGGGTCACAGGGTACCTAGACATTTGGTCAAACACTGTCCTGGGTGTTCTGTGAGGATGCTTTTGGATGAGATTAACATTTGAATCAGTCAACTTGGAGTGAAGCAGATTGTTCTCCATAACAGGGGCCAGCCTCATCTGATTAGCTGAAGAACCAACATAAGACAAAAAGGCCTCCCAGAGAAAGTGTGACTTCTACAGCAGACAGAAGTCTTGCTCTCTGGCCCACAGTACTAATGTTGAACTTCCCGACTTGACTGCATGAGCCCATTACTTACCTATCTGTCCATCAGCTCAGTGGAAAAGGTTTTATGTGTGTGGCTGCCATTCCAGGACTATGTTCCCATCATCTTCCCTCTCTTTCCACAGGTCCCAGGCAGAGAAAGCTTCTAAGAGGGTTGAAAGGATCCTGAACTAAGTGAACTCTGGCCATAATCTACTCTACAATCATCTCGTGGGTTAAATTTTAACAGGCAGAAATGTGTGCTTCCTGCCAGGTGGACCTAATGGTGTTACCCCCAGACCAGCAATTCTTAAGATTTCTGGACTATTTTGTTAGCATTCCTGTCACTGGGACAAAACATCCTACACCTGCAATTATAAGAAAAAGAAATTATTTTGGCTCAGGGTTTTGTTATAGACAGCTAAGTTAGATAGAAATGTTACAGGCAGTCAGAAAGGAATAGGCCTTCAAAGGATTCAGTGCAGAAGATGAGAACATACTACAACTGTTGGTGGAGAAAGGCTAAGGTTCACTGATGGAGACTGCTATGAAGCAGCTCTGAGCAAGATTTAATATTAACCAACTGGTTTCCCATGTTTACTTGGAGTTGTCCAAGGCTTGGGCCCTTGTCCTTTGATGGGCAGTGAACTCATAGTAAGTGAACCTCCATGAGTCATTGGTCCCCACTGAGGCCTGTATTGGCTTGTGAAGTTGGGATGCCTCAAAGGACAAGATAAGGTCACAGCTCCAACCTCCATTAGCTCAGAGGAGACCATAGCTGCAGGTATCTCACTCCTGCAGTGAAGGCCTTCCCGGAGTTAACATAGTTCTCCTAAACTAACAGAAGTATTACATGGGGAATTCTGTAATGGGTTTCCCAAGTCCTGCCCAGATTCCTGCATTTTCTTCACTATCCCCCTCCTTTATTTAAAAACCTAATAAATATGGGCCACGCAGGGAAGTCTCAGGGTCAACCCAGAGAACCTGGAAGTCTATAATAGGGTTGAACCTCCCTGGAGCCCTGAAATCATTTCAATTATCTCATTTATGCAAGCCTTCGCCATCCACTCATTTGGGAGATTGCGGGCCTGATCAGCCCACAATAACTAACGGTTATTAATGTAATTGTTCATTTTGCAGGAGCTCTGGTCCTCACTTTCAGCATTGCTTCCTGGCTCTGGAGGGGAAGATGGTGCACTGCTCAGTCTCCTGGAGAAGCTTGTTGCCCTGGCTTTCCTGATGGGCACTTAGCTTTCCTCATCATGGGAGGAGCTCAGAACCTCACTGTTGCTGAGAATGGTTGTGGTACTTTTTGCGGGGAGCTCTGGTTTTTACTTTGAACACTGCTTCCTCGCCCCATTTCAGATCCCTCAGCCTGCTAGCACAGATCCTTCATCCCACTGGCACAGACTTTCTAGCTTCCACCACTGACCTTTAGGCCTTCCCAGCACAGATCCATGAAACAGGCCTGCATGAGACATTGTCATGGGCTCTAGGCCTCCAGTTGGACTCATGGGAGGCATTGTTATGGGCTCTAGGTCTTCAGCTGGACTCACGCAGCTGGACAATAATGTACTCTGGACATTACTGTGGGATCCAGGCTCTCAGCTGGATCCTTTGGTCTTTGGTGTGTAGACAGCTTTTTGTACATTTTTTGTGTATGATTATTTAGGTGCTTGATTATTATAAATAATCCTATAAAATATGTGTCCTGCATTATATTGTTCCCCTTGCAAAATCCTCAACTACAACACTCTCCTTGCCCTGTCAGGCCTGGATGGATAGGACTGATTGAGCTCTATCAAATTGGGCCCCCAGGAGCCTGCAATCATTGCAAAAGTTGGGAGCAAACCTGTGACTTTCCTGGTAGACAATGGAACAGAATTCTCTGGTTTTAAAAGTTCCCTCTCTCAAAAAGTTACCATCACCAGGGCAACTTGGACTCTTGCCTCTTGCCCCTTCTGCCGGGCAAAAATTTGCAGCCTGAAAGAATATCTCACCAAACATGAATTCCTATATAAGCCAGTCCCCATACTGCTTCTGGGAAGAAACCTCCTCTCCAAGTTAGAAGCTCACCAAGCCAGTCAGCCTCCCTCTCATTTAACCCTTCACTTCCAACTTTGACTATTCCCCAAGAGGAAGACAATGCTTGCATCTGCCTGAGAGAGAGAGAGATAACCACAATCTGAGGCAAATAACCACAATCCTAAAGTTCTGAAAACTCTCCTCCCAGAGGTATGGATTAAAGACTCACCTCTGGGCCTTGCTATCAACATGTGACCCCAACATGACCCCCATTGCTGTCAGAGGTCATGGGAAGCATAAACAGGCATCCAGCCACACATCAGCCTGATAGACTGTTAATCACCTTGGACAAGATCTCTGCGCCATTAACAACACAGCCGTCACCATGCACTCTGTGGTTCCCAATCAATACGCCCTTTTTGGACTGTTACTCAATTGCCACAAGGGTTTGGGAACTCTCCCATTATTTTCGGGGAAGCCCTAGCTACAGATTTGGCTCCTGTGTGTCTGTCCCTTCCAGCTCTGACATGGTCCCCCAAGAAAGAAAAAATGAGACCTCAAAACTATAAAACATCTATAGGCTATCAAACTGCTAAAATACACCTTTCCTGCCTGTAAAGTCATTCAAGATTCCGAGCTGCCAGTGCCATCATGATTGCCCTCCATATACACTACCTCAGTCTTCTGCCACCCACAGCCTGCTGATACACCTGCCTGGACCTAAAAAGAATGCCTTCTGCCTTCAGTTGGCTCCTGTCAGCCAGCCCCTCTTTGCCTTTAAATGGAAAGACCTCAGTTCTGGACTCATAAGTCAACTGACCTGGTCTCAACCTCCCAACTTGTTTAACCTCTTTGGAGAAGCCCTCATAGCTGACCTCACTAGTTTTTCAGCACTAAATATCACTGCACTTCTGATTAATGACACCTAAGCTGCCTGCTGGAGAGACACAAGAGCTCTGCTACAATATCTGGCAGAAACTAGTTACAAGAAAGAAAGTGAAAATTTCTTTAGGCTGCTGGCTTCTACATAATCTGGATTGTTGAGTTCAGAAAAACAATGATGCTTACTCAGACAGTCAGTTCCTATGAGTGCCCAGTGGCCTACCTGTGCAAATACTTGGATCCAGTCACTAAGGGCTGTCTTCCCCCTCTGCCTTCATGCTCTAATAGCCACTGTCCTTCTGATCAAGAAAGCTAACAAGCTCACCTTAGGCCGAGACCTAACTGTCCAGATGACACATGCTATGGAGCAGTGGACCACCGTGGACCATTCAATCCTGCCACATATCTGCCTACCAAGTTGGGCCCACCAATGACTGAAAAATAAACCCCCAGACAAATGCTGAGTACACACTGTTTACGGATGGAAGTAGCTCTGTTAGGAATGGAGTCTGACAGGCTAAATATGCTATGGTCACCTTGGACAAAGTTATTTTGGCCAAAGCTCTCCTGCTACTGCTCCCTGCTGCTGTTTGGAAACCTGCCATCAACAATGCCAAACCCATGCTCCTAACCCCATTCTGGGGATCTAATTGACTGAAACATCAACCCCAGCCAGAAAAACTTTACTTAGTACTCCCAGAAGATCCATCTTAATTAAAGGCAGACCTGCCCCCACCATATGTTCTGCAAGCTCAGGCCACAGCACTGGCACCTGTACTCCTGCCTCCAGCTCAGGTTTCAGTGTCTGTATGACTGACCCTGATCTCCCCATCCATTTAGTTTTTTTGGGTTTTTTTGTTTTTGTTTTTGTTTTTTTCCAGTACCAGGAATTGAACTCACGACCTTGCGCTTGCCAGGTAGGTGCTGTGCCACTGAGCTAAACCCCCAGCCTCCCCCTCCCCACTAAGATAGACTTAGTGCTCATCCACACCTACTCAGGCTGGCCCAAGGCATTCCCTATCCAAGCTGATACAATAAAAGTTTTTAGGATCCTGCTATGAAAAAGCATCTCCAGATATAGCCTAACCTTGATCACTGGTAATGACAACAGGCCTGCATTTGTAGCAGAGATAACTAAATGAGAACTACATACAGCATACAGGACATAAGCTCTAAAAAGTTGAGAAAATAAAACATAACCCTACAGAAACAACTTGTAACTAGCTCCAGAAAAGTTTAACTAAAAGATCAGCTATACCTGTAGGCACTCTTATACACACATATAACCCAGGTGCATATTAACTACAAGTTTCAGAAATCCAGCTTTAGAGCCACCAGCTTTAGAGTCCAGGAGAATTTACCTGGACTAGACGGCTCCTCTGGGCTCACTCTGAAGAGACAATGCACTTAAAGCCCTGCTCTGGTCACTCCAGACACTGAGTACTCCATGCACAGTTGAAGCCCAAGCACACTGTTCATGGGATTGCTCTAGACCTCACTGTATTACTCCCCTTGATTTTTGCGCCTTTTCAGGCTACTTACCCCAGTCCTTGCTTTGCCTTAGCTCTATGGATGATTGCCCCATGAAAACAGAAAATAACCAGTAAGGTACAAATGGTAAAAGATTTAACAAGCATCCAAGGCACACTGGACACTCTCCTAGATCAAATTAACTCCTTCACTCCCGTGTTAGAGTCAGCTCAGGGAGAAACCCTATAAGGGAAACAAACCACAAACTCCTGCTGGGAATTTTCAGTCTCGGGGACCTTGGCTAGGGTTCATCCTAGGACCACTGACAGCCCCAGTGTTATTGTTTCTAGTAGGGCCTTGTCTCAGAAGATCACATGTAATACGCCCAACAAAGACGTGCCAGAGAAACTAAAGGGGGGGAGTAGCAGAAGATGCCCCACCTAACCAGCATACTTCAGTTTGTTAGTTGCCCAGGTAATAGTTCTGGTTACAGTTCCGGTTACTTTTGTTTCTTAGAAACAGCAGGTCACTGTGATACATAGCTGGTCACTATGATACATATTCTAAGAACCAATCTCCAATTGACAAGCCATTCTGCCTTTGTACTTCCTGCTTGCCTATCCCATATAAACTCTAGACCACCACATATTAGGGTCTGCTATTTTGAGAATGATCTTGATTAGGGTCCATCAACATAAATAAATCTGCCTCCAAATCCTGGGCATCATTTTGGTGTTTGTTTGCCATTGCACTCTAAGCAGCTCCTGGCACGTGGGACTCAAGTGCCAGTCAGAGAGGGCACTGTGCTGTCCCTGCCTTTTACAGGTGGAAGCCCCAGAGACCAGCTGTTGAACAGGTTGCAGGCAATGGCTAGTCATGAAGAGACAGAGCCCAGTGATAATTCTTTTGATGTCAAGACCATTTTAGGGTGGGAAGAGGTGCAACACCCCCCAAAAACTGACATTCAGTGCAGGCAAATTGCTTATGCCTTTCAACCAAAACCAGCATCTCCCAGTAATTTGCCAAAATGGAAAAAGGAGAAGAACCCATGTGTGTTCTCCGGGCCTTTTAGAAAACATGGGCCTGTTCCCTTGGCCACATATATGTGAATCTACAAAAAGGATATTATAGGTACCAAAGAATGGGTACTGTTCAAAAAGGAATGCTGCACAAATGTTCCTATGGCAAAACTGAAAAAGTCCACAATGTTACCCAGCATGCTGCTGGCATTGTAAACAAGCAAGTGAAGGGCAACACACTTGCCAAGAAAGTTAATGTGCATACTGGGCATATTAAGCACTCTAAGTGTCAAGACAGCTTCTTCAAATGTGTCAAGGAAAATGATAAGGAAGCCGAAAAGTACCTGGGTTCAACTAAAGTGCCAGTCTGCCCCACCCAGAGAAGCACTTTGTGAAAACCAATGGGAAAGAGTATGAGTTGCTGGAACCTATTTCCTATGAATTTATGGCACAAGCTGGGGATGTAGCTCTGCCACTGAGCACTAATTGGCAGCTAGCGTTCTAGGCCCTGCTTAAAAATTTAAAAAAATTCAAAACAGGTTATTAGGACAGTTACAAGAGTTGATACATTGTGTATTGTTGTCTTCCTAGTAGGCATTCAGAGTAGAAGATACAGGCATGACATCTTCTCTATACAATACCAGCACAAAACTTTCTTTTAATGAACGAAGAGAAACTAGCTGTATTAACAATTTTAACTATCTTGTATAAACATGTATTTTTCCTTTCTTCCTTTCCCCTTTCCCCATCACAGTTTTTTTCTTTTGAACAGTTTCTTCCCAATTCACAATATTGTACATTCCGATCTTCTTTGGTTGTTTTTTTTCACACTAGTGAGACAACATGATGTTTACACATATGGGCCTGATTTATTTCACTTACGAGTATGGTCTTGAGTTGCATCCATTTACCTATAAAAGATTCCATTTTATCCTTTGTTTTGTTTATCTTTTTTTAAAGGAAAGAACAACTGGGGTGGGGGAAATGAGAAAAGAAGAGAAATATATATATATATTCATATATGATAGCTAAGATAATTGTGCTACCACTTTCTATTGGTTTATTGAAAGAAACAGTTAATGGTTATTTGTTTGATCAATCTTGCATAACTATATGTGGTAATCTCAGCAACTAATTTGAAGATAACAATATGTAATATAACAACCACTATTAATTTCCTATCATCTTGTTTGGAAATTCTGTATCATTTTTATTGTTTTGGTTTTTTAAAAAATTCTCTTTAAAAGAAAAAACAGCAATTAATTGCCCATAACAACATTTTCAATAAACAATATCATTT
This sequence comes from Chinchilla lanigera, assembly GCF_000276665.1. Taxonomy (NCBI): domain Eukaryota; kingdom Metazoa; phylum Chordata; class Mammalia; order Rodentia; family Chinchillidae; genus Chinchilla; species Chinchilla lanigera. The sequence goes on from NW_004955546.1 coordinate 909,740, forward strand.
CTATAAAAAATACATAAGTAGATAAAATTGAAAGGATGAATTGTAAGGATGGTTTTCTTAACTGAATAGGGGTGTGGTGCCTTTACTTCAGAGGAACAAATATTTGGAGCAGATTCTCAATGCACCTAGTTAGTTGTGTCAGGTGTTTACTCTTCAGTGTTTTTCTTGCTGAAAGATGTGAGGTATTCTGCAGGTATATGCTCAAATAGTTATGATATATTGGCATGAAGACCCTCTAAATCACCATGAGAAAAAGATGTATCAAAATAAATGGAAATCAGTGTGTAGCATTTAAGTTAAATAATTTGTTTAAAGCACATACACAAAAAGACTGCTCACAATTGGTGATCCTATCCAAGTAATGTTTGCCATGTATGAAACCAACCAATTAGCCAATATGTAGTAGTTAAAAGATAACTACGTGGCTTTAGCTGTGGAAGGAATGTCCTGTTTATCATGCCAGTTACTTTGGTTCTAAGTCACTCAGCTGGTGAAGAAGGGATTTCCACCTTGGGGTCTGGATGGATTGAACTGGGCAGGTAACAGCTACATACGTTTATTCATCACTCATGCTCTCAGATGAGGTGAGGGCACCACATTCCATGCAGGGCCACACAGACGGCTACTTGGGAGCACAGTGAAAAAGCAGGGTCTGTGGGAAGCATTCTGTGCAATCAAGAGGATGCCTTGGGCCTGTATGTTGGGGAGGACATAATGAGCTTGTGTGAATAATCCTTGGGCCGGCAGGAAGTTAATCTTGCTATGCAGAGACACGGAAGAGCAGAGTATGGGCCCTAGGCAGAGGTTCATCTGGCTAGGGGACAGTACCTGCAGAGCAGATCAGGGAGGGAAACATATGGCTAGGTCATTGAAGGCTTTCCCAGTTTAGCTATCAAAGAGATGATAATTTGGGCCATAATTTCAGGCCACAGTTACTATAATTTATATCAGAGATATACAAAAGCAAGTCAGGGCCAGGGATATAGCTCAGCGGCACAGCACCTGCCTGGCAAGCATGAGGTTGTAAGTTCGACTCCTAGTACAAAAAAAAAAAAAAAAAAGCAATTCAAATGCCCATTAATGGTATCTGTAGTCTCAGAGCAGAAACATGGCTGACAAAACTTTTGTACACAATCAAAATGATATGAAGGAAGGAAAGGAACTTGAGACTCTTCTAGAAAGATAGGGCTTAGAAAAGCAAAATGTTAATTAAAATGCTCAGCATTTGTCAACCTAAGGTTGAGAATTTGTCTCTTTGCCCACTGTCCCCATCTCTTATGGAAAAACTGGTAATGATGTTTTCATCTTGAAAAACATAAAAGAAAGTACCTTCATACAGACTCACTCATATACACAGCTGTTTGGTTATTTATTTAATATACTTTACTTTTTAAAAGCAGTTTTAGGATTACAGAAAAATGGAGCAGAAAACAGAGAATTCCCACATAATACTTCACACTTCTTCCACAATTTGCAGTACTACTAACATCTTGTGTTGATGTGTTACAATTATTACAACTGATGAGCCAATATTGACAGGACACTTAGGGTAGAAAAAGATGTAAAAATATTAAAATATGTTAATATTAAGTAATATACAGCACATGGTTTACATTCAGGTTTACTCTTAACTTACTTTGTGTAGGTTTTGACAAATGAATAATGACATATATGCATCAGTACAGCACTATACTTTTTCAGCCCCCCAAAATCTATTCATTCAGCTCTTCATCTACTCATTCGAAAACAAAGCATTAAGAATATTGTCATTCGGGGCTGGGGATTTAGCTCAATGGCACAGTGCCTGCCTAGAAAGCGCAAGATTGTGAGTTCGATTCCCAGTACCAGAAAAAAAAACAAAAAACAAAAACAAACAAAAAAAAAGAATATTGTCATTCACTGCCTGGAGTTTGGCAATCAGCAAGACTTCACGGAAACTAGCCTGTCCCTGTGTATTAATACAACTAATTGGTGATAGGACGTGGTGATTAATTTTTAAGATTTAAGAAATCTGTGCTTTTGCAACCTGCAGAAACTGAGAAGCATTTGCTCAGTAGGCAGTAAAGATCATTGTGCATCATCTGGTCCTTTCGCTGTAAGATGCCCACCAGTCTGGGAACACTCATCGATCACCTGCATAAACCACCCCTAAATCAGGTCATACAAGATAGGCCTTGTGATGTTTATCTTCTCTAGCCAGATTTTGGAATAAAGTTGCTTTCCTTGCTTCAACGCTTTCTCTTTAGACTCAGGGGGCCTATCACGGGGCAAGTGACCCAACCTATGACTTAGCAAGGGTGGCTCCTAGTGGCTAGCTAGAGGCCAATGACAAGGAAAGCCTCTGGTCTGCACCTAGCAGCTGCTGCAATCTTTTCATTCTAGGGGCCTCTCCGTTGCCTTCGTTGGTCACAGCATAGGCTTCCCAAGCAACCTCCATTGACAGAAGGAGTTGACATTTGGGTAAGAGGATGCCACTTCATTGAGTAAGTTACCAGTGTGTACACCACATGTAGGTAATGTTAAAGTGGGTAAATAGCCCACTGTTTGGGTTTTTGCAGTTCCGAACTTCTCAGGTTCAACAGTTGTTGGGCTTTATATGCAGTTGTGTATAGTGGCATTTTTTTAGGGGGTGCACATAAACTAGTTGATAGGAAGCTTAACATCTGTCCAAACTGATGCCACAAAGGAGAAAAAAGCTTACCTTTCCTTCTGCTCAGGGCCAATGGGAAAATCTGGGTGCAGCCTAAATAAAGGCAGGTGATCTTAAGCTACCAAGGAGAGATGATCTGGCCCGCAGACCTAGAGGCATGAGGACTACGGTATGTGCAAATGTAAAGAGTGCACTTGCAAGAGGCCCCTGCCACCAGTCTGGACCTCCAACAGAGAGCTCCACTGCGTGGCAGAGAAGACGACTGCTGTGAGGCAGAGACTAAAGCTGGTCTCCTGGGCTGCAGACACAGGAACTGGAGGGGGCGTGTATAACGGTTCAGTGTGTAGGTGGCCATGGCAGGCAACTTCAACTAAGATGAGCAGAATAGCTGGTACTGGGGAAAGCTCAGCCAGCTGGAGGCAGTGACACTGTTGTAGGGCCAACACTACAGGTGTTCTTGTGCAGGGCCTGGGCACCAGACCCAGGGACTATGTGCCCTGCTTTTCTAAGAATTCATGTATCTCCCAATATAGCAACAGCAGCAGTCCGTGCTCACTGGGGCCACCAGCACCCATTCAGCGTCCTTCCAGGGTGAACCTTTCCAGCCTCCAAACAGGAGATCAAGAGTTTGATTCATTCCCTGATTTCTGGAGATCTATAAAATACACTATTTGGGCACAACATTGGTAGAACCAATTTCCAGATCCAGAAAGGTCAGTGGTATGATTCTCAGACAGGAGGAGGCAGAGTATATGTGAACCCTTTAATGGGAGTAATGATTAAGACCTTCCCTTTAAGAAAGGCAAACTCCTGAGAATCCGAGATAAGCCTGAAGAGCAGTAGTGGAAAAAGGGGGATAACAAAGGCCAGAACTGGAGAATTCCAGTCCCTTCAGTGAAGTACAAACCTGCCTCAGTACCTGTCTGATTGGAGCTCAGTGAACCAGTAAGTTATGCAAAACTATGTCTAGTTTATATCACCACTCTGTTACCTAGTTCAGACTGAACTAGTCCATTCCTGGGCTTATTTACCATTTTCCAAGTATGAAGTGATCTCTTCTATCTAATGACAATGAGGCAAATTGTGCTGACAATCTGCATTTTTGAGGCCAGTCTTGTTATTGTATAGTATAGTTGGCTGTGGATGTCACATCCCTCTTTTTGCCTTGTTTATAATATTACTTTCTAGTCAGGGTTGCCTTAAACTGTGCCAGGAGTGTTATAACAAAGTAAGCAGTTGTAACCTAGCACTGTTAATACACAGTTAATACAAACTGCAAAGAGGTCCTTTTTGTCATGTGCCATTTTAACTGATTTGCCTGTTAGAATTCAGGTAATGGGCTCAAAAGTCAGAATATGGTGACCCACACTCCATAAGCTAAAGCAACAAAACACTCTTAGGTAAAGTTTTTTTTTTTTTTTTTTTAACAAATGCTCCAGAAATAATGCAAAAAAGACGCAAATGAAAGTACAATGCAATATCCATTACTTTGTCCGTTTCAACCACACCAACTCTGAGGTTCTTCTTTGACAAGAGTAAATAATTTAAAGTGACTTAACTGTCTGCTATCTTTTCTAGGAATAACTTACATATGAGGATTCCGCAAGGTATGTATCTTGAGCTGTAACTCAAGTTTGTAAAATTACAAGTATATGGATTTTTTCATGCATGGTAACTCAAAAGTGCTTTTACACAACATGCCTTGCAGCTAGATGACCATATAATGGTCAGTGCTAAGTGACATTTTTATGGTTGCAGCTAATTTTTTCTACATCTGTTTTACTTTAACTGAATACACAAAAATAGCAAAATTAGCAATTTATTTGGGACATTTTGCATGGGGGTAGGAATTTGAATACATTTTTGGAAAGGAAGCCTGACAGATTCAAAAGTTGGCAAATCAGAAACAAGGAAATGTTTAGCCATTTTTCCCACAAAGAATGGAAATCCAGAGCTCTCACCAGCTTCTGATTAATTCATGTTTCAAGTGTAATGTTAACTGCACCACAATCAGAAGAGCCTGGAATAAGCTGTTCAAGTGAAGTCATTGTACTTTTCCTGAAAGCAGCTTTAAGTAGACTGAGGAAACAATGATGAAAACTGTTTTCTTATATTCTCAGATGGAGCAGTACTTTGGGAGGAGGCAGGGATTAGCTTCAATATTAGCAAAATTAGCAAGGGCATGTTTGAAAACAGGGAACCCAATGCGACCAGACAGCCTCCTTCAAACTGGGGAAATTCTAAAGGGGTTCCAGGGCTCCTTTGGATACGAGGCCACATTTCCACACAGGAGTCTCAGGTACAACTGACAAAGGGAAACTAGTCAACGTTTTAGTTAATACTGGTGACAGATGGCCATGCGGGGGACATCAGAGACAAAAGTCAGAGTCCCTAACACCTGTGAGGGAGGACAATTGATTCTAGCAGCTGCAAACTGAGGAGTACACATCGGATGGTGGGGGGCTGGGGAATTGAAGCTGATCACTGAACATGTTTTCATTCACTGCCGTCAGAGAGAAGGCCTGTTGGAAACAATCCTTCCACCCAATCTGTCCACTGAAAAATATGTAATTGGTGACAGGAACAGATTGAGGAAATAATGACCTGTGATTCTCAAATCTGAAGAAACCGAGCAGCATCCCATGGCTAGACAGCATCATCCACCCCTACTGCTCTAAGAAGATGCCCCAGAGTCTGGGAGCACCCATCAATGGCCTATATTAAACACACCTAAATCAGGTTCCAGGAAAAATAGGCCCCTATTTCCTCTAGCCGGCTTCTGGAATAAAACCACCCACCTTACCTCAATGCCTTGTCTCTTGACTAGACTGTCATGGAGCAAGAAGTTGGAAGTGACCAAGTAACAATGCCTCCTTCAAAATCTCAGTGCCTTCTCTTTTTTTTGTCTTACTGCATTCACTGTGATCTTCATAAGGATGTTAAACAGCAGGGGTGAGAAGGATATCCTCGCCTAGTTCCTGATCTTAGCCAGAAGGCGCCTGGATTTAAGACATCCTGACTTAGTTGTAGGGGTTTTGTAGTAATTCTTTACCACACTGAAGTTTCTTCGTATTCTTGAGTTTGCTGAGAGGTTGTATCATGAGTGGTTACTGGTTTTGTCAAATGCTTTTTCTGCACCTACTGGAAGGGTCGTAGTTTGTCTTTGGTCTAATGTGATATTAGTCTCATACACCTGCAATAAGTCCCACATACTCAGGTTGAACAATTCTTTTTATACATTGTTGAATTTGACATGTTAATATTTTGTGGAAAATTCTGCACCTACATTCAAAATAAATATTGGTCTATACTATTTCTATCCTGAAGTGTCTAAACTGGGTATTAGGATAATGCTGGCCACAAAGAATGAGTCATGCACTGTTCCTCTGCTGTAACGCTCTGGAAAGAAGTACCATTATTTCTACCTGACATGTTTGGTAGAACTCGCCAGTACATTGAAAGGTTACTAAGTATTGCTTCAGTTTCTTTAATATGCCTATTTCTCAATGTGCCTACATACAAAGTTTGCCCTTGCAGAAATTTTTTTTTTTTTTGTCTTTTTGAGGCAGGGTTTCACTATGAAGTTCAGGGTGGTATTGAACTCACTTTGTAGCACAGGCTGGCCTTAAACTCACAATGATCCTCCTGGCTCAGCCTCCCAAGTGCTGGGATTACAGGCATGTGCCACCACGCCTGGCTCAGAAATTTTGGTATCTGAAAAAGAATTTGCCAACTTCAGATAAGTTGGCAAATTTATGGGCAGAACTGTCAATAATATTCCTTTATAATCCTTTTAACATCCAGGATCAGCAGTAATGGCACCTCTTCCATTTCTGATATTAGCAACTAATGTATCTTTTTTTTTTTTTTTTTTGTACAGGGAATCAAACTCAGGATCTTGAGCTTGCCAGGCAGGTCCTTGTGCCACTGAACTATATCCCAGGCCCTATTAGTTTGCCTCAGAACTATCAATTTTATTGATCTCTTCAAATAATCTGTTTTCAGGTTCACTGCTTTTCTTACACTTCACTTTGATGCTTACCTTTTCTTCTCCTGTTTACTCTGGATCTAATTTGTCTTCTTTTTCTTGTTTCAGAAAGTTAGAGATCAGATTATATAAACTGAGATTATTAGGTTGTTTAACTGTATAATTTTGTAATATTATATTTTTGTAATTATTTTTATAATCCAATGTGTAATATCATATGTGACATTCACTTGGTCAGCAAAAGCCATACTCTAGTAAAATGCTGGCTTTGTGCATGGAAGGAAACATGGTGAGAAAAGGAGCACTATGGATCTCCACATGCATGAAAACTTTTTTTTAACATTTTATTTTGATTTATAACTTATGAATGGTTAGGTTTTACTTGTCTAGACCTCCGTACGGACCTAACGCCTCATGTGCTCATACTTGGAGTTTCTGTGAGGTGGATGGATCATGAGTGTGTGACACTGGGATTAAGTGTGTGTGGCAACTAAACTGGTTTAGCACAGTTCTTTTTTTTTTTTTGGTTTTTCTCCGGTACCGGGAACTGAACTCACGACCTTGCGCTTGCCAGGCAGGCGCTTTTGCCGCTGAGCTAAATCCCCAGCCCCTGTTTAGCACAGTTCTGTGAATAATGGCAGCCCCACCTTGGTGTGGGTGGCACCAATCAATAGGCTTGTAGACTGGATGGAATATAAAGGGACACAAAGAAGGAAGGCTGGTTGCCGCTGCCTCCTGCCTGCTCTTCTATGGACTGTTTTTCTTTTGTGACAGCCCTCTGCCATTCCACCCTGCCTTGGAGCCAGCCGACTATGGACTAAAACCACTACAAACTGTGAGTCAAAATAAATTTTTCCTCTTTTAAGTTGTGGGTGTCAGGCATTTTGTCTCAACAATGAAAAAAGTAACTAAGATGGCCTCCTTTTAAGCTGTTATTCTAGGCCTTATAAATATTGAGGCTGAACCTGGCATTGTCAGAGTTGTTAATTTAAGGATACCTGTTTCCCATTCACCACGATGTTATGTTCCACTGCGCACATAAAGCTCATACACACTTCACATAAATTAGAATTATCAATGCCTCAGAATTATCAATTTTATTGACCTCCAAAGAATCTGCTTTTGGGTTTATTGCTTTTCTTTCACTTCATTTTGATACTTACCTTTTTCTTTCCTGTTACTCTGGATCTAATTTGGTCTTCATTTTTTTGTTTCAGAAAGTGGAAGATGATTGTAAAAACTGAGATTATTAGATTGTTTAACTTTATAATTTTGTAATAGTAAATTTTCATAATTATTTTTATAATCTAATGTGTAATGTAGCACACGAGTCCTGTGCATGTTAAGGATATTTCCCATATGCATTTAAGGCTCTTGTCCAAGTTATTCAAACTCTAGCCACAGCAACACTGCATTTTAAAAGCTTCCAGTTCAAATGGTTCTTAGGATTAGGGTTATGGAAAGAACGTTTCAGACAAGAAACATAATCCTGATGCAACTGAGACTCAAGATTGCTTACTGTTCTGTAACTTAATTATCTTTGTTGATGGTTACTCCAATCTACAAGCAGTAAAACTTGATAGGACTACACCAAAAAGACAGGGTACATGTAAAATCTGGTAATATCTGAACAAAGTCTATTTCAAGTTGTATGACATTATCAATTTGTTGTACTTCAGAATACAGTATGGTTATGTAACACTGTTATTAAAGGGCCATAGGAATACTCTGTACTTTTACTCTGTCCTATTAAGTTTTTAAACTTTTACTTTCCAGAACACAGTATTATAGAAAACTAGTTATATTTCCAAAGACAATCATGGCATCAAATTTAAAAGACAACTTGCAATATTACATTATTTCTAATTAAAATTTTCAATGTATAACTATAAATTATAGTTATGGATACATTTCTCAATATAAATTCTGCAATAATCTAGTTTGCATTTTTCATAAAAACAATTGAAAGTATCTAAAACTTCATAGTTTCCTGAGACAGGGTCCCACTATATAGCTCAGGCTGGCCCTGAACTCACTATGTAACCCACACTGGCCTTGAATTCACGGCAATCCTCTACCTCAGCCTCCCGAGTGCTGGAATTACACGCATGCACCACCACTCCCAGCTCTTCATATTTTAATCAATGTTAACAAAGGATGTCATATAGTTGTAAGGAGAACACTTGTCCAAACTCTAGCCACAGCAACACTGTCTCATAATGGCCACTGTTTAGTTGTCCAGTGTGCTCTCACTAGGTGCTGAGACTCGTGGGGTTCCCAATGAGGATGGGTGGCAATAAAGTACAAATAACTTTTCCCAAGGACACCTGTCTCTTTCTTCTACTTTTTGCTGTTTACCTTAGAGTCCTATAAAACCAGAAGCTTAGCAAAGGGGGTGTGTATGTGTGCAACTTCAGTAATGCTATAGCCTACAAGTTGTCCACTGCTCTGTAAGTAAGCCATAATAAATCCACTTATGTGCAAAACTGAACTTTTCCAAGTCCATCTTTCTACTGTCAGTATCCTCCCAATTCAGAAACAAATGTTTTATTTACGCTGCTCTGGGAAATTCACCTAACATCTGAAGCCTGACCCAGCAGATCCAAAGATGACTCAGGGAAGAGTACTCATGAGAGAAATGCCAGGGTAGCCACCCTTTACATGTATATGGGATGGCATATCTCCTAAATGAGTCTAATCTACATGCAATGGACTAGAGAATATACCACAATCTTGGAGCGTCCATATGGGATAGGACTGAAATAGAGTGGTAGCCAATGTTTCAAGGCCCCTGCTATGGGTGGTAAGACATGCTACTGACACTCAGATATCTGCCCAAAGGGAAATCTGGATGGTTATCTGTCTCCACGGAGAGAGAGGTGAGGGCTATTAAGGATGTCTTGGAAACATCATGTGTTTTGAGTATAGGGGTGGCTTGAAAGTATCCCCAAGACTATGGGAAATAATGTCATTTGCTAGTGACAATGCAAATGCAATGTGATTGAAGGGGGGCTCTGTGAGACTACAGAAGCCCTACATTGACTTCTCTTCCTCACAACAGCAGAGATTCAATTAGCAATAATCATGCTTCGGATAAACCTCATTGGCTATGATACTGCCACTGCGCAAAGCTCACAACAGCAGCGGTTGAACTCCAATCACAACCCTGTGTCAAGCAAGTACAAGAAAAAGAAAACTGGGATAAACCTGTGAGGGTATTAGGACTAGGGCTGATGGAGGGCCTGGCTTCCTTGAACTAATCTCATAAAACAGACTGTGCCAATGCATATAAAGTAACTTCTGGTATTTCTATGAGTCCTGGGGTATTGACATAATTTATATTACTTTCCTCAATTTCCCTGCCCATTACATAACGCTGAACAAAGGCGACCACATGAAATTTGGAAAAAAGGGCTCAAGAGGATTCTGAGCAAGCTAAGATACTTTTGAGGTAGGCTAAATAGCTATATATCTCAGTGATCCACTGCCTGTACATTCTAGAGATTACCAGGAACCCTGAGAGCTGCAACTCGGTGTCATGGCAGAAACAACCTGAACAGACAATTTCAATTGGATTCTGGCCCAATCATGGAAAGGGGCAGAAACCTGATACAGTATATGCCATGTAGGTTAAACTGGGGTTGGAACTGCTTTAGGCGACTGAACCAACAGTGAGGCTAAATAAGGGGTTAGAAAGGACATTGCCCATTCCTGAAGGCACTTACTACACCAGTGACACTAGTAGGGGCACAAAACTGGAAAGGACAGGAGTACTGATACAGATATGGCCACCATTTGGGAAAGGAGAAATTTGGCACCTGATAGGCTGAGCTAAAAGCAGTATGGATGGTACTCGTTCATGAAGAATGGCCTCTGACTGCACAGATCAGCAGGTGGTCTTGGGTGGTCTTCTGAGGACTGGACCTATGGATGGCACAATGGGAAAGAGAGCACCAGCAAGTGCTTGCAAAGCCATCACGGAGACAATGAATATGGAAGGTGGTATTTCAACACAGAACCTTGGACATGCCGACTGTTACCCATGGAGGCATCACATGCCATGCTTGTATGCCAGATAATGAGGCAACAGTAACAGATGCTTTAAGCCACGTACAAGCAGACATTCCTAATACAGAGCATTTAGATAGCTACAAGCAGACGCTCCTAATACAGAGCATTTAGATGTCTACGACACTTGTCTTAGGCTCTCTACCTGGGAATACGGACCCTTGAAGGGTGATTGTGTTGTTCTAGAGCAAGTATACTGCTACAGTCTGGACTATTGTTGTGACATACTGGCCTGCTGTTCAGCCTTCAGTTAAGTGAGATATCTCTCCTTCCAAGTTCAGGAAGGTGGCAGCAAATAGAATGTAAGAGCCAGAGGAATGAATGGAGTATAGGGGAAAAAGTCCTCCAAATCCTAGCCAAAGCAACTCCATCTTGCAGTGAGCCACTATTTGGCTTTCCAGTGGGCTCTTGGCAGGGGCTGAGGCTGTAATGCCAGGCTGAAGCACAGCAAAATCACCCAGCACTGTCACTAACAGTACTTGCCAAGACCAGTGGAATTCCCAATAAGGATGGGTGGGAATACAGTACAGGTAACTCTTCCCAAGGACACATCACTTGCTTCCACTTTTTCCTATTTACCTTGGAGTCCCATAAAACCAATAGCTTAGTAAAAGGGCTAACCAATAGTTTAGTACGCTTAGTAAAAGTTTAGCAATTTTGGTTGTGCTACAGCCTGCAGGTCATCTACCGCTCTGTAAATAATCTAAAAGAAACTCATTTACCAAACTGCACTTGTCCAAGTCATTCTCTGGACTGTTAATGCCCTCTCAATCTGGAGGCAGACACTTCTTCTACAATACTCTGGAAAACTAATAATATATAACACAGACTATGGGTTTACCCTGTCATTACTCTACAACATAACATTGTGGATAAAGATCACAAAACATTCAGGATGTCAACAGAGCTTTCTGCAGCATGAATACTCTGAAGTGTAATGAAGTGACTGGTAACCAAATACAACTAATACTCAGTTCATTCATAAGATTTTTCTCCTGTGTGTGTCCTCTGATGTACAATAAGGTTTGACTTTTGAGAAAAAGTTTTCCCACATATGTTACATTCATAGGGTTTCTCCCCTGTGTGTGATCTCTGATGTTTAGCAAGATCTGATTTACGGTAAAAAATTTTCCCACATTCATTACATTGACAGGATTTCTCTCCTGTGTGAGCCCTGTGATGTACTGTGAGGGATGATTTGTGACTGAAAGATTTCCCACATTCATTACATTCATAAGGTTTCTCTCCTGTGTGTTTTCTCTGATGTAAAACAAGTCCTGACTTCACACAGAAAGATTTTCCACATTCATTGCATTTATAGGGCTTTTCTTCTGTGTGGGTTCTCTGATGCACAGTCAGTGCTGACTTATGGCAGAAAGCTTTTCCACATTCAGTACATTCATAAGGTTTCTCCCCTATGTGAATTCTCTGGTGCTGAGTGAGCTGTGACTTCTGGCAGAAAGTTTTCCCACATTCATTGCATTCATAGGGCTTCTCCCCAGTGTGTGTTCTATTATGCTTAGTTAGGTATGATTTATTGTAAAAGATTTTTCCACATTCCAGACATTCATAGGGTCTCTCTCCAGTGTGTGTTCTATAATGTTGAGAGAGAGTTGACTTATGGCTGAAGAATTTCCCACATTCAGGACATGCAAAGGGTTTCTCCCCTGTATGAGTTCTCTGATGTACTGTGAGGTCCGACTTTAAGCAGAAAGTTTTCCCACATTCATAGCATTTGTAAGGTTTCAATCCTGTATGAATTATCTGATGCCTGGTGAGTACCGATTTGTGGTAGAAAGTTTTCCCACATGCATTACATGCATAGGGTTTATCCCCTATGTGAGTTCTCTGATGCTGTGTAAGATGTGACTTTTGACAAAAGGATTTCCCACATTCTGGACATTCAAAGGGTTTCTCACCTGTGTGTGTTCTCTGATGGACAGTAAGGTGTGAATTCATACAAAAGGACTTCCCACATTCATAACATTCATAGGGTTTTAGCCCTGTGTGTGTTCTCTGATGTTTGGTGAGGTCTGATTTCTGGTAAAATGTTTTCCCACATGCAGTACACTGATAGGGTTTCTCCCCTGTATGTGTTCTTTGGTGTAAAGTGAGGGCTGATTTATGGCCAAAGGCTTTCCTGCAGTGACTGCATTCATAGGGTTTCTCCCCAGTATGTGATCTATGATGTTTAATGAGGTTTGACTTCTCCCAGAAAGCTTTACCACATTCATTACACTGAAAGCGTTTCTCCCCTGTGTGCACCCTGTGATGTCGGGTAAGGTGTGATTTCTCCCAGAAAGCTTTCCCACATTCATTACACTCAAAGTACTTCTCTCCTTTATAAATTTTCTGAAGTTGAGAGAAATATAACTTCCTCCTGAAGTCAGTCCCACTTTCATTATATCTCATATGTACACCATCATGTTTGAAAGGGGTGGACGTCCCACAGAAGGATTTCTCATCATCATTGAACTCACAGTGATTCTCTTTTGAGGGATATGCCTCAGGAAATAAGAGGGACGAGCCATCACAGAAAGTTCTCCCGCATGTATTGTATTCACAGTCATTCTCTTCTGTGTTCTCTCTCTTGTGTGTGCTGAATATTGTCTTTTCAAGCACAGTTTCATGACATTCACTGTATTCAAGTCTTTTGTTGAAAGTTTCAATGTCTTCAGGCTGAATGGGATTCTCTTGATGACCAAAAGAACTCCTATGCTTTAAACATTCACTTTTCTCTCTAATACTAGTTTTCTCAGGTTTAGTTTTGAGTAGCAATTTTCCACAGGCATGAAATGCATCAGGCTTTTTTCCTAAGTAGTTTTTTCTACTAATAACCAATTCTGAAATATTGTTGAAACTCATTCCATGTGAGTCAGAGTGACAGAGTACTTTCCTGGAAGGAAAAGAATTTATGTCCAAGTTAAATGGTTTCCCTACTACATTACCTTGTTCTTTAGCCAGCATTGTGTTATTGATGAATACAACTCCCCACAAGTGTTTAGGTTGGTTTTCTTTGCTCCTCTCCTTCCAGTGATCAGTTTTCCAAAATTCTGAAAATAAGAAAAGTTAATCTTACCATAGAAATATTAACACATTTCTTATGAAAAGAGATCCCAATACAGATGCCCTACATCACAGTTGTCTGTGGTTTTTTTGTTCCATTGTTTCTTTTTTATTTTATGGAAGAAAGGTAAAACAAAATAATAGTATAACAATAGTTAATACATTACATGCTGTTATCTTTAAAGTAATTGTTCAGGATTTGTTACATTTCTAGAGATGAAAGTAAGTCAAAGTATACAGTTTTCTCTATTTCAGGGATTTCACATGGGAAAAAACCCTCCATGAACAGAGTATGATATAGTGGGAAAAGAGAGAAGACTCTCGTTATTAGAACACATACTTTTAGTTCTCAAAGTATGAATAATAACCTAAATCTCTCTATGCAGCCCCCCCAAAATTATGATGACTGACATTCAGCAAACACATAACATTACCTGTACTAACCCATGACTAGTATAACTAGGAGAGGAAAGGTATAGACCAGAAAATTCAAATCACCACTACATGAGAAAATTAATATTAAAATACAGAAGGAACAGTCAGCCCACATCTACAAAGAGAATCAGCTAGAAACTGAGGGGGTCATTAAAAAAAAAAAAAAAAAGAGGAGACAGAGAGTCTAGCAGTGATGAGACACAAATAAAAGCTATCCCAAAGAAGAAAAATTCCCCTGTGAGTGGGAAAATACTGAGGTAGTATCTGAGTTTGAGTGGATCAGAGCTTGGATTACTGGGAAATTCAAAAGAAGGATCTTATAGTAGATGGGAACTACAGAGCCCAGAGCTGATCAATATCAGAAATGAAACTCTAAAGGGACAAAGTGATCACAGAAAGGGGTATTTAAAATGCTAAAACCTTATTATGAACTAAATCCTGTTGATACCTGAATCTCTAATGTGACTGCTGTATTTGGAGACAGGATCTATGAGAAAGTGTAATGGTGAAATGAAGCAGTGAAGCCATAAGTACAGGGCCATACACTGATAGTACTGTTTGACCTTCAAGGAGAAGCCTCCAGAACAATATGCATGCCTACTCTTTCTGACCTCTGTCTCTCTGATTACCATGTGCAACTGAGAAAAGGCCATGGAGGACACAGCAAGAAGGTATCACCTGAAAGCCACAGAGAGGTGGCTCACCAGAAAACTGAAATAAAAAAATATATATATACTTGGATAATATTGACTATATACATGTATATATAAAATTCCATGTATAAATTATGTTAAATATATATTATATGTGATACATTATAGTGACCCATGTATAAAAACTTTACAGACATAGTTACATATGTTAAGTCTTTATACTTTGAGCCCTCTCTGTGGATTCATCAATTTCTGATACTGGAAAATACTGCACTGGTATTGAACATGTACAATGTTTTTGGTTTTTGTTACTTTCCAAACAATACAGTATAAGAATAATCTATATAGTAAACATTGTATCTAGTACTATAATCTAGAAATGATTTAAAGTATACAAGAAAATGGGGAAATACTGGGAGGAGGAATACTGGGGGTGAACCCAAGTCCTCACACATGCTAGGCAAGTGCTCCACTACTGAGCTACTTTCCCAGACCTTTTGCTTTTACTTTGAAACAAGGTCTCACAAAGTTGCCCAGGCTGGCCTAGAACTTGTGATCCTTCCACCTCAGCCACCCAAACAGCTAGGATTACACGCATGCACCAAAACACCAAAGTGCCATTTTAAATATAAGATATGAGCACCCACAGATTTTAGTATCTGCAGAGGAGCCTATACCCAACCTCCCTTGATACAGACAAATGCATACACCCCAAATACACACATGAAACTTATTTGTACTGTATAAAATTTCAATGACCTCAACTGCTTCCATCTTAAAAAACCAAAGGAGAGAAAATTAAACTCACAATTAAGAATAAATGTAGTAATACACACCACAACGGTAAAAAATAAAATCAATGAGTATTATATGGACTTGATGTTTCCTATATCTAAATTTCCTATATGGAAATCTCCCATAAATTTTGTTTTCATTAATATTCATTTCAAAATACTTTCTAATTTCCTCTGTATTGAGACTTGTTTTATAACTAAGAATGTTGTTTACTTTGGTAAAATTACCTTTGATTAGAATATAAATTCACTGTTTTGTGTTCTTACTTTTTGAGGCAGTTGATGGGGAAAGGCAGATCACAAATGTCAACTAGGTCATTTTGGGTATTTAGTGTTGCTTGAGTCTACTTTACCTCTGTTACTTCTCTATTTCTAGTTCTATCAATTATGGGGAGAAGGATGGAGAAAACTCTGAACTTAATTGTGGATTCACTACTCCTTTCAGTTCTATCAGACTTTGATTGATACATTTTTTAAAAAAATGTTATTAGTGTAAGTTTAAGATTATGTTCTCTTGATACTGATCTCTATCAGTATTTTTAAAAAACTTCTCTGGCTAGTAAAGTTCTCGGCTCTAAAATCTACTTGTTCTGATTAACAGCACTGCAGCCTTCCACTAATTTTTCCAGTGGATACCTTTTTCCATTCTTTTATGTTCAACATTGTAAACTAACATGTTTCTCTTATATACAACAGTAATGTTGATGACAATGATAATAGTGATAAAAAGGCCCTTATCTTTTTAAAATTATCTCATCTTGCCATCTCTGCCTTTAAAAATGGATGTTTCAGACCATTAACATTTTCTGAATTATCAAATTGGTTGTACCTTTAGTCAGTATGCCTTTAACTAATATTATATGACTTCATATATAAAACATTATAAAAGCATACTTTAACTTTTCTCTATGGCAATTCTGAGTCCATTCAGATACTATATTTATTAGTCCCTTCAATAAACTCCATGTTTTCCCACATGTCCATTTATCTAGTAACCTTTCAAGGGACAGAAGACACCGTAAATTGTACAAATTGTTGGATGCTGAGTGTTTTGGGATTCTGGAAGTATTTTTGTGCTTTCCTATAAGATATACTTTGTTATGGTTGTGTCTAGATGTCCCTCCCAAAGTCTCATGCAGTCATAGGGCTTTTTCAGAGGTGGCTGGATCTAGAGTGTGTGATATTGGGATTTAAGGTGTGTGGTTAGTAAATCAGTCTACTGACTGGTTTGGCATAGTTCTGGCCAGAAGTAAGGGTGTAAGTACTACACCAGCCCTAGTATGGGTAACCTTCATACACTGTAAGGGACAGAAAGTCTTGTCTCCCCTTCTCTTGTTGCTTTTGCTACTTTATGGGCATCATGAACTGTTCTCCTCTGTGATGCCCCTCTGCCATGTGCCACTCTGCCTTGGAGCCAGCTGATTATGGAATGAAACTTCTACAAACTGTGAGCTAAATAAACATTTTTCTCTTTAACTTTAGGTGTCAGGTATTTTGTCTCAGCAATGAGAGAAAAGTAACTAAGATACACTGACAGTACCTAGGAAGTATGATATGCTTGTGTCTTTTATGCTCAAATCTGGAGAGCAGTGTTGAACCTAGGACATATCACACCTCAGTCCTGAGCAAGGCCTTCTCAGCTCTCAAGTCCTCTGTAAAGGATGAATTTTCACTCTGGCTGGTGGGAACAGTACTTTCCTAGACCCTGTCTGAGTGATGTCCGTTCCCTCTAATTCTTTTCAAAAGTTCTTTCACTAATTTCCTGACACACATGCACTGATTAGTACTTTACTGAATTCTCCAGAAGACCAGGCATGTCTATGTGCAGATGGCACCTGTGTAAACTGTAAGCAGTCTAAACCTCCCTGAATTCACTGCTCCCAATGTTCAACTCAGTGAGTGTACAGAGCACTGTCTGGGTCTGCTCTCCCTGCTGGGTTTGCTGTCTCTGCTGAGTTTCCTGTCTCCATTTTCATGGGGCAGAGGCCTCAGGTCTCGTATTTTCTGGCTCTGAGTATGTCCTTGGTTGTATGATGACCAATGCCTAAGCTTCAATGATTCATTTGTCTCCTCTGACTGACCTGGTTGTCTCAGATGGGAAAGTAAATTCAGTCCCTGTTACTCCTTCTTGGCTGAATAGGGGAGACCGTTTTTAACAGAAATCTTAAGGTACAATTTTATGTTTATTGATTCTAAAAAATAGGACAACATATTTTGTCTTTGCTCTTTATCTTTCCATTATAGTTTTAAAAGTATCTATCAATGGTGTGTCAACAATGATACATATACACACATATAAAAAAAAAAGCAACAAGTTCTTCATCAGTTTGAAATATAAAGTACATCTCAAAGATACAGCATAAAGTATAAAACTAAATCAAAAAGAATCTATATATTCAACTACACAAGATAAAACTTTTCAAAAGTTGTTGAGCTATGACATTGTACAACAATAACTGCTATTATTACATTTTTTCGTTCTCTTTTTTTTTTGGTGGGGTTAGGGTACTAGGATTAAATCCAGGGCCTCTGCCCAGAGCTACATCCACAGGCATTAAATTCATCAGGCTTTTTATTTACTTAATTTATATTTAATTTATTTAATTTAAATTTTTATTTATTTAATTTTAAATTTTGCAATAGGGTCTTGCTAAGTTGTGCAGGCTGTACTCAAACTCATAAATCTTCCTGCCTCAGTCTCCCAGGGTGCCGGGATTATAGGCATGGGCCACCACACCCATTACTACTTAATTCTTTTCATTTAGACTGGTATAAAGTATTTAACTTTGGCTCTATGATATCTCTACATTACTGAAAAAGCTTAACATCTTTTAGTATTTCCATATCCACTTCTGTGTACTCTGCTGTGACACACTTGTTCATCCTTTTCAACCATTTTTTATCGGGCAGTAGTTTTTATCGTTTTTAAGAAACCAGCATTCATAACATTTCTGAGTGTCTCCTATATGCCAAACATTGTGAAACAGTTAATTCAGCAGCAAAGAAAACAGACAAAATCTCTGCTTTTATGGAGTCTATACTTCCTGGAGAATGAGAGATACTAACAACACATGTAAAGGTTAAATTACATTCAGTAAATGCAGTTCTGAAAATTGTCCTATCTTTGCTCAATGTTTTGCAATGCCAGATCTATCCAAAGGTCAAATTTCATACATGTAACAATCATGTTCTGGGCTTTCCCTGAATTAATCCTACAACAAATCTGTAAACTTGAACACAAAATAACAGCTATTAAGTAATCTATAAAGGGGCTGGGGATTTAGCTCAGTGGCAAAGCACCTGCCTGGCAAGCACAAGGTCGTGAGTTCAGTTCCTGGTACTGGAGGAGGGGAAAAAAAAAAAAAAGTAATCTATAAAAACAGAGAGAAGAAAGAATGAAGCCTCAGAAATTGAATACTACTAACTCTTCCAATATATTCATAATGCAAGTACTAGAAGGAGTAGAGAAGATTAAGGAGCAGAAAATATGCTCAATGAAATGAAGGTCTAAAAAAAAGGCAAACCAAGTGACAAAGATACAATTTTGTAGGCATCAAGAGAAATGCAACTCATTACATACAAGGGAACTTCAATAAGATTAACATCAGACTTCTCCTCTGAAACAACAGAGGCCACACTCCAGAGGCTAAGAGAGGAGGATCGCTGTGAGTTTAAGGCCAGCCTGGGCTCCAAAGTCAGTTTAAGGCCAGCCTGAACTGCATAGTAAAACCCAGTCTCAAAAAAAGACAAAAGAAAGGAAGAAAAGAAGAAAAGAAGAAAGGAAGGAAGGAAGGAAGGAAGGAAGGAAAGAAAGAAGGAAGAAAGGAAGGAAAAAGAGAGGCCAGAAGGAGGTAGGATGATATATGTGGCATATGGAAAAAAAATTTCAAAAGTATTACACAAAATAGCAAAAGTAGTTTTCAAAATCAAAGGTGAAATAAATGACTCTTTGGGAGAAAAAGAAAAGAAAAATGAAACTCAAGAAACCTTGGCTAGCCTGATGTGGTGACACATGCCTATAGTCTTAGCACTTGGGAGGAGGATCCCAAGTGCTAAGCACTCTTAGCACTGAGGCAGGAGGATCACTTCAAGTTTGAGGCTAGCCTAGGCCACCTATTAAGTTCAAGGCCAGTCTGGACTGCACAGTGAGACAATGTCTTAAACCACCTACCCACCAAAAATAAGTAATCCTTGGCTAAGGCCAGATGTGGTGTTACATGCCTATAATCTCAGCACTTGGGAGGCTGAGGCAGGAGGAATGCCACAAGTTCAAGGCCAGCCTGGACTACACAGTGAGTTCAAGGTCTGCTAAACCACACAGCAAGACCCTGTTCTCAAAAAAAAAAACAAAACCAAACCAGATTCTTTTACTAGTAAAAGACAAAAGCCATGCAAGAAATAAAAGTTCATTAGGCTGAAAAAAAGTATTCCTAAATACTAGTTCAGATCCACAAAAGTCATGGGTATAGGTGTGTAGGTGGTTAGGTAACTGGAAATAAGAACATAAAGGCAAATTTCTTCTTCTCTTCCTATTCATTTTAACAAATAAATGTACACATTCACATGTATATAACTATATTGCTGGGCCTATGACAGAAATGCAGTATCTTTTACAATAAAGCAAAAAGAGACAAACTAATCTATATCGGAATAAGTAAATGACAACAGTAGTAGATTGAACCGGAGTCCATACGTGAACAAATGTAATGAAGTTGAAATGGTCAATAAGAAGATTAATATAATATAGTAATATAATACAGTATTATGTACATAGATACTATCCTTAGTATCTTAGCTTCTTTAAAAGATCAACTTATATGCAGTAACTATGTAACACATTGCTAGAATTTATTTTTTTAGAATTTAAACATATACAGAGGTATTATGCATAAAAATATAAAGGCAAAATGGAAAAGACAGAGAAGAGCTATATATGGCTAACATTTGAGTTAAGGTAATATAAATCTGGAATTGATTATGAAAACATTTATAACATAAGTCCTACAGCAAAGATTAGAAAAATAAACTTTTAAAAGTGAAACCATTGGAAGAATCAAAATGTTATTCTTAAATTCACTTCAGGAAAAAGGTAACAGAAATAAAAAGAGAGGATGAAAAAAACATGAGACATCAGAGCACGGTGGCGCACACGTGTGGTCCCAGCACTTAGGAGACTGAGGCAGAAAGGTCAAGTTCAATACTAGCCTGAGCTACATAGCAGGCCCTGTCTCAAAAAAAAAAAAAAAGAAAAGCTAGGCATGGTGCCACATGTCTGTAATCCCAGCACGCAGGAGGCGGAGGCAGGTGGATCACCAGGAGTTGGGGCCACCCTCAGCTACATAGTAACCCAAGCCTGGACCATAAAGCAAGACTGTCTCAAAACAAAAACAAAAACAAAGTCAAAGAAGCAATAACATGGCATATTAGAAAAATACTTTAAGATAAGTACAAATGAAGATATGCCACAGCAAAGCATATAGGACACAGAAAACAAAATGATTAACGAGAAATGTACAGCTATAAATACACATATTTAAAAAGAAAAGTCTCAAATCAATAAAGTAATATGCCACCTTCGTACACTGGACAAGAGCAATATAAACCCAAAGCAAGCAAAATGGAGAAAATAAAGAATGCTGTAAAAATAAAATAGAGAATAAAAAATAATAGTTCACAGAAAAGAGCCACAAAATTACTAAAATTAGGAATGAAATCTCTCACATCACTAGCACAGAAACAAAAAATTTCTGAGAATGCTAGAAATAATTATATGCCACAAATTATATGACTTCTATGAGATAAAGTGATTTCTAGAATAGTATAATGAACTCAAGAATTAGAAAAATCTGAAAATATATAAGAAGACTGAATCAGTAACTTAAAATTCTCTTATTTAAAAACAATAGAAACAAAAACCACAAACTCCATAGATCCTAACACAGTGAAGGCAAACCATTTATGTAATTACGGATTTAATTTTGTCTTGTTTTATTTTTTAGACAGGGTCTTGCTATGTAGTCCAGCCTGGTCTTGAACTTTTGGTGATCCTTCTGCCTTAGCCTCCTGAGTGCTGGGATTACAGAATGCCATACTGCACTGGCAATGGTGAACCTTTTGTAGACTAAGTGCCCACACTGCAACCCCAAACCCATTTATTTATCACAGAGTGCCAGTACTGCAATTAAACCTAAATATCCAATGCTCCACTGCTGAGGCAACTTGGGTTGAGTACTGAGAGGGCTCTGAGTGCTCACTGCAGCACATATGCCATAGGTTTGCCACCACTATTCTAATAGCTTCAATAGTGAATTTCATGAAACATTTAAAAAGGAGTATTAAACGAGGTGTGGTGGCATACACCTGTAATCCCAGCACTCAGAAGGCTGAGGCATGAGGATCACCATGAGTTCGAGGCCAACCTGGGCTACACAGTTCAGGGCCAGCCTGAACTACAAAGTGAGATCCTGTCTCAAAACACCAAAAAA
>NW_004955546.1:931978-953981 GCF_000276665.1 Chinchilla lanigera
ATTAATTTTTCAAAACACCTTTAAAAATCAGAAGAAAAAGGAACATATCCCTATTAATTTGATGATCCCTACATTACCCTCACATCAAAATCAGACATAAGCAAACAGGGACCAATGTGTCTTATGAATAAAAAGCTATATAACCTCAACAAATATAAGCAAACTATATCAGGTCACACACAAGAGATTATATAGCTTGATCAAGTGGGATTCACAATAGAAATGCAAAATTGGTTTCATGAGTTGAAAACCAATTAATGTAACATAAATAAAAGACAGTAATCACATGATCATCTCAATACATACAGATTAATGCACACAACACAAATACAGAATTTGACACAATCTAACATTCTTTGATTAAAAACAATCAACAAACTAGGAATACAAGTAAACTTCCTCAATTTGATGAAAGGCAGCTTTGAAAAGCCCAGAGCTAACAACATACTACACAATGAAAAGAAGAATGGTCTCTGTCAGCGAATACGAACAATGTAAGAATGTCCTCTGGCCACACTCTAGCTAAGGGGGCAAAGGGGCATCAAGATAGAAAAAGAAGCAAAATTATGTATTTGCAGTTGGCTAGTCTTGTATAAAGAATCCAAATTCTTTTAAAATCTATAATAATATGCTTATAGTTCACAATCTGGCCCTTTTTAAAAATTTTCATGGGTACTTGAGGAAAAAAACGTAGTCTTCTTTTGTTGCTATGGGCACTTTTCTATAGATGCTGCTTCGTTTTTTTTTTTTTTTTTGTTTTTTTGAGGAAAAAAACGTAGTCTTCTTTTGTTGCTATGGGCACTTTTCTATAGATGCTGCTTCGTTTTTTTTTTTTTGTTTGTTTTTTGTTTTTGGTTTTTCTCCGGTACCAGGAACCAAACTCACGACTTTGCGCTTGCCAGGCAGGCGTTTTGACGCTGAGCTAAATCCCCAGCCCCTATAGATGCTGCTTCAATCCACTGGGTAATGGTGCTGGAGCTGTCCTATTCTTCTAAAGTTGCTATTAATTTAATAATGTCTAA
Organism: Chinchilla lanigera; assembly: GCF_000276665.1. Lineage (NCBI taxonomy): Eukaryota > Metazoa > Chordata > Mammalia > Rodentia > Chinchillidae > Chinchilla > Chinchilla lanigera. The sequence goes on from NW_004955546.1 coordinate 933,001, forward strand.
TGATTCTGTGTGATGAATTCTCCAGCTATCATTAACAATTTGCTTATTTCTTTTTTTAGCTGTCAGTTTTGAACTTTGGAATTCTGTTGCTTACTAAGACACACTTAGAATTACTAGACATATGTTGGACTGATCATTTTTATATTAATCTTTTTCTCAAATAATTTTCATTGCTCTGGAGTCTATTTTATCTTATACTAATAGAATCATTCTTACTTTCTATCTTTACTTATTCCTTATCAAATTATGTTGCTAACTATGTTATGAGTTTTCTATCAATATAAAAACTTCTTTTAAGAACTTGGGATTAAACCCAAGTCTTCTGCACTGAGTTACACCCCCAGGTGTCTTCTATTTTACTGAGAGAGGGTCTCACTAACCAAGTCACTAAGTTGCCCAGGCTTGGACTGAAACCTCTATAAACTGTGAGCCAAAATAAACTTTTCCTCCTGTAACTCTAGATGTCAACTGTTTTGTCTCAGCAACAAGGGATATTCTACAAATACATTTAGAGGTTTTTTTACTGCTATATTCTCAGCTCTTAAAAAATGGCTAGCACATAGCAAAAACTCAAAAATTATTTGAGTCAAAAAATGAGCATACTGGAGCTACATCCCGTGCCTTCCATCTGCTTCCATCACTTGCTTTGACAGCTCATCAAGCTCCCAGGAGCCAGAATGGTGCAGCAGATCAAAACCAATGAGGCAGGGCTGGGGATTTAGCTCAGCAGCACAGCGCCTGCCCAGCAAGCACAAGGTCTTGAGTTCGATCCCTGGTACCAGAAAACAAAAACAAAATCAATGAGGCCTTTCAGCCTTGGCTGGTGCAGGAGATAAACTTGTAGTAGCTGATTTCTCAGCCACATGGTGTGGGCCTTGAAAAATGATCACACCTTTCTTTCATGCCCTGTCTGAAAAACATTCCAATGCATTGCTCCTTGAAGTAGATGTAGATGACTGTCAGGATGTCCCTGCAAAGTATGAAGTCAAATGCATGGCAACCTTCGTTTTTTAAAAAGAGTAAGAAGGTGAGTGAGTTTTCTGGTGTTAATAAGGAAAAGCTTGACGCCACCATTAATGAATTAATCTAATTGTGTTTTCTGAAGAACTGGCTATCAGCTGTTTAAAACTCTTAATTTTTTTATTTACAAAAAAATATAAAGTATGGAAACTATATACCCAACTGCCATCTGATTATAAATGACAATAAAATATTAATTCTACCCTTTTTTAAAAAAATGAGTACATCAAAGAACATCTGACAATGGAAAGTGGAGAGGACAAGGGAGGTAAAGTGGGAAACTGAGATGGCTCTGCAAAACATGGAATAGCCAAGAAAAGCAAGAGCAAAGATTGGATTACTGGCAGATATAAATAGAAAATACTTTAAATGAATCAAAAAACACTTGACAATGGCATTAGAAGGTTGAGTTTAGAAATCAGAAAAAAATTTCAGGGTAGCCAACCCTTTAACTGCAGGTAAGTAATGACTCTTCTGATGGTTTGTGCAGTACAGATTAACTCACCCAGGAAGCTTGGCCTTGGGAATTCTTCCTCCAATATCCATGGCTCTTCTCCTTGCTCCAGTCTGAAGATCAACTCTGGCTTTGTCATACAATACCCTGTTAATGGGAAATGATTAAGGACTCGGGCTGTCATGGCTTCTGATGGAGGGAATGCACAATGCCACTAGAACACCTCACTGGAGAGGTGAACACAAATATTTTCTGGTGCACAAAACTAACAAATCTATACTCTTGGATTACTCAAACAGAATCTCAAATAATTACATTGCACAGTGCCATATGCTCCACAATGAAAGAGATAAACAAATGCTACTGTAATCATATAATGCATACCCTTACCCACGGAGACCAGGTGGCTGTAGTTCTCCAGCATCACATCTCTGTACAGGGACTTCTGGCTCGGGTCTAGGTGCTGCCACTCCTCCTGGGTGAAGCCTACAGTCACATCCTTAAATGATACAGATCCATGGAGTTTCTGTTCAGTTAAAAATGTATAGCATTAGGTGACATGGAAAAAGATATACTGCATGCACTTTATAGCTTGTGAAAATTATTTAAGAATTTTTGGGGCATATACTTCAGAGGGAAAGAAAACTAACTGGTATACTCTCCTATTGCCTTACGGTATTAATTTATGCAAAGAAAAATCAGCAGTCCCCACAGTGTGTGTGGGACTATTAGTGTGGTTGTAAATAGTAAGATGAATAATATTTTTATTTCAGGAATATATAATCTCATAAGGAAATAAATGTAGTATTATGTTGCAAGTGCTAAAATGAAACTGCATACAATACAGACAAATGATACAAATAAGGAGCAAAATTAGCTCTACTTTGAATTTCACTGGGAAGTCAGCTGAAGATAATACTGTACTGCATCCCCAGAAGGATTAGGACCATGACACAAACAACGGCAGGACCCTCTCACACACTCAAGAAACCAGCAACAGGGCAAGAAGCGCAGGAGGACAGGAGCTGTGACCTGGTGCTGCCATGAGAAAAAAGGCCAGGAGAACACTAACGAAAGTCATTAGGCAGTGGGTTTACACAAACATTTATACTTACAAATTATAGAAGTAAACTGCCAATACATTTATTATGCATTCCAACTTCTCATTCAGATTTTAAAATGCAGAAATACATCTTAATATTTTATTTGATTGCAATACATATTCCATGCTCTAATTGTTCAATTCAGAGGCAATCGTTAGGATGTGTAGAAAATGGAAGGACTTTGAAACTACTATGATTGTGAAATCTGTGAAGTACATACTGTGAAGTACATAGTTGATAGCCAATTGGTTTGTTTGGACACCCTCTTAAATGCATATCTATTTTAGGGGTCACTGCTGTGTTAAAAAGGAGGGCAGTGAAGAGATGTGAGCATATACTGAAACAATGTGGGCAGGATTTTATTTATAGAACCTATTCTCTTGAGAAAGGCAAGAGACAACTAAAGGACAAAACACCATCACTTAGGCAAACTACCACAGCAGAAATTGGGATGCAAACAGGGCACTGATGACAGGAGTGGTCACCAACTCAGGGGGCATCCACGAGAACAGTGGACACTAGACTGGAGTGGTATTTTAGCAAGACGGGGCATCCACGAGAACAGTGGACACTAGACTGGAGTGGTATTTTAGCAAGACGGGGCTTACACGAGCTAGATCTGAAGCATAATACTGAAGAGTTAGAATGAAAGTAAATATCTGAGAGATATTACAATTTGGAAGCTGATTCTTCAAGAGTTAACTGGAGGCTCTCAGAGAACCTATGAAAGAAAATACAAATACAAATACAATAAAGAAAATACAATAAAGTCTGAGGGAAAAATATTATCTTATATCTGGCTTAAAGAGAGAACGGAATATGAAGATCAGGAATTTCCTGGAACCATGGAAATTCAAGTAAGAATAGTTTTAAAAACCAGCTAATATCAATAGATGCAGAAAAGTATGATTTAAAAAATGCTTGACATGGCTGGGAGTGCTGGTGCACACCTGTAATCTTCGCACTCAGGAGACTGAGGTAGGAGGGTCGCTGCAAGTTTGAGGCAAGCCTGGGCTGCAAAGTGAGTTCAAGGCCAGCCTGAACTGCATAGTGAAACCCTGTCTCAAAAAAGACACATACACACACACACACACACACACACACACACACACTCACACATAAAAAAAAAAAACAAGCGAACAAACAAAACACTTGGCAAACTAGGAATGGAAAGGAATTTCCTCAGTATGATAAAGGGTTTCCATAAATGGTTACAGCAAACACCACATTAACACTAAAATATGGGAAGCATTTAACTTAATAACTAGGACCAACGTAAGGATGCCTGCTATGCCAAATTTTAATCAACATTTTTCTACAGTTTTTAGAGAAGTAACATAATTATGCACACACAGAAAATCCAAATAAAAGCATATTGTAGGATGTAGGTACTCGTTCAGTATAACAAATCTTAGCTATTTCTACAAGCAAACAATATTAAATTTTGAAAGGTATAATTAATAATAGCATGAAAAATAAAACACACAGAGAATTACAAGCTATAATGAAGAAACCAAAGAAAGCTACAGATGAGAAGGCTCAATATGAGGAAAAATATCAGTTCTATCCATGCTGTGGTACAGATGCATTGCAATCTCAAAAAATTCCCAGCAGATACTTTGATGGTCATTAGACAAGCTAATGCTAAAACATATGGAAATAGAGTTTCAGATAGACAAGGCAATCTTGAAGAAAATCTAAGCCAGAAGAAACACTGCCATATATCAAGTATTATTATTAATGTGACAAAATCAATGTGTAACACAGGCACACGGATTTTCAAAAGCAGCAAAGGAACAGAGCCCCAAGACAGAGACACACATGTATGGTCACTTGATTCATGACAAGGGTGACATAAGCACAATCATTTGGTAAACAGTGCTAGTGAAATTATAATTCATATTTATTTTTATCTTAAGAGTGAACCAATATCCATCTTAGTATAAACTTGCAAAGTTAAAGCAGTAAAAATTTTACCTCATGAAAAGATCCCTTAAGACATAAATTAACCATACCACATTAAAGGTAGCAATCCATCTTTATCAAAGCATACAGAACAAAAATGCAAACCACATACTCAGATAATATATATGACAAAGAACTCTTATTGCTAGCATAAAAAGAAATTTATACAGGGAAAGGTCTCGTTTATTCTTTCATTGAAGGAATTAATGTGAACCAAAAAGAGGTATGCTAGCTCAACAGCAAACCATAAACCAAATATTTCAATAGAAACATGGAAGTCAGAAGACACCGGGCAAAATTCCAGCAAGCAATCTGTAAATGTGAAAAACAAAATAGAACAATATTTTATAATGCTAAATAAAAAGCCACCAGAAAAATCAAAATTCTGTAAAAATATCCTAAAATGAATGTATCTTCCAGATGAAGGCTGAAAAATACACAATAAACACAGACAACACAAAAAACCTATACCTCTTCTAGCTCAAAGAAACTGACACTGGATGGGAGAACAAAAGGAATGTAGAAAACTCAGAACAAAACAAAACCTTAATGCACCATAGCCATGCCTTTTGAACTGTACCATGACTCCTACAGTACAGTATGTCTCAGCATGACAATGAGCACTAGATGAGGATAACTGGAGTCAAACCATTTGCAGACTCTTACATTGTGAAGTGATAAATTACTAATTTGATACAGGTGTTCATACAGGAATGCAGGCCAATGCTTCCTCTCAATGTTGTAAATTATACATCAGGATCAAACAAGATGATCCAAAAACCGACACTACTTGAACCATGTCTCTAACCCTTTTTAACACCACTATAGTTTAAGGCAGTGGTGGCGAAACTTTTAGAGACCATGTGCCCAAACTGAAACTCCAAACCCACTTGTTCACTGCAAAATGCCAACACTGCAATGAAACCCAAAAATCCGATGTTAGGCTGCTGGGGCAAGTTAGCTCATGAACCTGTTGTGGCACACATGCCATAAATTCGCCACCACTGATTTAAAGTAATTCACCCTGGAAGATCTCATTCACCCTGGAAGGTTATTGAACATGTGTCCCTATGTTATGACCAAAAAAAGTATCTTCCAGGAAGTCTTTGTCTTTGAAGGATCCAGTCTTCTGTATGGAGTATACAGTGTATTCCTTTCTCCCATGGTAGGCAGAAATATTGGAGACATATCTGCAGCTCACAAGAGTGACTCTAAGATCATATGATCAGTATATGGCAACATACCAACTTAATCTTCCCATAGATCTATTACTTTATATTTTTTTGTGAAGCTTGATTTTTATCTATACCTAATTTCTCACTTAACATACTGACTCTTACAAATAACATGGGGAATTAATAAATGACTTACCTTGCTCATTTTGTGCTATTCTTCGACAGATGCAGGCAATTCTCAAGCTACAACTGGGTTAGAAGAAGAAAGATAGGGTGAAGTATAATTTGTCCTACCTAGTAAACACATACACCCCCTAGATGAAATGCTCTCTGTGGGAAAATGTCCCTGCCCTTTTCACACTTTAGGATCATCAGAAGGAATGGTGAAAAATCTACGGCTCTAATATAATCATGTAGCTCTTGAGCACAAAATTTTTTCACTGGATAAATGTGAATATGTGTATCCCAAGGATTTTACGTTTAAATCTCCCTTGATGCTCACAAATACGTATATGTAACAAAAATATTGGTCATACAAGTTAACACTTTCTCATGAAGGAACAAGTTAACAATGTTCCTAATGAAGAACATTACCACTTCACTAAAACTGTTATTTTAAAAAAATATTTAGGGTTAACGATCAATTTTCTCACTAATATTACTGAGCCGTTGGTTAGTGAATGCACAAAAAGCCACAAAAAGTAGTCCTTCAAGAAAAAAGTTTTAGTATCTTTAAATTGTGTTGTTTCTAAAAGGTGTGCTTCATTTAAAAATGTCCTTTGACATATGTAAAAATGTACACAGTATGGGCTTGGGAGTCAAGGGATCAGACATTAAGTCACCACCACTAACCAACTGAGATCCTGAAAAGGTCACTGGCCTCCAAAAATTTTTTTCTTCTACTACCAAATAAGAACAGATAATTCTGCAAGCTACCGGAGGAGTGCTAGAGCAATCAAGGTCTGGGATGCCCAGACAGGGCTGGCCGCTGGCCTCAAGGCCATGCCCCGGAAGCCCATCACACACGCGTCTCCCAGAAGCACCGCCCGTCCCGGGATACAGGGCTCAAGATCATGCACGCCCAGACATTCCCTTGCGGTACCACCTCCGCTGGATGACACGATGGCGCATGCGCACACTTGCTCCACCCGCGGCCCCACCGACCGCCCAGAGAGAAGAGCGCAGTCCTCTGGGCGCTGGGACTGGACCTGTGCTGACCCGCCCTCACATCCTGACAAAGAGGCCCCGTCCTGGGTACCGTGGGCTCTTCCCCATTTTTGGGCACTTGCCCCTCGCCCAGCTCTTTGGAACTCACCCGTCGATCACGGGTCGTGTTGCAGGGCCCGAAACAGCCGCAGCTGGGAAGCCCCGGACTGCCTCCCAGCTGAGGCCCGCGGAAAACAAGGGGCGGCCGCTGCACGAGGCATGCGCAGAGCCCGCACGGGATTGGCCACGGCTGGAAAACTTACTTTCCCGTGAGGCCCCGCGCACCGCTGTCTGAAGTGGCGCCGGGTCTCTGGGTCCGATTTGGCGAGGTCTGCGGTTCGCAGGATTATGGGTGCTGGGGAGATGCGCTGGCTACAGGGGTGCCGTTTAGATGCGGAGCTGTCCGGTGAGGAAAGCTGCAAATCACGTTTAAACAGACAAATCCGCTCATACAGACCCATTATCCGACGCCGCCCTCAGTGAACCTGTCAGGAAAAAATAGGTGCGAGGACAAAATCCCTAGTTAGAAAGAAGTGGTAGGAAATAGGCACGACCCAAAAGAACATAAATTTCATATGTTCTCTGCGTGTTAAAATTATAAAGCAATAAAGTTGGTTGAATAAAGCCTCTTATAGGAAGGTTATTCTTTAACACAATTTCATTTAAAAATCTCAACTTTTTAATATAGTTTTCTCATTGCTAGTGAGTTGTGTACTTCACAAAAGCATTCTTGACTTCATCTGGGATAAGGACACCTAAATTAACATAAGTTTTAAACCCGAGAAAGGCCTTACAAATATCTATAGTATTTCTCAATATTGGTCAGCTTTCTGTTGGTAGGATAAAATACCTGACAATCATTAAGAGGTTTATTTAGGGGCTGGGGATTTAGCTCAGCGGCACAGCGCCGGTCTGGCAAGTGCAAGGTCTTGAGTTTGATTCCGGGTACCGGGGGGGGGGGGGAAGGAGGTTTATTTGGCTTATAGTTTCAGAGGGTTTTGTCCATGTTCAGTTGACTCTAGAGAAACATCACAGAATGGGTTGTGGAACAAAGCTGCTCATGTCATGGCAGCTGTGAAGCAGAACATAGGGGAAGAGCACCAGAGAGAGATGTCTTCCAAAGGAGCATCCTCAATGATCCACCTTCTCCAACCAGGCCCCACATCCTAACGGCATATTTAGTTGTGAACATCAGTGGGTTAGTCCATTGACGAATATAGCTCTCCCACGATCAAATCACCTCTCCAGGAGTTTTCATCCAATTAAGCTGACAAGATTAGCTGGCACATGCTCTATTCAAAATAGTTCAGTAAGGGTTTCCTGGGAGTAAGATGCTTTAAGAGTATTTTTAAAATACAGCATAATAAATGTACCATTTCCAAACAATGAAGGAAACCTTCTTTTATTTCCTTAAACATAGATTTCTTTAGGTCTTAGGGAAATAATAGGCAACACTTGGGCCCTCAAAGGAAGTTTCCATGCCTTAGTTTTTTCTTGTGTGTGGTCACACTTTCCTCTTTATTTTCTTTCTTGTAATTTGTTATTTATTATTAAAAACTGGGTATTTTGGGTAATATATTGTAGCAAATGGGCCTTTAGATCCCCCATATGGGCATACTGCTGTGTTTGCCAGCACTGGGATTACAGGTGTGTGCCACCATGCCCACCCAGGTTTTGTTTGTTTATTTTGCTTTTTTGGTACTGGGAATCGAATTTAGAACCTGTGCCTGCCAGGCAGGTGCTGTGCCACTGAGCTATATCCCCAGCATGCCCATTCAGTTTAGATGCAGTGGGTGTTTTGTTTTGTTTTGGTTTTGTATTTTTTGAGACAGGGTCTCACTATGTAGTGCAGCTGACCTTGAACTCACTTATGTAGCCCAGGCTGACCTCAAATTCATGGTGACTCTCCTGCCTCAACCTCCTGAGTGCTGGGATTACAGGTGTGTGCCACCAGGCCTAGCAGATATCAGTGTTTCTAACAGTGTTCTTTTTGACTCTCTGATCTTGATATTAAGCTGTTGGGTCTTTATTAGTCATTACTAATTTCTTGCTGATAAAGGCACTGTTTTCCACAATGCCCTGAATGATCCAGTTAAATCCAGGTGACCTTGGCAAAAGTAGCCTTTGAGGCCAGGCTTGCAGATTCTTTCTGACTCAAGAGTAAGTTTTTGGCCGGGCATGGTGGCGCACACCTGTAATCCCAGCACTCGGGAGGCTGAGGCAGGAGGATCATTGTGAGTTCGAGACCAGCCTGGGCTACAAAGTGAGCTCAAGGCCAGCCTGAACTACACAGCAAGACCCTGTCTCAAAAAGACCAAAAAAAAAAAAAGGAAGTTTTTTTTGAGCTGTATCTTTGCCTGGTTTATTCTGGTAAATTTCTAGTTGGTTATAGCATAATAGGCTGTACTTATCTATTTTTATCACATATAGGATGCCCATATTTCAAATGATTTGAAATAGCAGTTTATCAAGAATGTGAATACTGTGTCTATAATTGTTAAATATGTTTTCTCAGTTTGTGTTTTAACTTTGTTTTCTTTTAATTTGGACTTTTAAGTATGCCACAGTAACTACCTCAGTTAAGCATGCTTTTTAAAAACCCACCAATGTCACTTTCCTGCAGGCAAATTTGCTTAAGTAACACAAAGATTTTGCCCTCAAAGTCCTTCATTCTCTGTTGCTCCCTGCCCTCTAGTTAGGTGTGGCTGTCCCTGATGGCTCCTGTCTTATCTCTGACCTTTTGGAGTATACTGCCCTCTTCTCTCTAGGATCTGTGTTATGGTTTAGATCTAAACTCTCTCCCAGGCATTTCATATGTTTGGAGGGTGCTATATGGGATCATGGGGCTATATTCATCAATAAATTCATCTGTTGATGAGTTCAGTCATTGAATGTGCTGCTCATTCAATGGAGCTTAGTTGGAGGGGAGTGGAGCTTAGTTGCAGGGGAGTCCCTGGGGTTATGATTTGGAAGAGTGTGTTTGTGTCCCTAGCTCCTCTTTCACTGTCTGCTTCCTGGCTGCCATGGATTAAGAAACTTTTCTTCCACCAGGCCCCTCTGTTGCCCCATTTCTGCCTTGAAGCCAGCTGACTATGGACTGAACCCTCAAAAACACTGTGAGCTAAAATAAACTTCTGCTTTACATTGTGGGAGTCAGATACAGGTGTCTTCTTCCAGCCATGGGAAAGTGACTAAAACACTAAGTAATAGGGATTGCATCTGTTACTTCATTGTGTCTTCTTGTGCAGCCCCCTCTTTGTCTCAGTTGACTGACACACTGAAGCCTAACTCTTCTCTCCCAGTCAGGACTCTCCTAGGGTGGTTGTCTTAGTAGGAGTAAACTGGACAAAGGTAAAACAAGAGCTTTAAGATCTTCCAGTACACATAATCTGTGAGAGGGAAATTTAGTAATGGTTCAGACAGTTAAGATATTGGGCTATACACCAGGAGAAAGGAAGGCAAACTGTAAACATTTACCACCAAATTGGGGCATGGCTGGAGGGTACAGTACAGCTACTCTCAGAGGGAGATAGATCTCAATGCCAAATTAGGGGAAGGAGGGTGTAACTCAGTGGTAAAGTACATGTTTAGCACTCATGAATATCTAGGATGGATCTTGAAAACTATTAACACCAAAATAGATGAAAATAAAACTACAATGTCCACACCATTGTTTTTGGGTGGTTGTTGTTGTTGTTTTTGGGGTTTTTTTTTTTTTTTTGTCTTTTTGAGGGGGGACAAGTTCTCACTAAACAGTTCAGGCTGGCCTTGAGCTCACTTTGTAGCCCAGGCTGGCCTCAAACTCGCAGCGAGCCTCCTGCCTCAGCCTCCCAAGTGCTGGGATTACAGGCATGCACCACCACACCCAGCACCATTGCTGTTATTTAAAATGACTTTAACAGATTCTTATCTTTGGTCTATTTCTGTGGATTTTTTTTGTTTTTTTTTGGTTTTTCTCCGGTACCGGGAACTGAACTCACGACCTTGCGCTTGCCAGGCAGGCGCTTTGCCGCTGAGCTAAATCCCCAGCCCCACTGTGGATTTTTTTTAAACCAAGCATCAAACCTTTAAATTACTTTTATAACAACTTACATTTCCCTAACAGTTCCTGGATATTTTCCAAGGTTATTTAAAGGAGGTTAGAAATTTGTGTTGCCAAGTAAAACAAAACTGAACTCTTCATCCGAAATTTTTATTAAAGTGTTGACGGAAATTGTATTAAATTTTATAGTCTTCTGTAGAAGTAAGAGAGGCCAGGAGAAAGAAGGAAAGAAGTTAGACAGATAGGGTACAAGTCCCTGAATATTTAACCTGAGTAAACTAAAAGACAGGGTTTAAGTGTGGTAAAATGCAAAGGGCCCAAATAATTAACTTGAGTAATAACTATCAGGGCCACAGTGGAAGGCAAAGGACAAAGAACAAGTCCCTAAATAAATTGGAAAAAGTCTTAAAGGACTGAAATGCAAACAAGGCAACCTGCTTTCTGGATCTCAAAGGCCTGACAGTAAGTAACAGCATCCATGTGTTCTGTCACTGTCACTTGTACCAAAATAGTATAAAAGCCACTGGATTTAAACACCCGAGCTGTCCAGCTTTTGCAACCTCTCCCCAACTCGGGGTATGTGGTGGGGGTATGTGGAGTGCCTTTTTATTCTTTCTAATAAACATGTATCTAGTCATTTCCCACCACTTGCCATTTTGTGAGCTTCAATCTTCTTTGCCTCAGAACAAGGACCCAGAGCGGGAGGGTGCTGGTTACATAAGGATAAATGTAAAAATTACATTTTCCCTTTTACAAGGGAATTGTCTCACTTTTGATAGTTAGTCTTCACTGCCAACTTGATTAACTCGACAGATGCCTAGGAGATTAGTAAAGCACACTTCTGGGCGTGTCTGTGTGGGTCATGGCGGCATGACCTCAGGGACTATACTGGTCCCTGGCCTCTTTCTGTTTGGGCTCTTCTCTAGTTCTCTGCTTCCAGGCTGCCATGAGGTATGTGACTTTCCCTGATGTGCCCATTTGCCATAAAAGTTCTGCCTTGGAGTCCACTAACCAGGACTTAAACTTCTGAAACCATGAGCCAAAAAAGAAACCTCTCCTATCTTAAACTGTAGGTGTTGAGTATTTTGTCTCAGGACAAAAGCTGACCAATATATCCTTTTCTTTCCTTAACACTTGAGAAAACGTGTAATTCTAAAACTTGTCATTCTAAACCTAATTCTTTGAGATTTAGTAAATCTCTTCAAAAAGTAAATAAGCCTATTGCTAGTTTTACACCTAGGAAGGCCAGCTTTTTGTTTGTCAGTGCTGGGACTCAAACCCAAGGCTTTGTATATGCTGTGCCAGTGCCAGTGAACCTTTTGAGGGACCAAGTGCCTAAACTTCAACCCCCAAACCACTTATTTATCACAAAGTGACAACACTGCAACTAAACCTGAATATCCAATGCTCCCCTGCTAGGATGATGCTGGGGCAATTTGGCTCATTTGCTGATAGAGAGGGCTCTGCATGCCTGCTGTGGCACGTGTGACATAGGTTTACCATCACTGTTCTAGGCAAAGGGTGTATTACTGAGCCATAGATACCTCAGCTCCAGGAAAATCATTCTTTCTTTTTTTTTTTTTTTAGAGAGGGTCTTCCTATGTAGATCATCCTAGTTTGAATTGCTGCGTCAGCCTCCCAAGTACTAGGACTACAGGTGTGCTTCAAATCTTCCAACCCCAAGAAGATCTTTCTTAATAACTTGGGGCTGTGTCTTTGAAAGGTAAACATCAAAGAAGACCACATCCACCCTCCCTATCTCTGTGGGAAATGCCTAGGATCCTGGCTACTTATTGTAACTATTGTACCTGTCTGTCATAGAGATTTTTTAAAACTTCACTTTTCATTTGGAAAAGGCAATTACAACAGATGGCTACCCTACAATACCAGCTGATTTTAGGATGAGTTACGTGTAACAAATGGTGGCGTAAGGTCCACTTTCTTGAGGACATGTCAATTTGCCATGAAATTTACACCTTGGAGTCCACTGGCCAGGACTTAAACTTCTGAAACCATAAGCCAAACAATAAACCTCTCCTCCCTTAAACTGTGTTTTATCTAGAGAATATGTAATGGGTTGTACCTGCCTGGCAATGCAAAAATGGCGTATTTCCTTCTTTGCAAACTCATTAGTGGATTGTCTGTACATGGCAGTCTGGTTTAATGTTCACTCAATAATACAAGGTTTTTTTTTTTCTTTCTTCCATTGGTAAGTGGAATTTTCTGGGTTAGCAGGAGGCTTTAATTATTTCCATAACAACCACTATCCAGAAAATGGTATGTGTGTGCATATACATGTGTTATGGTTTCTACATGTTTTAAATTTAATTCTGTAATAATTTTTATGTTTACATAGCCATTTTGAATAGAAACTTATTTATGTAGTTGGCACAGAGCAAAGTGAAGTCGTCAAGATATTGACCACAATTTGTTCCATGTATTTCATATATCTTCCTTAGTGAAATAATAGTCATGGTATTCTAAACCAGTAACGATGGAGAGCCTCCAAATGATACACTGGAAATACTGTAATTTCCAGCCTGCTAGATGTCCCATACCCTGAGTTTATGTTCCCCAAAATCTAAAAATAAATTCTAAAGAACCGAGGTTAAGAGTAGGAAATTTTATTGAGGGAGAGACAGCTCCTGTGAGAGACCGAGAAAGTGGGTTGCCAACAAGACCACTTCTCAAAGGAAGTTTTATAGAGCAAAATCACAGTACGGGTGCGAAATCACAAGGTGGGTAAAACACGGAACAAAACTATGATCAACCAGTAAGATTACAAGTATAGTCATTTAGGCAATACTGATCCAGTGGGGAAGCAAGTCACATAGTAAGTGTACATGGAAAGAATAAAGACATATTTTGGAAGAGATGGGTCAGGAGGTCCTGGTCCCCCACCTGGGTGACTGATGCCTATTTAGAGTATCGATCATTACTGTTTATCCCTCAGGAAGGTATGCAGGTGTAGCTAGTCCATGTTTATCTTGAGGCCGGGCCTTCAAGGAGTGCACCTCCAGCCACGGTTGTTATGTGTGCTAATCTTCTGCAGTGACTCCTTCGAAGGCCTAACCCTGTCTGATTGACTATAATATTGCTACCTAACTTAGATGTCTGTAATAGTAGGTCAGGATTTGCGTAAAACTCTGAGATGCCTGTATACCTTAGAATGTAGTCTTTTTGTTTGTTTGTTTTGTTTTTTCCAGTACCGGGAATCGAACTCACGACCTTGAGCTTGCTAGGCAGGCGCTGTGCCACTGAGCTAAATCCCCAGCCCTGTCTGTATACCTTATATTAAGCTTTTTTTTTCTTTTGAGAAATGGTATGTGCGGTACTCACCTGTTTTAACTTATCACATTACTCAGCTATAATTTGCACCATTTGGGAGGGTGTTACCAGGATAAAGGCCTCATTTACGGGATAGATCGTTCTTTGCAGGTAGCTGTCTGCTCAGGCCCAAGGGCCTGCGTCACGATCCATTCTCTTTGCAGGGAGCCGGCGCGGTGGCTCTCCACTTGGGACGCCAGCCTGGCCAACTCCTTGTCTCTAGAATCCAAAAAAAACCTTTTTTTAATAGAAAATAAGAGGTATCCCTAGCGAGGCCCCACGCAGATTCCGGAGCCAAAGTCGGGAAGCTAGTGAGGCGCCTCCGCGCGGGGACTTCTGGGAGTCATGCGGGCTCTGCGCCTGCGCGAAGTCCGTGCTGTCAGTTCGGCTTTGTCCGGCGCCCCGGGGGGCTGAGGGCAAGCCCTGGTCTCCCTGGAGCGGCCGAGGGCGGGGCAGTGGCCTGAGGGAGGCCTGGCCCTGCAGGTGTGTCGGAAGCCTCTGCGGAGGCCTGCCAGGAGGGGCGGGGACCAGCGAAAGGGACAGGTCCACCAAGGGGAGGGAGAGGGGTGGCTCGGCGGGGGGGAGGGGGTCGCGCCGCGGTCACGGTCACCCACGTAGGGACTGCCTGAGTCGGACCTATGGAGGGAAGAGGCTACCCATAAAGGTGAGCTACTCGCGTTGTCACCAGGATGCTGCTGTTCCATTACAGTCTCGTTCGGGCCACACGACCATCCTTCAGGTGGTGTCACATCCACCTTCCGTTGTCAGCAGCAGCAGCTCTACAGACGCCCAGCGAGTTGGTCCACCCGGTGTTGGCAGTGCGGCTCCAGGCCTCTGTCCCGCGCGGATCACGCCCTTTCATGCGCTGACATCCAGCCCTACTGGTACCCAGCGTCGGGTTCTCCCTGCGCACCTGCAGAAGCCAGCCGCGGAGTGCACGCAATCCGGCCTCACCACGGAGTGTTCCAGTTCCAGAATCTTGGGTTCGCCCAACCTTTGGGTCAGTTTTTCTCAGGGGCTGTAACTGCTGAATGAGTAAATCAAAACCAGTTTGAGTTTTCAGTTTTTAAATTTAACTGAGAAACTGGGGGCCCTATCCAGGCCAGAGGTTTGTTTCTAGAGAAAGAAAATGGAACAGATTTTTTAAAAATCGTAAAAACTGTATTCATCCTTGTGGTATTTGGGCTTCTCAGGCAAGCTGATAGAGGTTTCTGCTGGGTATGAAAAGGGCTTCAAAATTATGAATCTGGTTGTCTTTTGCTGCACACATGAAGTACCTGTTTGGGATTCTGGTGCCATCTGCCGTTTTAAAAGCTAGATATGTCAGTGTCAGCAAATTTGGTGACCATGTTAAAGTCTACCAAGGCCTTATTATATTTTACCCCAGACCCAGCCGAAATTTTGAGAGGGCAGTGAATTCTAGGGTATTGTCTAGATTTATGGTTGAGTGAAGACTGTAAAAGACCATAATGGTACACGAAGGGTTTTTGAAGATTAATGCCTCACTTTAAAGGTGACAGTATTATAAGTAGACAATATAGTCACTGTCTTAATAAAGCCTATAGTTGAACTGAAGTCTCCAAATTCATTATGGGATACTTACATAACATATGGTATTCGAAGAATTGTATTTTGAGAAATTGTAATTTAGACAGAAGAGATGTCTCACTTTTTAAAGAACTTTGAAATGATTTTCTAATGGGGCTTATGATATTAATAGAAGAAATTATCACATGTAATTTTAAAAGCTTCTAGTATCAATAAATATTTGCTTCAGCAGCATCTATAATGCCAGAAAAGAGTTCCATGTTTGGATATATTATATACTTTATTTAAGCTATTATTCAGTGTTTAGCTTTTCAATTCATTAGTTGTTCAGTGAACAGACACATAGGTTTCAAAACAGCCAATAGGAAAGGAATGTTCAGATTCTCTCAAAAATGTCCCTAGTTCAAGATTATGTCAGAGCCATCAATGGACAGATTTGGTAGTAGTACTTCATTATCTTTCCTGTTCATTCTGATGTGTCAAAGGGACATTCCTTAGAAGGTTATCTTACTAAAATGTTGTGTGGAAATTTCTCACAGGTGATTCCTGGAGCTGCAAGACACTGTCTCTTATGACTTTTTTCCTCCAACTTTTCCCGTTCTGGCCTCATAGTTTCTACCCTTTCCCGAGATCCGCAAAAAATGAACAAGTTCAAAGTGAGTCATTTATTTAGCCCTTTGTTTCACTGTGTGTGTGTGTGTGTGTGTGTGTTTGATGAGTTGTTTTTAAAAAAGTCTACGTATTAAATTAGAAAAGTAGAAATAATTAAAAATCACACTGGGAGAAAATTCTTTGAATAAAACAGCAGCTCTCCACAAAATGTGATCTGCTGAGTGCTAGGAGTTCTGAGACCTCCTTGAGGTCTGGGGAGGCTGAGGCAGGAGGATCATTGTGAGTTTGAGACCAGCCTGGGCTACAAAGTGAGCTCAAGGCCAGCCTGAACTGCATAGTGAGACCCTGTCTCATAAAAAAGACCAAAAATAAATAAATAAATCTTGACCCTCAAGTATACATCTTTTTAATATTCTGTGCAACAAAATGGGAAGTTCCCATAAAACCCTTCTGTTGCCTCCTGAACTGTGATGGTTGGTTGTCACAAGGACAAGCATTCATTTGACTTGTGCAAATGCATTGCCATTTTTTTTATCAGATACCTTTTTTACTTGAAAGAACAACTGCTAAACAAACTATGGTTATTCACACTTTTGTATTTAACATTTTCTCAAAAGTGATCAAGTGAGTCTGCTACTTTAAAGCAAACAACTTGGTGTTGGTTTCAGTACTGCAAATAGAACCCAGCAGCACATTACCACTGAGCTGCACCCCTGCAGTCTTTTTATCTTTTGAGGCAGGTTGTCTTTGTTGTCCTAAGTACCCCAGGCTTGGCCTTGAACTTGAGATCCTCTTGCGAAGCCTGCCTAAGTGTTAGAATTATGGTTGTGTCAACCACACACAACAATATTTTTCACCAGTGTCAAAATTTAAGCTTTAAGGTAAAAATTACAATTTTGGAAAACTTGTGTCCTCCATTATGAACTTGAGACTTTCCTACTAAAGACTTTCCTAGGAAGGATGATATTGAGACTAACAAGTATTCAAGTACAATTAGTAAAATGTATAATAAAATGCACCAGCATTTGAGTAGTATTTCTGAGGTATATGCTCAGAGGCAAACTCATAATTTGAGAGGATGGAACAATATAAAGAAGTGAGGAATAGGCTGTAGGGTTTATTAGGGAACAACGTTCTGAAAGGCAGGGTTTTTTTGGGTTTTGTTTTGTTTTGTTTTTTATCTGGTACCAAACTCAGGACCTCAAGCTTGCCAGGAAAGTGCTGTGCCCCTGCCTATATCCCTGGCCCTGAAAGGCAGTGTTTGAGGAAAGTCCTGAATTAACTGAGACGGGGAGCTAGATAGATATCTAGGGAAGAATGATCTAGATGGGAGGAACAACTGAGGCATGTTCCAAAATGAGTATTCAGACACTGAGGATAGAGAAGTGACTTAGGGGGAGACTGATGAGAATTAAAGCGATGAACTAGAGCATAGGAGATATAGGGCTGGAGTAGTCTCCTTACCTAACCCATAAAAAATTAGCTGCAATTTAAGATTTCTGTCTAGCTAATGAGTTGCTTCCAAAAACAACCTTTCTGTAGAAATCCCTATTAAAAAGCAAACAAACAAAACATCTCTCCTGAGCTGGCTTTGTGGGAGACAATTCAGGGCTGTCCTGACTCAATGTCCCTGAACTACAATTCTTTTTTTCTTTAGTCCTTGAGATTGAACCCAGGGCCTTCCCACTGAGCTACATCCCCAGCCTAAAGGTTAGGATGTCAACACTTTTTTGGCGGACACACAATTCACCCACTTATATACACGTAGGTAAAACCTGAAGCAGAGGAGAGGGTAATTGGTGAATGGTCTATGGCAGTAGAAATGACTAATGAATCTGTTTTTTTTCTCTCTTTTAAGAGTCTGTCTCACTCTTGTCCAGGCTGCTCTATAACTTCTGAGCTCAAGTGATTCTCCCTTCTCAGTCTCTTAAGTAGCTGGGACTATGGGACCCAGCTCCTCCTCTGGAGTAATTTTGACTGTGCAGTTGTTACTAGCAAGGCGTCAAATTTTTTGACGCAGATCTTGAAACTTTTTTGTTTGTTCATAGCCATTTTAGCCACAGTTGGTTTCTTTTACCTTTCTTTATTCTACCTCTTAATTTCTGTTGGCCTGACTTTCTTCTGTATTAAGACACCCTTTATAGTTACTGCTTTTACTTTGTTTGTTTTAGGGAGAGTTTGCTGGTAGAAACCTATTTTATTTATCTGAAATATTGGTGAAAACTTCCAGTGTGTTATGAGTCTATTATCTCCTTTATTGACTGTTAAGCCTATTTTTATGTTAGTTTATTGATTAGTCTGGAAATTATAATATGCACAATTAACTTATTCAGTATTTTCAAATAATATACTATTTATTCATAAGCAGTGAAATAAATTTTCAATAGTATAACTCTCTTAATACCCCCTTTACCTTTTGTGATCTTTGTCTTACAGCTCATTTCTCATATATTTTTAACTTTAAATACTTTTGCTTTAAACGGTTACCACTATTTTAAAGAAACAAGTACACATGTGTGTGCAAATAAAAGTTTTTTATGAATATATGTATCCTTTGGGTACTCTTTATTCTTTCCTGTAGATCTGATTTATTTCACTAATATCTTTTTCATAAGTCTAAAGAACTTATTTTATCATTTCAGTACTAATAGTAACAAATTGACTTGAATTTCTGAAAATGTTTTTCACTTTGATTTTTGAAGGATATACTTGTTGAATTCAAAACTCTATATAGAGAGTTTTCTTTGCTTCTGTACTTTTAGGATATATTTGTCTTCTGTGGTTTCTGATTAGAAGGCTATTATTCCCTTGAACATAATTATACTTTAGTTTTTTAACATTTAGACTGTCATGTGTGCAGGTATAGTTTGTTGTGTGTTAATCCTTCTGAGAGCCTAATGAAGACCTGTAGGTTATTTCCTTTTCCATTTTAAAAAATAGTTGGAGCTGGGCATGGTGGCACATGCCTGTAATCCCAGTACTTAGGAGGCTGTGGCAGGAGGATCACAAAAATTTCAAGGCCAGCCTGGGCTATTAGTGAGTTCAAGACCAGCCTGAACTACATAACAAGACCTGTCTCAAATTAAATACATACATACACACATAGTTGGGTGCTCACTTTTGAAATATTCTCTTTGCCCCATTCTCTTTTCTTAGGATTCCAGTTACATAAATGTTGAACTATGTATACATTATTCTAAATGCCTCAAATGCTATTTAGACTGGGTTTTTTTTTTGGGGGGGTCCTTTTTGGATGATATCTAATGAGCTGATTTTTTTTTCCAGTTCATAGTTCCCTTCTTCTGCTCTGCCCATTCTCTTCATAATCCCATGAAATCTACTTCTGATAATGTATTTTTAAATTCTAATTTTTTCTCTGATAAATTTCCCATCCTTTCATCTGTCTTGTCTGCTTTACTACATCATTTCAGATTTTTATCATAATTACTTTAAAGTTCTTATCTGCTAATACTAACATCTAGATTATCTGTGGGTCTCCTTCATTTGGCCCCATTATGTAGTCTGAATCAGTGTTCTACTTCTTTAAATGTCTCATAATTTACTATTAAATGTTGGATATTATGTTTAGAATAACAGTAGATTCTTCTAGAGATTGAGGTAAATAATAGCCCCAGAAAATGATACAACCCTTCTTCTCTCTGGTTGCTGTGTCAGCCTGACATATATTTGAGCTGGCCATGGGCTTCAGTTAGATTCAGCTCACTGATCTCCAGTGATCTGAGGCAGGATTAAGGCATGGGTTGTGACACCAAGGCCCCCATCTGCATTTTAGCCTTGCCACCAGCTGTTCTTTGGGTAGCTGAAGACTTTCTGCCTGGCAGGCAGTGCTTTCCCCACCTAAGTTGTCCCCACCTGGAGTACTGTTCTTAGCTTTTTGAGTTTGCTGGACTAAGGCAAGGCCCTTTGGGAAAAAAATGGTGGGTATTTGTATTTTAGAGCATCCAAATCTATTATGGAGCTTCCTATTTGGTTCCAGAAACTGCTTCCCCTTTTGGACTAAGATGACCATTTAGAGATAGCTGATAGGAAGTAAAACTGTTCCATAGATAGGAAGCTTCTGTTGGAGACCTCTTGGATATAAAATCCCTTTAGTCATCAGGTAGTATCAAAAGCAGTTGGTGCAGTCATTGTTGACTTGCTTTGTGACTGGCACTTTTAGGGATTCAAACCCACAAGCAAACATTAAAAGTTTGTTATTCTCTCCAAATTGCCCCCAGAAATGAAAGTAGTTGTTTTCTTTTCTCTTTTTAAGTGTTCTGATCTGAATTTTGGCCTTTGTTCATCTTTGGGATTATCAGTTCTCTGACTGATTTTAGAGGCCTTATAATTTCCTATGTAAAGGGCTTATTTTGTCAGGGTGAGATCAGTTTATTTTTTGACACTCTATATTCTACTCAGAATTAAATTTTTTCCTTGTTCGAGAAATGCCTGTTCTAACCTGCTTTGTGCTATCTTTGTCCTGGCTATGAAACTCGGAAATACCCTGAAAATTCTTTTTTTTTTTTTTT
>NW_004955546.1:954551-997794 GCF_000276665.1 Chinchilla lanigera
TTTTAATTGTGGTAAAATATATATAGTATAACATTTTCCATTTAATCTCTTTAAGGATTTCATTCAGTGGCATTAAGTACATTTATATGGTTATGCAACCATCACTATCAATCATTTACAAAACCTCTCTGTTCCTTTCTTTCCCCCAACCACTGGCAGCTACTACATTATTTTGTCTCTGAATTTGACTAGTTTAGGCATCTTATATATGTGGAATAATACAGTGTTTGCTTTTCTCTGGCTTATTTCATGTAGTGTAATGTCTTCTCAAGTTTCATCCATGTTTGCAGCATAGGTCAGAATTTCTTCCTTTTAAGGCTGGATAATATTGCACTGTTGGTACCACAGTAGGTTTACCATGCTTGGGCACTTGAGTTACCTCCACCTTTTGCTTACTGTGAATAATGCCGTTTTGAAGATGGGTGTTCAAATGGCTGAGTCCTTGATTTCAGTTCTTTTGGATACTTACCCAGAAGTGGGATTGTTGGGCCATACTGAAGTTATTTGTTTAATATTTTTGAAGAGCCACCCTACTGTTTTTCCAGTGGTTGTACCATTTTACATTCATTCCAGCTGAAAATGTTGAGTTTTAATTTTTCCATATATTCATCACCATTGTTATTTTCTGTTTTTTGAATAATAGCTATCCTAGAATGTGGTTTTTGTTTGTTTATGTGTTTTGGGTTGTTTTTATTTTTTAACTTAGAGCAGAAATCACTCTTTGGGGTATATATTTCAGTGAGTTTTGACATGTGCCTAAAAACTTGCAATCAACACCACAGTCAAGCAACAGAACAATTCCATTACGTAAAATTTTCCAAGCTCCCTCTTTGTAACCCTCCTATCATGAGTTCCTGGCAATCTGATCTATTCTTCATCCCTATAATTTTGTCTTTTCCTGATTATCATATAAATTGTATTATATAGTATGTGGTTTTTTTTGAGGCTGCCTTCTTTCATTCAGCTTGATACATTTGAGATTTGATCATGTATATCAGTAGCATGTTCTTTTTCATTGTTAGTTTTCAACTCTGTGATGTACCCATTTATTTACCCATTTAATACTAGAGAAATACTGAAAACTAATTGTTTTGTCTTTTGGCAAATTCTGAGTAGAGCTATTTTGGTAATTCTGAATAAAGTTATTATAAATATTTATATACTGATATTTGTGTGAACACAGATTTTGTTTCTCTTGGGTAAATACTACTACAATGTACTAGAATTCCATTTGCTGCACGTTACTTATTAGCACTAGGTATTCCTAAGTAATCTTAATCCTATACCCTATTCTCATATCATACGGTGTTATCCACAACTTGCCATTTCTCATCCATCCCTTCATTTTGCCAATTATGTACTCCATATTCCTAAAATTTACATGAATTTGAATACCTAATAAAATAAAACATAATACAAAATTCAAATAACTGTCCTCACTTGTGTCCCTCTTGTATCTATTATGTATTTGTCATAGCACCTTCTACATTACCTGCAAGGATTTACATCTTTGATCCCTATTATACCACAAGTTTGATAACAGGAATAGCTGCTTTTATTCATCTTTGTATCTTCAGCAAAGTTGTAGGCACAAGAGATGGGGAACTCAGCAAATATGTATTGAACAAATGTCTATGTATAAAGCAGGGTACACAGCTGGTGGCATAACATAGCTGTCCAGAGTAAATTCTACTGTTATTATATTAGGATCTAATTTAACGTGTCCCTCACTCTCTTTTCCTTCCTCCATTCTTTTTTCTTCTTCCTTCCTTCCCTGTCTCCCTCCATGTCTCTTCTTCCCTTCTGCCCTTTCTTCATCCCTCCTTTCTTCCTTTCTTTCACTGGAGATCAGAGCTAGGGCCTTGTGCATGCATGGTAAACATTTTACCACTGAGCTATATCCTCATTCCTTAATATCTCTTTTCAGTTGTACTCACTTTATGGTCACCAGTCACTTCAGATTGAACTGAAATATGTTGTTTCAGGGGCCTGTGACATTAAAGGATGTTACTGTGGAGTTCACTAAGGAAGAATGGAAATTACTGACTCCTGCGCAAAGGACCCTGTACAAGGATGTGATGCTAGAGAATTACAGACACCTGGTCTCAGTAGGTGAGAAAGACTTCCCCATATGGAACTCCCAGTAGTTTCCACTTCTCTTCCCAGTTGCTGGAATATGTAAGGGTCCTATAGGATTGAATGATATTAGCTTTGTTTCAGAGGTCAAAGTAATCCATTTTGAGTACCAGAAAAATATGTGTCCTAAGTGGGATCCTTGTTGCTTTCTTGAAACTACTTCCCAAATTCCAGAGTCCCTAAATTCCAAGCAATTTGTATTATTTCTCTTATCTTTTCCATTAATAGGTTACCGTGTGAATAAGTCAAATGTGCTCTTAAAGTTGAAGCAAGGAAAAGAGCCATGGATACTGGAAGTGGAATTTCCACGTCGCAGTAGCCCTGGTGAGTTACAAGTTATACCCCTGCTAGCAGGAGGGGTTGGTGCCTCTTGCCTTTTGAAATATTTTTCAAGAGTCTCTCTGAATTCGCTATAATTTGGAAATGATTTGTGGACACCTTATCCGCATGTGGATACCTTATCTTACATGATTGCATATGTAAGAATCCTAAATAATGCTCCCAATTTTTGTTCTCTCCACTTAAATTCTTCTTTGCTATAAATTTTAAAAATAAATTTAGTTCTTTATCCTGTATACAAAATCTAAACCCTCCCTAACCTTATCTGAGAATTTTGTGTTTTTTTCTAGAATTCCCAATTACTCCCTGCCATTGGACTGTACAACCATGAAGTTTTAAAATCTGAGTTATAGATGTGTTTTTAAATGATATCTCTCACTTTTAAATTAACAACATGTCTTTGTTGTTTTTAGTACCAGTTTTAACAACCTAGTCTCTCTTTAAACTTTCAACTCATTATAAATCATTAAGCTGCTCATCCATTATATTATTTCAATACAATTGATACTTCTATATACATTTATCCTTCATATGAAGTACTGATTACCTTTCTTAAAATCTACTGTACCCTTTTTTGGGTATTATGATGCCAAAATAATCCCAACCTGCTTCCTTGAATGTTTTTATGACCTTCTGACTTGCACACTGACATGTTGCAAGGATCAGGGAAAAGGCCTAGTACATATTTGTTGCTCACTAGATATTTGTTGAAAGAATGAATTTTGATTAACAAGACAAAGACACATTTCGCTGTGTTCTGCTCTATGTTCCTGCAAGGACTCACTCCTTCTTAAGACCAAAGCTTGGGTCTTTATGTTGAAAACTCCTAAAACCAATCTCTCTATCTTTGTCTTATTTGTATCCTGGTTCCATATTTTACCCTCTTACAACAAGATGGTTCTATTAATCTCACCTTTTCCTTCTTAGGATCAAGAACAAACTCTTTTTTTTTGTTTTTTGTTTTTTTGGCTTTTTTTTGGTCAGGGTCTCACTATACAGTTCATGCTGGCCTTCAACTAACTCAGTATGTAGCACTGGCCAGCCTCTGCAGTGATCCTCCTGCCTCAGCCCCTCAGTTACTTGCCATGACTATGGGCGATCACCACTGCATCCACCCAAATTTTTAATTTAAATTCTCTAAAGTAGTTGTGTAGTACAGCAGATTTATGCCACCACTGGCCTATCATGGTAAACTAATGCTGACTCACTATTATGGTATATATTTAAACTAATTTTTTCTCAAGAACAAGTCTGGTTCTGTCTGGGCTGCAGCAGCTTATTTGTCCTATTAGCCCCCAAACATGTTAATCTCCACCTTACCCTTCTGTCACATGTTTTGCATGCATAGAAACTTATTTCACATGTATCCAAGTTAACCTTGCATGAGTCCCTATCACTTTTTCCCAAATGCTATGAAATTTCAACTTCAAATCTCTGCTTAGAATTTTTTACTTTCACAGATTATTTACTTTTTGTTTCTTAGAGACCGGGTCTTCCTATGTACCCCAAGCTGGCCTTGAACTCACAGCAATCTTCCTGGCTCAGCCTCCCAAGTTCTGGGATTAAATGCATGTGCCACCACACCTGGCTACTTTCATGCATTTAAAGATGAATATATATATGGTCTGAAAAGGTTCTAGAATGATGTTAAGTAATCTAGTCATTAAGGATGATGTAATAAACTGGAAGCAGAGATATATGAGCCAAGATATAAAAGCAATACTTGAGACTTGTGTTGAATTGTGGGTAATGGTGCTTTGGAAGTACAGGATTTGGTAGTCAGGATAGGTGTAGGATTGAAAATGTCACTTGCTACAACTGGGAATTCATCTTGTTGTATAGATGGCTTGCCCTCCACTTTTTCAAAAATCCTTCTTTTTGATATATACATTTTTGGATATTTTTAACCTGCTGAGAATTAAACCATCTATATAGACAGTGAAAGCCTAAGCTATAGTACTGTTCCTCTAAATATAGAGAAATTGATGACTGAGAAATACACTTTAGTATTGACATTTGGGTTGTGGATAGATAGAACAATGTTGTTCTTTCTAATCTGCAGTTTCACTTTCCATGGACTCGTTATCTGCTTTGTCCTGTCTGGGATATGAATAATTCTTTTTCCAGCATATCCATGCTATGTACATGACCCACTTTAGTCACTCAGTAGCCATCTCAGATATCAGATCGACCACAGAGGGTTGCAGGGCTTATGTTCAAGTCATCCTTACTTTACTTAACAGTGGCCCCAAAGCACAAGGGTAGGGACGCTGGCAATTCAGATATGCCAAAGTGAAGCTGTGAAGTGCTTCCTGCAAGTAACAAGGTGAAGGCTTTGTGTGTATGTGTGTGTTAAACAATATAGTAAATGCTGTATATACTATAGAATATGAAAGAATACAGTATACATACTGTTCAGTACTCTCTGTGGTGTCAGCATCCACTGGTGGTCTCAGAATGTGTCCCCTGCAGGGCAAGGGACAGCACTATACAAGGAACCCTGTGTGTAGGGGAAAGACCTATACTTTAGCTCCTTTCTCCAACTTCATTTTTTCCTCATATTTCCAATAAACACAGTTGTCCACTAATTTTTCTCATTCCACTTACTGTTCACTGTCCTTAATGGGATCACAACATTCTCTGGGATTACCACATTACTGTTCAGTGACACTTGGAGGGTATTTTGTTCTTTCATTTGAGTGTATTTTGCTCCATGCTTTTTTTAATTTTAAAGAGAATTTAAAAAATAATAAAAATGGGGCCAGGCGTGGTGATGCAGGCCTGTAATCCCAGCACTCAGGAGGCTGAGGCAGGAGGATTGTTGTGAGTTCAAGGCCAGCCTGGGCTACAAAGTGAGCTCAAGTTTAGCCTGAACTGCATAGTCAGACGCTGTCTCAAAAAGACAAACAAAACAGAACAAAACAAAACAAAAACAATAAAAATAATACAAAATTTCAAAACAAGATAGATATTAACAACTGTTCTTGTATTACATATTGTTATCTTCATAGTAGTTGTTCAGATTATCAGATATAGGCATGCAAAACTGATCAATTAAGCATTAACTGTTCCTTTCAATAAACCAACAGAAATTAGAATTATCTTAGCTACCTTGTGTGTGTGTGTGTGTATATATATATATATTTTTTTTTCCCCCCTTCCTTCTTTCTTTGCTTTCCCTTTCCCTGATCTCAGTTGTTCTTTCCTTTTGAGCAGTTCCTTTCCCTTTCACAGTATCTATTGTACCTTTTGGATTTTATTTACTCTTTCAGTTTCTTACATTAGGGAGGCAATTCAGTGTTTACACATGTGGTTCTGATGTATTCCACTTATGAGTATGGTTGCTAGTTGCATCCATTTACCTATAAAAGCCTTGAGTTCATCTGTTTTTATAGCTGAGTAATACTCCATTTTATAAAAATACCACACCTTTTGTATCCATTCCTCAGTTGATGGCTATTTATGTTGTTTCTAAGATTTGGCTATGACAAATTGCCCTGCTATAATCATGGGTGCACATATATCACTGTGGTATTCCCACCCAAGAAAGAATGACTGTTCTCAAGAAATCAACCAAAAACAAATGCTGGAAAAAGGAACCCTTCTCCACTGTTGGTGGGAGTGTAGACTGGTACAAGCACTGTGGAAATCAGTGTGTGGAGATTCCTCAAAAAACTAGGATTAGAGGTCCCATTCGACCCAGCTATTCCCCTTCTTGATATTTTCCCAGAAGAATTGAAAACTCCATGTTGTTTTTGTCTTAGATTTTACCTCTGAATTTTTAAAGTCACATAAGTAAAAGTGGCAGCAGTGCTTGGGCTTATAATCAGGTTCTTTCTCTGTCTGCTACAGAAGATTTTAGTGTTTTTAATGTTTTTTTTCCCCAAAAAATAATGGGCAAAGGAAGTTTCCATTTGAGAGTTCTTTCATTTTGGTAGTTGGCCTGAAGCCTAAGAATCAAATCTATAAATATAACTGTTAAAATCTCAATTCCCTTGTAGAAGACCTATGGAATACCCATGATCGTGGAACATCGTACCAGGAAAGCCCAGCTGGTAATTCAAGGCAAGTTCAACAATTAATATTTAAGATAGAAGCTTTGTAGAAAGTCTTGATGGGGGTACTGGAAATGGGAGTATTAGTTAATACTGAATGTGGGAAAACTGACATGGAAGTGAATCCCAAAGAATGTAATCAAAATGGCAATGCCCTTTAACATAAGAGACCATAGTAGGATCAGAAGATTCAAACTTGGAAGTCATCTTTTGTTTCTTCTGAATTATCCAAAGTAGAGTGCCGGCAGCTGGGAAATCCTGTGGCTATAATGCATGTAAAGGTTCATTCTTGAACCTTCAGTGTTAAACTGTAGTGTTAAACTGCACTGTGTGACAGAATGTTCACAGTGGAGAAACCCTGTAAACCTAGTGGATATGGGAACATCTCTAGAAGTTGGTCCTCAGAGTTACTTGAAAAATACACACACACACATACACACACACACACACACACACACACACACACACATATACACACACAGCCTTAAAAGTCTTACCCATTAATGAATCTGAAACTTTCTATGTAGGACTGGAGAACTCAAAAAACTTCAGAAAACTCATCACCAAGTAGAAAGCTATGAATGTGATGAATGTGGGAAGTCCTTCTGCCAGAAGTCTGCCTTTACAGTGCATCGGCATACGCACTTTGAGAACAAGTCCTATGACTGTGGTAAATGTGGGAAATCCTTTTCTAAAAATGAAGACCTCACAGTACATCAGAAAGTTCACACCAGAGCTAAAACCTATGAATGTAAAGAATGTAAGAAGATCTTCTATCACCTGTCATCTCTTAATAGACATCTAAGAATTCATGCAGGGGAGAAACCTTATGAATGCAATCAGTGTGAGAAATCCTTCTACCAGAAGCCACACCTCATGGAGCACCAGAAAACACACACAGGGGAGAAACCCTTTGAGTGTACTGAATGTGGCAAGTTCTTCTATGTGAAGGCATACCTCATGGTTCATCAGAAAACACACACAGGGGAGAAACCCTTTGAGTGTAAGGAATGTAGGAAATCATTTTCCCAGAAGTCACATCTCACAGTACATCAGAGAACACACACAGGGGAGAAACCCTATAAATGTAAGGAATGTGGGAAGTTATTCACTAGGAATTCACACCTCAAAACCCATCAGAGAACTCATACAGGAGAGAAACCCTATGAATGTAAGGAATGTGGGAAATTCTTCTACCAGAAGTCAGCCCTCACAGTACATCAGAGAACTCACACAGGAGAGAAGCCCTTTGAATGTAACAAATGTGGCAAACACTTTTTCTATAAATCAGACCTCACTAAACATCATAGAAAACACACAGGGGAGAAGCCTTATGAATGTACAGAATGTGGTAAATCTTTCTCTGTGAATTCAATCCTCAGATTACATCAGAGGACTCACACAGGAGAGAAGCCCTATGAATGCAAGGAATGTGGAAAATCCTTTTCTCAGAAATCACATTTTATCATACATCAGAGAAAGCACACAGGAGAGAAACCCTATGAGTGTCAGGAATGTGGGGAAACCTTTATCCAGAAGTCACAACTCACAGCACATCAGAAGACACACACACAGAAGAAGAAAACTGACCAATAATATGGGTCAGGAATTTCTGTCTGAACTCATCCTCATGTAATTCACAGGAGAAACCACATGCATACCATTAAGGAAAACTTTTCAGCCAAATTTTTTCCTTGCAGAATATCAGCAAATGCACATAGAAAAAAATTCTACACATTTATTAAGAAGTTTTTACCACACAGTAGATTTGACTGAATATCAGACAATATAGATGGCTGAAACTGTACAAATTATAAAACATGAATAAAACTTTTATTTCATAAGTCATCCTTTATTTTACAACATAGAAATCACATAGGAGAAAAATCCTTAAGTAAAATGAATGTCAAGTTTTCTGTCAGGACAGCCAACATACCACATCCAAAAGCTTACATGTTTGAGAAATTCCTGAGTATTCCACTTTTACACAAGTTGCTCTCATATATTAGAAAATTCAAAGGGGATACCTGCAAAGATTGTGGCAAATATATGTCTTTATCAAGAACTGATGTTCCTTTGAATGTCACATTAATGTTTGGATAATACCTTTATAGATATTTGAAAAAGTTTCACCAAAAAGGAAAAGAATTTGTACTGAGGGAAGCACTTATACTGTACATCATGTTACAGATTCCAAGATTGCTTTTTCTTTTTAAAGAAACCTGCAAATATCGACACATAAGAAAGTTTTTAAAGCCAAAATGAGTAATCAGGCAACACCGTTAAATACACATTTAGAGTCTTAGTGTAGGGCTTATGTATATGAGTGTGCTATAAAATGTAACTTGTAGATGTTTGACATGCATGTGGACCTATCCCATAGTTGTATATAAGAAAACATGTCACCTTAGTTCGGTAATTGTTATGTGTAGGAAGATGTGACCCGTTGTCCCAAAGGTGACTCCTGTTGTTATGTATTATAGTGCAATACTCTTTAAATTATAATGTATCTTTTCTGCCTTCTTCATGGCACTTATATATATTATAGTTACTGCTTTTAAAGTGGAACTAAAATGTTTTTGTGAAATGTTCAGCTGTGTGGTCAGCCAGATTTTGAATTAGGGACATATTTATTTTTGCAAAAGTCTGAACTGCTTTTAAAGTAGCTGAAAACGGTAAAACTATTGCACTCTACACAATAAAAACTGAGTGCTATGTAAGAAATATTATTTCTCTTACATTAACTATTGAAATTTGAGTAGGGTGTAGAGCTATCTGTGTCTGTATTCTGTATCGGAGTCCTAAATGTTCTTCCTTGCCTTTTTCATCCTAGTAGAGGTGACTTAGCATAATGGTTAAACTTATTTTACACAGTAAGTTTTCTGTTACTGAGAGCTGAAAACATTGCAGCCATTTACAAGTATACTTTTATAAATGTCATGTGTTTTAGAAATGATGCACAGTAATTTGTGAATAGGTAGTTTTTGTGCAGTATATTTATATGTTAAAAGCTTAAGCTTAGAAGTACTTTTTCAAGGAAATGTGGTTTTTTACTTGAATTGTGGACTCTGGACTCCTATTGCCTTGGCTCAGATGCCAGCATAGGGCCTGCCGCTCATCCTCCATTGTGCCTCAGTTCCTTTTCTATAAGAGTAGCATTAATAACATCATAGGATTGCTTTGAGGTTGAAATGAGTTAATATTTTTAAAGCACTTACAACAGTGTCTCAGACTCAAGATATTATCAGATATTATCATTTTAATTTACATATCCTGAATTGTTCTGCCAAAAAAAAGACAACCAAGTATTATCTCTCACATTATTGCTGCTAGTGCCTTCATTTTTTTTTTTTCCTTCTCTTTTTCTTTTTTAGTTTTCTTCAAGTAATTCAAACAGAGATCCTGACTGGGCTAGGACAGGGATTGACAAACTATAGCCCATCAACAAGATCTGGTCCACAGTCCATTTTTGTAGCCCACAAGCTGAGAATAATTTTTATTACTAGATGGTTGAAAATTAAAGAATATTTTGTGGCATATTAAAATTATATTCGGGGTTGGGGATTTAGCTCAGCGCCAAAAGCGCCTGCCTGGCAAGTGCAAGGTCATGAGTTTGATTCCTGGTCCCGGAAGAAAAACCAAAACCAAAACAAAACAAAAATTATATTCAAATTTCAGTGTCCATACGTAAAGTGTTTTGAGAAAACTTACACAAACAAACCTCACTTCTTTATGGTTTGCCTGTGGCTGCCTTTACCCTACATCAGCAGAATTGAGTAGTTGTGACAGACCAAATGGAACACAGAGCCCAAGATATTTACTACATGGCACTTTACAAATTAAGTTTTCTGTTACTTAGAGCTGAAAATATTGCAGCCATTTACAAGTATACTTTTATAAATGTCACGTGTTTTAGCAATGATGCACACAGTAATTTGTGGATAGGTAGTTTTTATGCAGTATATTTATATGTTAAAAGCTTAAGCTTAGAAGTATTTTTTCATGAAATGTGGTTTTTACTTGAATTGTCATAATATCAAAACAAAAAATTTCCTGGTGGAGCATAACAAATATATGAAATAAACATTGTCTAAATGAAATTGAATTGTTAATTGATCCCTCCTGTAGTATTCCTGTATTTTCTTTCAAGTTAATAGCCAGCTTCCTCATATTATTTTACAATTTTCACATTATCTCATCATATCATTTCTATGTCATATTTAACATCTAATAATATAAAATTTACAATATTTAACTCTACTATGTTACTAATAACCCATAAAACTTCCAGAATTTCATATACAGATACTGTACCACTTAAGGTTCAACATACAATTTTTTAACTTTATGATGGTATGACAATGACTAGAAAGCTTACTGCAATTTTTAAATGTTATTTTTCCCCCAGGCTACTAACAGGAGGTACAATACTGTACTCAAAATGCTGAGCAGCAGCAGTGAGCCACAGCCTGGTCAGCTACATAATCAAACGGTAAACAGATATTCTACAGGGTACTGTGTTGCTAAACCATGATGTATAGTAGGGCAGGAGTGTTAAATGCATTTTCAACTTAAAGATATTTTCAGCCTAACAATGGGTTTATCAGGATATGATCCCACTATAAGTTGAGGAGGATCTGTAACTGTCAAAGGGTGTTCTAATCCAAAAATTGCTGGCATTTTCTTCCCCTTCCTAATAAAGGTAACTGATTGATGTTGAATTTATTAAGCATCCTTCATTCTGACTTACCTAGTGAACATCTAAAATAGTATTAAATTATTGATTAGATCTGAAAAGGTATACTTTGTACTCACATGGTATAACTTCTGAACATGCTATGTAATATACTATCCATATCTCATTCTAATCAGCTTGAACACAAACACACCAGCTGGGCAGAGTTTAGTAGGTAACATCTATCTGTAGACAGCCCTTTAGGGTAGTTCTTTTTTCAACCTATTGTGAAAGAAGACATTTTCTAAATCTCTGAGGCTTCCCAATAAAAAATTAGATAAACGTTAATGAGTACTATCTGGGGACAGTCCAAAAACTGGCAAATTAAGAATTAAGCCTGAGCTAGGCATAGTGGCTCAACCCTGTAATCCCAGCACTTGTGAGGCTGAAGCAAGAGGCTCACAAGTTTGAGTTCTGCCTATACAATGTAATGCATTGATGACAAACCAAGTGCCCAAACTGCAACTCAAAAGTCATTTATAGCAAAGTGCCAACATTGCAATTAAACCTGAATATCCAATGTTTGGCTGCTGGGGCAATGATGGGGTGGCATGGGTCTTGTGCCAACAGAGAAGGCTCTGCATGCCCACTGTGGTATATGTGCCATAGGTTCACCACCAGTAATATAGTGAGACCTTGTTTCAAAGATTAAACAAAAATTTTAAAGAGCTGGAGAAGGACCTTAGTACAAAAGCCTTAGAATCAAATCCTAGTACCACAGAAATAGACAAACAAATAAACCTGTCCTGATGAGAATACTTTTAGCAAGCAATACTCAACTGATGAGAACAGAATGTTCCATTGCATACACACTCTCATCAGCACATGTGCTCCTGAAGGTTGGCCAGTCAATAACCGCTTTCACTTTGACCATGCTTTCAAAGGTGACAGGTGGGTTACAGCCTCAGTCCAGTGTCCACACTTTTATGACCAAAAACCACCTAGTCCCTTGACACTACTGTTTTTAAAGCCCACCAGTTCCTGAATTCCTTATTTCCCAAAACCTCCTATTATTTCATATATGGTAAT
Organism: Chinchilla lanigera; assembly: GCF_000276665.1. Taxonomy (NCBI): domain Eukaryota; kingdom Metazoa; phylum Chordata; class Mammalia; order Rodentia; family Chinchillidae; genus Chinchilla; species Chinchilla lanigera. The sequence goes on from NW_004955546.1 coordinate 966,846, forward strand.
TTACAAGTACAGCCCTCCTTTGGTTAGTATGATGGCCAAAGATGCACTATCAATTCCTTTCCTTGCACCCTTCTCTTCATAAGGGGGAGATTCTCATCCCTGTCTTTCATTCTGGTCTAGCCTGAAACTTGTACTGATTTAGGAGAATGTGGCAGAAGTGCCAGGCAACCCATTAGGAAGTGTGCCAGCTTCTACCTTCCTTCTGGAAGCTAACATTTTTTGGATGTCATAGATAGCCTGACTAAACACAGACTGAGCTCTATTACCTACTAACTACTATTGTGTTTACCTAAAAATATATAAAAATGAGGTTCACTGTTCACATCCCATCTATAGTTTCTCATTTGCAGTACATATGAACCATATGTTAACATTTGTACAGCAGGGCATGGTGGTGCACACTTGTAATCTCAGCACTTGGGAGGCTGAAGCATAAGGATCACCATGAGTTCAAGGCTAGCCTGGGCTACATAGTGAGTAGCACACAGCTCTCAGTGTTCCCAGGGAAAACAGCGAAAGGATCAAGAAATAAAAACAAGAGACCAAGCTAGGGTCAGGTGGAACCCTCTCTCTGGATGGGAGAAAAGGAACTGTCCAAGAACTCTAGAGCATTTATTTATACACTCATGAGGTTGATGTCCTAGAGCACATGATATTAAGCAAAAGCAAAACACAGTATGATCTTATTTCTGTGTGGGATCTGAGAAAGTTGGACTCACAGAGGTGTAAAGTAGAGGGGGCTGTGGAAGCTGAGGTCACAGAGATGATGGTCAAACAACGCAAAATTTCAAGAGATCTATTGTATGACATGGTAACTTTAGTTCATGACAACATACTGTGTTCCTGAAAAATTTGACAGTAAATTTTAAGTGTTCTCATGTAGGTAACATGTAGGTTAATTATGGACTTAGGTATTCCACCATATATATTTCAAACGTGATTTGTGACAAATGTATGTATTATTGTCCTTTGAAAAAATAAAATATTAAAAATGATAAATCATTTACCACTTATGTTGATAAGAACAGGGTTAATATATTAAGCATAAAAAGACTTCATAAAAATAGATTAGCAAAAGTACCAACATTCTAAAATAGAAATTGTGGGGGACTTCCAGGAAGATGGCAAAGTGGTAAGAAGCAGAAAAAAACTGTCTCTGAGATTTTCTGTCCAGACATTGGAATATGAAAACATGAGGAGGAGAGGAAGGGAAGTGGGTTCCTTGGACCCAGGAAGGATCTGAAGTGAGAATTGAAGCCCATGGGGAGAGCAAAGAGAAACTTCAATGTAGAAGGAGGTAGTAGATGAGGACTTCTGTGCTGCAAAAAATTTTCTGGTTTGTTTTACATTTTGTTATATAACCACAAATCTAGTTCATATGGTAAAAGGTGGCAAATTAATGGTTACCTTGGTCATTTTTCTGGGCTGTGTTTGATGCTATTGCTTTGCTGATTGTACCACCTTAGCCAAAGTGACATAACTGTTCTAACCAGATGTTCTTCCTGGTATACCAAGACTGACAGTTTATAGTGGCAGTTTTTAATAGTCAACTATTGAAAACAGCCCAAATTCCCATCAACTAGTGAGTGAATAAAGAAGATGTTTTTTTTTATACAATGGAGTATTTCTCTGCCATAAATAAGGATACGCTTGAGACATTTCTAGGTAAATGGGTGCACCTTGAGACCATACTCTTAAGTGAAATAAATCGGACACACATGTATAAACACTGCACTGTTTCTGTCATATGAGAAATGGAAAGTGTACATAAAGACCAAAATGTATAATGTGTACTGTATAACAGGAAGAAAATGTTCAAATGGGTAGAGGAAGAAGGGAGGCAGCAGAGGGAAAGAAAAGAAAAGTTTAAAAAAATGAGAAAGGAAGGAAAAAATGGAAACAAAGCTTTTGTAAATGGTGAGGGGAGGAAGGGTGGGAGAGAGGCGAGGGGGATGGGGGAAAATCAAGTTATATAATGTGCAGGTACAAATTCTCTATGATGATATCATTATGTATTATCATTGTGTGTCTATATATAAAATGTACCAATAAAATCTGATTAGTGGAAAATGAATTGTATAAAGGATATGATTAGGAAACACAAAAGTATATATTTACAGGAAGGTAAATTAAGAAAGGTACCAGAATATGATGGCACATACCTGTAATCCCAGCACTCAGAAGGCTGAGGCAGAAGGATAATTGCAGGTTTAAGGCCAGCCTGGGTTACACAGTGAGTTCAAGGCCAGCCTAAACTACAAGGCAAAAACTTCTCTCAAAACAAACAAAAAAATTAAGAAGTGTTCAGCACATAGAATTCTAAACTCAGAAGCAACAACATAACTTTTTCACTTAACTAATTTAACAGGTATGAGAAAAAAAAAGAATATTCCGTGTCAGCAAGCACTTGGATAAATGTATACTCTTACGGCGCTAATGGATGGGGGCTAGTACAAACTCCAAGAGGAAACATGGATTCCCAAATAGCTCTGATCCTTTGACTCACTTTGCAGTGGGTAATCCTAAAGAAATATTTGTAGGAGAAAAGGATTTATGTAGTATTATATATAATAGCAATGATTGCAGATGAAGGAAAATATAAATGTTATGGAGAATACATGATAGAATATTATTAGGCACTAACAATATTTTAAAACTATTTAAGAAAGTAAAAATAATTGCCTGTAAAGGTAAAGGAGAACTTAAATATAGGTACAAAATGATACTGTGATTCTGTGTGTGTCTATGTAAAACATATATATACACAGGGAAAAGCCTGGTTAAAAACAAATGAAATGTCCACAAATGATGAGAGGAGGGAGGGAAGAAATGGTGCATTTCCACAGACACAAGTGAATTGAGGGGCCCCAGATCCATCTGTCCCCTGATACTGCTGCCTCCAATGGGGACCTTGTACATGTAGCTGGTAGGCACTTCCTGTGACCGCTGACCAAGAAGGGAAAAACACTAGGCCTAGTTTATGGGTAGACTAGCTCAGTAGGCTGGAGGAAGTTAAAAATGAATTCTTGGTATACTTCACATCCACTGAGGCCCACCCCTGACCATGGTAGGACAGACCCTCTCTGTGTGCTGATCTTCCAACAGAAACAAAAGAAATCTAGTCATCAACTGTACGTATAGGAAAATGGCCTCAACTTTAAATATGTATTAATTCTTTGCCAACAGAAAATGCCTTGCTTATTGGGAACAGAGTCATCTGGGTGGTCTGGAGGAGCAGGTGCAGGTATGTAGGGAGCTGCACCCTGTCCTGCAGCCGGCTGCCTTTTTCCTTATACTGACTGGCTGTGAAAACTACTGTCTTTGAAATATGCTAGCCTTACTGGGATGTATCATGATGTATCTGCCCAAGAGATGGTCTGCCTTATTTAGAGTGTAAAGGTTTCCTTTTCACTTTAGTTTTGGGACAGGACTCACTAAGTCACTAAGTGATCAGGGTAGACTCGTACTTGAGATCCTCCTGTATTCATTCCATTTCCTTGGTCTTCTGCCTTAGGGAATGGATGGTCTGTGCAGCATGCAGATGAGATGTCCTTTATGCTACTCTCTCACAATATCTGCAAGTTTTATTTATTGCAGCTTCTTTTCTCACTTTTCTCATTTTTCTGAATATAATTTCAGCAGTGCCTATTGTTGGGCACCTTATAATTTGTTTTTGTTTTTAACCGTGGATCTACATGATGGCATACACATTCAGGATAAGCGATACATTGAGAAAAGTCCTGAGAAAGCCCTAAGATCCCACCTCTGGTAAGCAGCAAAACTATAGGTGACATCTTATAAATAGAAATTTGAAAGAATCCACAAAAAACCTAGTAGAGGTAATCAATTCAGTAAAGTTGAAGGATAAACAATTATTTTTGTAAACCTAAAAATTCATCCAAAATGTATATTAAGAAAACAATTATACTTAGAACAATATCAAAAAGAACAAAATGCTTAAGAGTAGAATTAACGAAGGAAGCCCAAACCTTATATACTGAAAACTACAAAACTTTGTTGAAAGAAGTTAAAGAAGACCTAAATAAGTGGGAAGAACTTCCTTGTTAATGAATACTTATATGGTTAAGAAGACAATACTTCCCAAAAGGTTCTATGAAAATCCATTACCCCTTCACTATAAGTTCTAGGCAAGTCTAGACTACACAGTGAGACTGTCTCAAAAAGAAAACAAGAAAAAATCCAGTATCCTTTTGGACAAAAGTGGACAACATGACTTTCAGATGCATGTGGAATTACAAGAGATCCTGAAAATTCAAAATAGTTGGGATGAACATATCAGAGGAGTCATACTTCCTGACTTCAAAATTTGCTCTACAGCCAAGCATGGTGGCAAATGCCGTAATCCCAATACTCAGGAGGCTGAGGCACAAGGACTGCCACAAGCTTGAGGCTAGCCTAGACTACAGAATAAGCTCAATGCCTGAACTACATAGTGAGACTCTGTCTCAAAACAAAACAAAAAACTTACTACAAAGCTGTAATGATCAAAACAGTATGGAACTATGGAACTGGCATGAAAATAGACATTTAGATCAATTAACCAGAACTGAGTTCAGAAACAAACCTATACATATATGGTCAAATGATTCTCATTGACAGTGTCAAGACCAGTGGAAAAACAGTCTCTTAAAATTGGTTTTGAGACAACCGGATACCCATATATGAACAAGTAAGTTAGCTTGCTGCCTTACATTAAACTCAAAAATTAATTTAAAATAGATGAAAGGCCTAAATGTAAAAGCAAAAACTATAAAACCCTTTGAATAAAACACAAAGTAAACCTTCACAACCTTTGATTGTCAATAGATTCTTAGATATGACATTAAAAGCAAAAACAATAAAGGAAAATATAGACAAATGACATATAATCAAAATTAAAACCTTCTGTGAATAAAAATACTACTATCAAGCTGGGCATGGTGGGACATGTCTATAACCCAGCACTCAGTAGGCTGAGACAGGCAGATCACTGGCAATTTGAGGCTAGCCTGGGCTATACAGTGAGTTCAAGACCAGCCTAAGATACACAGTGAGACACTGCCTCAAACAAAACAAAACAAAACAAAAAGATGCTATCAACAAACTGAAGAGACAACTCACACAATGAGAAGTATTTGACAATCATATATCTGACAAGGGTCTAGCACACAGAAAGTACTCTCATAATAAAAAAACCCAGGTAAAAACAGACAAGGGACTTGAATATATACTTCTGCAGAAAAACATATACAAATGGCCAAAAGTATACGAGAAGATGTTCAGTGTCATTAGGGACAAACAAAACCACAATGAGATACAAGTTCACATACTAAAATGGCTATAGTTTTAAAATGATAACAAGCATTGTCTAGGATGTAGAGAAATTTGAACACTTACACACTGTTTGTAGAAATACAAAATTGAGCACTGTAATGAAAAATAGTTTGGCAGTACTTTAAATAAGTTAAAGACAATAAATATATACACAGCAATTCTATTTCTAGGTATATCAAAAAGAATTAAAAATAGATGTTCAAACAAATAGTTACACTATATACAAATATTTGCTGAAATTCTCTTCACAATAGCCATAAAGTATAAACAGCCTAAAAGTCAATCATGAATAAATAAAATAAGATACATTCATATAATGAAGTATTATTCAGCCATAAAAAAGAAAGGTACAAACTACTACACAGATAAATCCTGAAAACATTATACAACATGAAAGAAGTCAGACACCCAAAGTGCACAAATTGTATGATTATATTTATATAAAATATCCAGAATTTGAAAAAGTCTGTTGAGACTGAATGTAGATTAGTGTTTGCCAGGGGTTAGGGGCTAATGGAAAGTAACTTTAAAGGATATGAGATTTTGTTTCAGGGTGATGACAATGCTCTGGAACTAGGGATTATGCACAACACTGTGAATATACTAAATGCCACTGGTTAATACACTTTACATTAATTTTGTGTTGCATGTGTTTTGCCACAATTAATAATATATCTTCATTGACTTTTACAGGTCAAATTCCAGCCAGTGATGGGGAAGAATTCACTCTGCATGAAACATAAGTTGAAATTTGATTAAGTATATCAACATTTGCCAGAAAATAATCTCTTAACATTCTACACACTGAATAACACTAAAATTCTTGGAAAGTTATTTTAGGGACATTCAGTCAATTTATTCTGTACGTGTTCCAAGTTTTATTTAGAAAAAGCAAAAGAGAAGAGCATCAGAAAGCCATCTATATAGGCTCTGGTAATACGGTTCCCAATAAAAACTTCATTAACTGAAAAATGTGTGGTATCTGACTTTTTCCTTCTTGTTTTTTTTTTTTTTTGTTTGTTTCTTTTTTTTTTTGGGTCTTTTGGAGACAGCGTCTCACTATGCAGTTTAGGCTGGCCTTGAATTCACTTTGTAGCCCAGGCTGGCCTCGAACTCCCAGTGCTCCTCCTGCCCCAGTAGCTCCCCCACCTCTAGGGATTACAGGCCTGAGCCACCACGCCCAGCTTGACTTTTGCTTTTACTGAAGAACAAATAGGATAGTACAGGAATTTATTTCATGGCTGGCACTAGAAGGTTGTTTGCTCATTACTAATTTAAAAAGCAACAAAAGGTTTTTATTTTTAGCTTTTAATGTTGGAAAGTCTTGATGTACCAAAAGAAATCAGGTAGCTTCACTGTTATGATCAATGAAAACCACGTAACACATAACCTTATTTTCCATGGCTCAGAAATATTTGCAACCCAAATTTGGTAACTTTGCCCTATTGATCTACTATTCCAATGCTATCGGCTGGTACACCTCAACATCAGCATCACCTGCAATCTTAAAATGTAAATTTCAGGTCTTATTTTGTGTTTCAACATCTTTCCAGGTAATTCTATGTACATTAAAGTTTTGAAATCATTGTGTTTTTAAACCATTGTGGTATACTGTTTCCTTCCTCATAAAATCCAGTGTAAAACAAAGTGAAGAATGACTTCAACAACTCACATGGGATTTGTCCATTTTCTGCTGATCTTTGAAACATGTAGAAACCTATGAAAGAGTATCTGGGTAGAAAAAAAAGGAATGAAGTCACTAGAGATACGAACTGCCTTGCAACTCCTGGATTCACCTACATAAAAAGGTACAAACAAACATCACCCACTATGTCAGTGAGGTTTGCATGACTGTGACAAAATATCTGAGGGAAGTCAGAGGGAAAGATTTGTTTTTGGCTGTTTCAGAGATTTCCCTCCATGGTTACATGGCCCTCTGGCATTGGGCCTGAAGTAAAAAGTCCTGGGAGGAAGTACACAGTAGAGCAAAGCTGCTCCTCTTGGTGGCAAGGAAGGGAAGAAAGGGAAAGGGGTAGGAGAGAAAATACACCCTTCAAGGGTATACCCCCAATGACCTACTTACTGCTATCAGGTCATACCTCCTAATGTTTCCACCAACTCCTGATAGCCCATTAAGTTATGAATCCATCAATGAATTAAACCACTGATGAGGTCAGAGTTCTTGTGATACAATTTTCTCCCAACATTGAACAGTGCCGCACTGGGACCAAACCTTTAACAGAAGAGCTTTTGGGGACATTTTAGACCTAAATCTTAACACCTTGGAAAAATGTCTCTCTGTGCAACAACATCATTTACCCTGTAGAGGCGTAGGAAGGGACACAAAGAAGCTCTCATATGTCCACCTGTGACTATGACAGGCATGTGGAACGTGGATGTGCAAAAGATTTTTACCAGGTGAATATACTTGTTTTCTGTTCATTTTTAAAATAAAGTATCACTTCGTATTCTCGAAGAAAATTTAAAAGTGAGAAAACAGGTGAAATAAATTACAACATACTAAATGAAGTAACACTAAGTCTTCACCAAAAGTTGCTCCACACACTCATTTCTTGTGGTTTTACCCTTTGAGTTACAGAACTCATACAAAAGCTATGAAAAACAGAGATGGAGGTGCTTCAATGTAAGTCATTTTAAAAACTGTTTTTCTATAGTACCTGTATATTCAGTGTTTGAAAACTAGAGCCTGCGAAAATGTAAACTTTGCTCCTTTCTGGATACTGCCTCTGCTTGGACACTCCTTCCGAAATAGAGTAGTTCTCTTCCATGGAGGATCTTGTTTCTGGCGATGTCTCTTTTTATAAGAGGTGAACTCAGATCCAAGGAAAACGAGAAAAATGCCTAAAAATGCACAACTCCATTATAACTGGAATCTTCTCCAAGGTCACACTGAAAATGTTCCACTCCAGGATCTATAAATTCATTTCTTTTTCCCTTGGGTCTTTTTGAGACAGGGTCTCACTATGCAATTCAGGCTGGCCTTGAGCTCACTTTATAGCTCAGGCTGGCCTCGAACTCACAATGATCCTCCTGCCTCAGCCTCCCGAGTGCTGGGATTACAGGCATGCACCACCACACTCGGCTTTTTTTTTTTTTTTTTTTCGGTTTTTTTTTTGGTACCAGGAATCCAACTCAGGACCTTGTGCTTGCCAGGCAAGCGCTGGTGCAGTTGAGCTATATCCTTGGCCCCCAGGTTCCATAAATTCAAATCAAGGCTGCTGAGAAGTATGGACTGTTCAGATCTGCTTCAAAATAATTACGCTGTCTGCCTCAAGGGCGCTGAAGATATCGGGAAATCCAAGAAACATTGCAAGATTCAATCCTGCAAATCATTTCTTCACACTGAAAATTACTTCTGCCAAGTATGCTGGAGGCTCGGTGCCGAATGGTAAACTGGAAAGGCTAGCCATTTAGAGGAAGGACGCCAGAACTATCTTTTGGTTTGTCTGCCGACCAGCTTCTGACTTTGATCCCCACGGGCCAGGCTGTGTGCACGATCTGGAAGCAGCAGAAGTGTTTGGGCGCCAGAAGCAGCCTTCAGCGCCAGGCACGTTCATTACGGATGCCAGGGCGATCCCAAGAGGCAGGTGTTTCATGCTGGCTTTGGACGCGGAGCTCATATTCTCTCGGGTCGCTTCCTCTGCCGCGGCTCCCGAACAGCCTGCCTGGGCTCTTTTCAGCGGCCGACCCCAAGCCCAGAGACAACCGCTGCATCCACAGCGCAGCACGGAGACATCAGCCACCTACCTTGCCAGTCTTCCGCCACCATCTCCGCTGGCCACACTTCCGCGATGTGCGCAATGACCGCTCCCAGCGTGCCCCGCGTCGCCCGTGTTCTCTCACACCGCAATCCGCGTGAGCCGCGCGTGCACGGCAGAGGTCGCGCGTGCGCAGCAGAGACCCCCGCGCTTGCGCGTAAGAGGCCCCGCGCAAGCCGGGCTTGCGCGACAGGAGTCGCGGCCCATGGTGAAGCAGCTTCCGCGGGCTGGCGATTGAACGAACGTTCCTTGTGTGGTGCAGCTTAGAGTGGATGCTGCCAACTTGGCTGCCGCTGACACCCCAGCTGTACTTCTTGGTACCCAGGAAGGTGGGATTTGTCTACAGCCAGCATATCAATTACCCGAGGGAGCAAAGATGTAAGTCATGGTAAGTTATGAACGTATACGAGATTCGCGCGTGTGCACACACACTCCAATATGAATGAAAAGGTTACACACTAGGAAATTAAATGTATTAACATACTAGTAACAGTGCTATTTTAAAAAGTGAACAGTAGCGTTACTCTCAGCAGTGAAATAGATAAGCAAATAGTCTCTTAAAAATAAGTCCTAAGCAAGAAAACTTATTCAAGAAATCTATTGCAATAGGAATAATGCTGAATTCAGAATTTACAAGCATCTTAAAATCAAATTGAGGATTTTCCTTTGTAAGGAAGAATAAAATAAAACTTTTGGGAGGAACTGCAAAGCAAGGACGGAGGTGAGCAAGCAGCCTAGTGGGATTAGTCTGACAGGAAATGTGTCTCCCCAAAGGCAGCCTTTCTGCACGAGTAGGCTTACTCAGACCTAGAGAAAGGCCAAGATTCAAAGGCCAGTGGCAAGGATAGAAGCCTAACTAATGTTCTGCCAAGCTAAGACTGTGGGTAGATAATGGGCAATCATGAACACTTGACCACAAATCAAAAAGAGTATGCAAATTTTAGGTAAAATACAAATGAACAAAATTAACACAATTATATATTCTGACTTCCTACAGGCAACCCAGATTAAGTGCTGTGGACAACTTCTCTGGTGTCTTTACAAAAATAGTATCATTAGACCCAAAAAACAAGATCACAATAGTTTGTAACTTTTTGCACCAAACAATACTTAGTAGACGTTATCTCTTAGTAATTTTTTTTATAACATCAATTTTCTTATATGCCAGTGATAGTACTACAGAAAATAGAACTTCATGTAGGACAGCAACCAAACACAAAAAACACTTGTACCTCGGTTCATGAACTTAGCTCTTTCCATGATTCTGGTCTCAATCTGAATTTGGTGAGAACCAAATCAAATTCAGCGGTTAGGTTCAGTGGTGACTTTATGGGGAAACTTGATTTGGTTCTTTCTCATCCAGTTCAGTTGGTGGCCAGAATCATGGAAAGAATTAAATTCATGAACTGAGGTGTCATTGTACTAGCATCAGGTTACGTATATAAGAAATTAGGAATAGCTATGTGAAGAAAATTACAGTATGTCATTATTTGGTATTAAAAGGACTTGAGTACCAATTCATCAAGATTGGTGGGAGTACAGCATTAAGGGAATGGGTGGACTAAGGACTTCAATAATCAGTCCTTCCATTAAATCAGCCATTAAGATGGCAAAAACTAACAACTTTTTTGGAACTGTGAAATCTAATAAGAAAACATAGGAGAATACTTAAGAATGTTGGTAAGCTTTGAGAATTTGTATTTGCCAGTGTCCCATCCCCACTCTCAGTTGTGGAGACTATGATGACAACAGCCTGCTTTGCTGGTGCAGCTAGTAGGTGCCCGCAGGAAAACAGACTTTGCTTTTTAAAACTGCAATTTAGTATGTTGGCTTGTCTGAAGGTTCCTTGAGAGACCAGAACAAAAGTTTGTCCTTCTTTTGCCCTTTTGGGCTCCAGTGGCTTTCCAGAAGGAGTCTGTCCAAAGCATTTAAGGTGACACTCCCGATAGCTGGTGTGTGTTAACCAGCAGACAGCTCCAAATATCTGGAGAGGATAAGGCTAGGAGGAAGGTTCTTGAAAGAAAAAAGATTTGAAGAGATACTGAGTAAACTGGAGCATCTACAGTACAATATGCATGCTTTTAGCAAGATGCATGCCCACAACCTGAGAGACACTAGGTTTACCCGTCTGGCTACTCTTTGGACTTTGCACAAACAAAAGGGTAAGGATAAGGGTAAGGGTAAAGATGAAACTTACAGGAAGCCTAGATAAGTGTGGAAAGACTATCCTATTATAGAGGCATTCTGTAGAGACTTGAATATTTTTTTTTCTGGTTTCAGGAGTTTAAGGAAGTTTATACAGTAATATCTCAGTTAATGAACGCTTCTGTTTGCAAACAATTCAGTTCGTGAACAGAAGCATTGGACAAAATTTTGCTTCCATTTATGAACTCCACATCAGGTGACAAATACCACTGTGGCGATCTTCCCCAAATGAATATAAATTCAGCCACTTTGCTGCTCTGACACATGGTCATGGCTTCCTGGAGTCAAGATCAAGGTCAAAGACAGACCTGTGCACACTTGCTGTGAATCTTTTGTGTGCTTTTCAGCACATACAGTACTATACAGTATTATTCAATCCAGTATGGCTCCAGAGAAAGTTCAGAGCAAGTATGGTGGTAAAAAGAAAGTGCAGAGCAGTAATGAAAATGACAAGAATGTGCAGAGCCAGAACAGTAAGAAGAAGGTTCTGGAGAAAATAACCATTTGAATTGAAGAAGAAAATTGTAGAGAAGCATGAGTGTGGTATCTGTGTGACTGATCTGGCCTCTGAGTACAAAATGGCAAAGTCAACAATCTCAACTATTTTGAAGAATAAGGGTGCCATCAAAAGAGTTGATGTGGCAAAAGGAGTAACGACATTAACCAAGCAGAGGTCACAAGTGCTGGAAGAGGTGGAAAAACTGTTGTTAGTATGGTTGAATGAGAAACAGCTGGCAGGTGACAGTGTTAGTGAAGCTATGATCTGTGAAAAAGCCAGGAAATTGCACAGTGATTTAGTGGAAGAAAACCCTTCTACAAATGCAACAGCTGATACATTTAAAGCCAGTAGAGGGTGGTTTGATAAAATTCCGCAAGAGAAGTGGCATCCACAGTGTGATAAGACATGGTAAGGATTCTAGTTCTGACAGAGCTGCTGCAGAAGCCTATAAAAAAGAATTCACAGAATTCATGAATCAGGCAGAAGGATATCTCATTCAACAAGTGTTCAATTGTGATGAAACAGGGCTCTTCTGGAAGAAGATGCCAAATAGAACCTATATCATGAAGAAGGAAAAGGCACTGCCAGGGTGGAGTGAGCAGCAGAAGGTGATTGTTGAAGAATATTCCTCTGAGAAAGAGGAAGAGAGGGAAGAGGTTAGCAGTGATGTGATAAAATCCATCATGGACAAGTGGAATGAGTGCCAGGATTTCTTTGAGAAGCACCACCCCAATGTAAATTTAACAAACAAAGTGTTGAATCTGATGAACAATTATGTGGTCTCTCATTTCTGGAGGGTTATGCAGCACAGAAAAAAACAAATGCCATTAGGCAGATTTTTCATCCAAATGGACTTGGTAGCTAAGAGACAAAGAAGAGAGGAAACCCCTGAAGGAGATCTCCCCAGTGGCCTTCTGGAAGGGTACTCTCCCTCCAGACAGTAACCCCCACACGCACACACCTTCCTGTCTTCCACCCCAGAAATCTTCTCAAGCAAGGTTGGTGTTCCCTGTCTTTATACTGTACTGTACTTTGTTTCATATTTTTGTGGTTAAAAAAATACATATGGTTCAGAACAGATTAACCTTATTTACATTGAACCTTATGGAAAATTTGATTCGGTTCCTGACCAAAATTGGTTTGTGACATTTTTAGGGGTCCAAACAGATTAACTTTATTTAATTGAATCTTGGGGAAATTTTATTTGGTTTGTGATCAATTTGGTTCATAACCAGAATCATAGAATGAATTAAGTTCATAAACTGAGGCGCCACTGTATCTACTGAAGAAAAGAAAATGAAAGTTCAGTGACAACACACAACAAAGAATACAGTAAATCTCTGACTTTTGTTCAAGGAGAATTTTTTGTAAATTGGATTCATTTGTAAGCCAACAGTGAGTCTTATACAATACACCTGTGAAAGTTCTCAACTTGAATGTTCATAAGTCAGGGACTTGCTGTATAATCTTTGTAAGCTACAATGAGTGTCCAGCTTACAAACAAGTTCTGTTACAGGAGAATTGTTTGAAATCAAGATTCGTCTGTATGTCCAAAAGTGAGTCATATACAGTACAGCTGTGAAAGTTCATAATGCATACGTTCCTAAGTTGAGAACTTACTGTAGTTTGAAAAAGTACTTAGCCAGATTGGTACCTGCTGACCTCAACAAGAAACAGCAAACACTAGATAAGTGGGAGAATCTGATTCTCAAGGCTATCACATTGTAGTATTATACCCAGTATCAACAAAAATTGAATGACATATAAAAAACAGAAATACATGGCCCACTCAAAAGAATGATAGAATGTACCTCTGACAAACATACTGGATTTATTAAATGAAGATACTGAATTGACTAACTTATATGTGTTTAAGAGTTGAAGGCAACCAGAAAGAAAAAAATGAGAACAAACCAAGAGAATGATATACTGATACGATCAAATAGATGATATCAATAAAGAGAAATTATTAAAGAGGAGCTATAAGTACATTCTGGAGCTGAAAAGTATAACAGCTTGTTATGGTTTAGATGGTAAATGTGTCCCAAACCCCATGTGTTAAAGGCTTGATCATCAGCATGGGGCACTTTTAGAAAGTTCACTTAAAAAACCATGTTTCAGGGACCTTTTGAAATGACAGTAACTACAAAGCTTATACTATACTCCCTGAAGAAGAGAATAGAACTGAAAAATATTTCAAGAAATAATGGCTGAAGATTCCTCAAATTGAGCAAAAATGAAAACAGAAAACAAAATCCTGAAAGTGTAAACATACATATTCAAGAAACCAGGGAAATAAACCCAAAGGAGTCCACAGTGAGGCATATCTGTTAAACTTCTGAAGACTAAAGGGAAAAAGTCTTGAAGGCAGAGAGAGAAGACACACAGGGCAATATAAATAAGAAGATTAGGTAATTTCTGATCTGATACAGTGGCAGCCAGAAGGAGGTGTACACATTTCATAAGGAAACACAGATGAAGAATAACCAGTAGAATTTATTACTAGCAAACATGATTTTAAAGAATAACCAAAGAAAAGTTAATGAGAAATATAAAGAAATGATGACAGAAGTCTTCAGAAAAGACAGAACATCAGAATGGATTAAAGGAGGAGTAAATGCCAGGAGTGGTGGTGCACACATGTCATCCCAACACTTGGGAGGCTGAGGCAGGAGGATCACCATGAGTTTCAGGCCAATCTGGGCTACATAGTGAGTTCAAGGCCAGCCCGCACTACAAAGTAAGACCGTGTCTCAAGGAAAAAAAAAAAAAATAAAAGATAATAAAAATAAAATGAAAGTAAAATTTTTTCAAAGGAGTAAATGACTATCCTAATGAATTTATTAGATTAAAAATTATAAAAATAACATTTGTGTCCTTATTGATAATTACTTTAAATGTAAATGGTCTAAACACAGCAATTAAAAGATAAAAGATTGGTAGAATGGATTAGTGGGTGGGGTTGCACTGGGAATGGAACCCAAGGTCTTCACACTGAGCTACATCCCCAGCTCTTTTTAACTTTTTAGAGTGGATTTTTAACCACTTAACAGTTTATCCTGAGCATCACTTGGACAGTGCATTTGTTTATACACTGACTACCCAAGGGTCACTTGGTTGGGTGTTATTTCAGCCAGTTGACTGGTGTTTGCATGAGATGCACTCATATGTGTCATTTATATATTTTCATTATAAATTTTTTTTTTGATACCAAGAATCGAACTCACAACCTCATGCTTGCTGGGCAGGTGCTGTGTCACTGAGCTACATCCTTGGCCTTCTTTATAAATTGACCAAAAAATTACAATTTTTGGTCACCCTGTATTTAAATAATTTGACTTGTAAGTAATTTAAATGGTCCAACTCTGCTGTCTATAAGAAGCTTACTTTAAATCAACAAGGTAGGCACAACTGTGTACCCCTGTGGTCCCAGTAACTCTGGAAACTGACAAGAGAATTGCTTAAGGCCATCTGGACAACAGAAAACAAGCTAACCAGTTATGGGTTGCATCAAGAATATCACCCAGAGTGTAAAGGAGTACAACCACCGTGGAAATCACTATAAAATTCCTCAGAGAACTAATATTAATAATTACATGTGACCTAGCTGTTTCCCTTATAGATATCTTCCCCAAAGAGCTAAAGACATCATTCTATAGCCATACATGTATACCAATGTTTATAGCAGCACAACTCATAATAGCTAAATCCTGTAAGCAACCTGTATACCCATCAACAGATGGTTGGATAAGGAAAATATGGTATCTAATGGAATACTACTTGGCTACAAAGAAGGACAAATTGGAGACATTGTAAGAAAATGGATGCACCTGGAAAATACAGTATTGAGTGAAATAAGTCAGACACACAAGCTTAAATGCCATATAGTATTTCTCATTTGAGGGAAGCAAAGTACAGACAGCACAATAAAGGATTGGAGGAGACAAGAAGATAGATCTCTTGCAGATGGGAAGGGATCCAAGAGAATATGAGTGAGAAGAGAGGGGGAAGGAAAGGGGAAATAAATAGAATAAAGACAGGCCATGTAAGAAACCTAATAACCTCAATAAATGTAAACTTTGTGTCATAAACACAAACTAAGATTAATATCAGCAAGAATGAAAGTGGTAAAAGGGGATTTAGAAGAGGAGGAAAAGAAGGGGAAGGAGATTTTTAAAAAAGAAACAAGCTGTATTATGTAATGTACCCACTCGCCAAAATGATTTTAAACTGCACATACTGTAAACATGTATTAAAAAAGCAGGAGTGTCCCTTAAGGGCCTCATGTGCTCAGAGACAGGGCTTACTCAGCAGTATAGCTAACTTGCTATTAGGCAGTGGAGTCTGATCAGAAGAAGATTCTTGGGTGCACGACCTGGAAGGGTAGATCTCCTTCCCATGTTTATCACTTTTTTGTTCTCTGGCTGCCATGATGTGAGCAGCTTTCCTCCACATTCCCTTGTGGTATGCCCTTCCTGCCTTGGAACCAGCTGATCATGGACTGTGAGTGTGAGCCCAAATAAATCTCTCTTATAAGTTGTGAATGTCAGATATTGGGTCTCAGGGATACAGAAAGTGACTGGGACACAACTCCCCCCACCAAAAAAAAAAAAAGTTTAAAATTAAATGAATGGAAAGTTACATGCAATACGAATATTAAAGCTACCTTAATAAATAGGTTTCATAAATAAATAGATAGATTTCAGAGCATTACTAGAAAGAAAGGAAGATATTGCTTGATAAAAGGATCGTTCCACCACCAACAAGATGACATAACCCTAAATATGTACACATCAGACAGCAGGCCTTCAAAATATATGAAGTAAATATTGGATGGTAATAAAAGGTGAAATAGACAATAATTATAATTGGGAACATCCATACCCAACTCATAACAACAGACAAAACCTCTGAACAATAAAGGATGGAGAACAGATAACACAGTCACCCAAGAGGATCTCATTGAGATTTTAGAACACTTCATACCAAACCAACAGAATACATTTTTAAAGTACCAAGGGAAAATATACTGCACGTGTCTATACACTGGGTCATAAAATAAGCCTCATTAAGTTTAAAATGGTAGAAATTGTTTGGATTATTTTCTCTGATCATAATGGAATAAAACGTGAAACCAGTACAGTGGTACCTTGGTTCACAAACACAATTTGTTCCATTATTCTGGTCATGAACTGCATTACATTTCCTTGTAAGCCTCATTGTAATACCTCAGTTCACAATGCTTCTGTTCATGAACAATTCAGTTCCCTAGCAAAATTGTGGAACAAATTAAGTTTGTGAACCAAGGTACCACTCTAATATAAAAAACAACAGGAAATCTTGAAAGAACATATCTCTAACCTGTGAATAAAAGGTAGTTTCAAAGGAAAATTTTTTTGAAACAGGAACTTGCTATGTACTTCAGGCTGGCTTTGAGCTCACTATGTAGCTCAGGCTGGCTTCTAACATGGGGCAATCCTCCTGCCTCAGCCTCTTGCACACTGGGAGTGGAGGCATGCTTCACCACTCCCAGCTCAAAGAAAAATCTAAAGTACATAGAATAATGGAAAATATCAGTGTAGCATGTCAAAATCTGAGATGTAGCTAAAAGGGTATTGAAAAGAAATTTATAGATCTAAGTGCTGATATTAGAAACAAAGAAAAGGTCTGAAATCAGTTCTCTAAGTTACTACCCCAAGAAACTTAAGCAAAGTAAAACAAAATATACTCTAGAGTAACTAGACAAAGAAAATACTAAACTTCTGCTATGGTTCCAGTAAGACTTGTTCTTACCAAAACTTTATGTTGTTATAGTCTTAAGGTAACTGTGTTGAGAGATGGTGAGGCCTTTAAGAGGTTCTCAGGGTCTGTCCTTATTAATGTATTGTATTTCTCACAGAAATTGATTTCTTTTAAGGGTAGATTGTTACAAAGTGGGTCAAACTCTTTGCCTGTTTTTTATTCTTTTCTGCATGTACCTACTTCCCTTTCTGCTTCTCCATGCATGTAACAGAATACGACCCTCACCAAAAACTGAACAGACATTGGGGTAGAACCATAAGCCAAAATAAACCTCTTTTTCTTTACAATTACTCTCATGTTCTGTTACAGGAATAGAAAATGGACTTAGACAAGATCAAAAGCAAAAATCAGTGAAATTGAAAACGAAAAATAATGGAGCAAATCCATGAAACAAAAATTTGGTTCCTCAAAAATGAAAAAGTTTTTGGCTTCCACTCTTGACTCATGTGGTTGATGCAGGCTGCCAAGATGAAAGCTATCCAGACTATAGAGGATCTTCTGGCTTTAAGCCAGCAGGAAGAACTTGTGGATTTACCAAACAACTACCCCTTGAGTGCTAGTGAAGATGAGGGGGACAGTGATGAAGAGAGAAAGCATCAAAAGCTTCTGCAAGCAATCAGTTCTCTTGATAAAAAGAATAGATGGAAATTGGCTGAGAGATCTGAAGCTAGCTTGACAGTATCAGAATTCAATGTGAGTTCTGAAGGATCAGGAGAAAGGCTGGGACTTTCAGATCTTCTTGAGCCTGTTAAAGCTTCATCTTCATTCGCTGTTATGAAAAAGCAACTGAATAAAGTTAAATCCAAGAAGACTGTGGAATTACCCCTTAACAAAGAAGAAGTTAAACAGATCCACAGAGAAATAGCATTCAATAAAACATCACAAACCCTCTCCAAATGGGATCCTATTGTTCTCAAGAACCGGCAAGCAGAGCAGCTGGTATTTCCCCTGGAGAAGGGGCAGTCAGGCTTTATTCCCACTGAACTTGTCTTCAGTGGTTGGAAAGCAAGGACTCCCTTGGAGCAAGAAGTTTTTAACCTCCTCCATAAAAACAAGCAGCCGGTGACAGACTGTTTATTGGCTCCCATGGAAAAGGCCTCTCTCAAAGCTATGAGCCTGGAAGAGGCTAAGATGCACCGAGCAGAGCTTCAAAGGGCCCGGGCTTTGCAGTCTTACTATGAAGCCAGGGCAAAAAGAGAGAAGAAGATCAAAAGTAAGCAGTTTCATAGACATGTAAAGAAAGAAAAGGCCAAGAAAACCCTAAAAGACTTTGATCAGCTGTGGAAGGTGAATCCTACTGCTGCAATGGATGAGCTGGAAAAAATTGAAAAGGCCAGAATGATAGAGCGAATGAGCCTTAAGCACCAGAACAGTGGGAGATGGGCGAAGTCAAAGACAATTATGGCCAAATACGACTTGGAGGCTCGCCAAGCTGTGCAAGAACAATTGGCTAAGAACAAAGAACTAACACAGAAACTCCAGGTAATCTCAGAGAGTGAGGAAGAGAAGAGGGGTGTGGGAGAGGAAGAACCCCTTATCCCTGATGTAGTGAATGAAGTACAGATGTGTGCAGATGGACCAAATCCTTGGATGCTTAGGAACTGTAACAGTAATGGAAAAGAGGGTGAAATCCAGGCAGACCCTGACCAACTACCTGAGCCTGTTGTCCAGAAGTTTTCTAAAAGCAAGGAAGATAAAAAACCATCAGCAGAGGAAGAAATTTTGTTGCAAGAATTTGGGGAAAGACGATGCCTGCGAAAAAATTTTTGCCTCAACCAGGATACTGATCCAGTGGGCAGCCAAGAAACAAAAGATTCTAGCAGCCAGGACATATTAGCCAAATTGAGGACTTTGAATCAGAAACTCAAGGAAAACCATCACTCCAGCAAGCAAACAGTGAATCGAGCAGGGACTGTTCTCCAGGTCCAGAAAGAGGAATGTGTCCTAGAAGAAGAGGAGTCTCTGTTGTGTCAGAGGGCAGAGAGAGTACAAATTCTGGTAGAACTAGATGAGGGCAAAGAAGAGCATTTTCAAAATGAGGAGCTTCCCAGACCTTTGTTAAAATGGGAGCAAATGAAGAGAAACCCAAATAACCAGACTGATGTCCCTAAGGAAAAGAAAAAGGAGCAAGTGATTGATCTCCAGAACCTTCTAACAAAATCTCCTTTCATGAAATCTTTGGCTATTCCCACAGCAGTAGAGGAATTGGAAGATGAAGAGGAGAGAAACCTAAAGCAGATGATAAAGGAAGCTTTTGCTGGAGATGATGTCATCAGAGATTTCTTGAAAGAGAAGAGAGAAGCTGTGGAGACAAATAAGCCAAAGGATGTTGACCTGATGCTGCCTGGCTGGGGCAAATGGGGTGGTGTAGGCCTGAGGCCCAGTGCCAAGAAAAGACGCCGGTTTCTCATTAAAGCCCCTGAAGGGCCTCCAAGAAAAGACAAGAATTTGCCAAATGTAATTATCAGTGAGAAGCGCAACATCCACGCAACAGCTCATCAAGTACAGGTGCTTCCATATCCATTCACTCACCATCAACAATTTGAAAGGACCATCCAGACCCCTGTAGGGTCTTTGTGGAACACCCAGAGGGCCTTCCAAAAGCTCACCACCCCCAAGGTAGTCACCAAGCCAGGTCATATCATTAAGCCCATAAAAGCAGAGGATGTGGGCTGCCACCCTTCCTCAAAGTTGGGCCTCTCTGTCATGCAGAGCACTACAGCACAACCCACCAGAAATAAAAAACAGCTAAAGAAAAACTCTGGAGATTGAGTTGCCAGAGGACTGACATCTTGGTGCCCATGGTTGGTATCCCTGACTGCTCATACTTTGATTGCTTGCTGTTGCAGGATCAATTCCAAAACCAGCTTTACACATTTTGGGTGTGATGAAGGCACATTTTAGAAATAAAATCTTTTTAAAAGTCTTAAAAAACAGTAAAACTGCTAAATCTTTAGCACAACTAAGATAAAAATTGAAAATATACCAATCAGTGTGGTTTAATAAATGGGAAATAGCTCTACAGATCCTTAGCAATTTATTTTTGTTTTGTTTTTCATTCCCCTCCCCACTTTTTTGGGAGGGGAGAGGTTTTGAGACAGAGTCTTACTATGTAGTTCAAGCTGGCCTTGAACTCACTGTGTAGTCCAGGCTGGCCTTAAATTTGCATCTACCTATCCTTCTGCCTCTTCCTCCAGAATGCTGAGATCACAGGTGTGGCCCATAACACCCAACACTTATTTTTTCCCCCTTTAGCCATTGATTCCAGGTATGCAAGGCTGGTTTAACATTAAAAATATATCTGTAAAACAAAAACCTCTCAGTGTAATCCGCCATGTCAGTAGGCTAAAGAAGAAGCATGTCGCCATAAATATGGATACAGAAAAATTATTTGATTAAGTTCTTACCTATTTGTGATAACTCAGCAAACAAGGAATAGAAAGCAAACTTCCTCAATTTGATTACACAAAAATCATACAGCTATCATCATATTTAATGTTGAAAGATTAAATGCTATCCCCTTAAAATCAGGAATAAGGCAAAATGGTTATGTACAACTCTTATTCAACAATACTGGAAATTTTGGTCAGTGTAGCAAGGCACCCCAAAAAATAATTGAAATTATACAAATTAGAAAGAAAACTCTTTAACTGGTTACAGGTGACATTGTACATAGAATAAGCAAATACAAAAAAAATTAGGACACAACAATATATTCCTCACATTCCAACAAGGAATATATGAACACAAATTCACAATCTCCTTTTCACAAAATGTTAATGGAAAAAAATCAAAGGAGACCTAAATAAAAGAGGTGTACAGTGTTCACTGATTAGAAATCTCAACACAGGAAAAGTGCTTGCTGACTGAATACAAAGAAGTAGTGCTAAGACAGGCAGCTTGTTATTTTTGTCTTCTGTGAGATGAGGAAGATTTAAGGGGTCCTTGCAGCTGGTAGAAGGATTTGGGTGGACCAAGCATCTTTGGCACTGTTCAGCCATAAAAGTAAATGTGTCTCAGTGGTATAGAAATACTCTCCCCACTTGTAACTGATACCTCATTATCCATGTACCCCTCCCCACAAAGCAGCTGCTTTAAGTTGTGACTCAGGTCTCCCCATCATTAAGGAGCTAGAATGCCCTACACATGTCTGAATATTCTGGGGGATTTGGAGGGAAGGAAGGGTCTTAAACTTTTATACCTCTAGTGGATACAGGCACCCAAGTGACAATAACTTGTCCCTCAGAGACAAGCTACACTGGATATAGTGGTAGTAAAAAGTGCCAGGGTTTTTAGGGCAGAGCTGCAATCTGCAGAGGGATGTAAAGAAAAAGCCATGGAGCCCAGCATTTCCCTATGGTGGGAGGTGCACAGGCAAAGACATGGGCCTTAAGGACCCAAAGGGAATAAACTCCCATGTTCTTTGACCAACTTCTAACACCCACCAACCCTTGATTCTTTTCCTCAGAGCACCAACCAGGAAGTAGTGAGGTCTTGTGGAAGCTGAGTTACAGCCTGAGACAAGTAGGCATTTAGCTCTTGTGTTCCTGTAGGAACAAAAGCACCTGAATTTAGCTGGCATGGTTCCAACAAACGTGATGGGAAAAAGGAGGGACTCTGTGGGTGGGACTTTCGGGCCATATCAATCTCTTTATTGCTTTTGCATCTGCATTATAGTAGGATGTCTCAAGCTTGCATTTCCTTGTGTTATACTTGTCAGAAGGTACTATTCCATTGATGCTGAGCTGTAGATAAAGAATTTAGTAGAACCAAATCCTCTATCACAGCAACCAATGGTTGGCCCATGATTTAGCATGAGGTCCTTCATCTGCCTGAATTCACTGGAAATGTCAGGAAAAAAAGTTTCTGGACCTGATGATTTTTCTTTTTGGAGGTTCACTTTAGTGTGTAAGACTTGGGGTTATGACCCATCTACTATGTATGCCCCCTTTGAAATGGAGCTATTAGCTTCTAGAAGAGCTATCATCAGAATCCAATATATGACCCATAGATGAGTCTCCAGCCTGGTATACTTATTCTGGGGATGAGTGCGTTTGAAGTCCATGTCTGAAAAAGCCCTTGAACCTCACTCGGACATTGCTTAGTAGGAAATGCAGCATTTTGTGTTGAAAGTGCAAACTTATGCCAACATGACTGAAATATTAGAGAAAAATCTGCATAATGTGAACTTCAGTTTGCTTATGTGCAATATTGTCTGCAAGAAACCAGTGAATACAGAAAACGTTACAGCCAAAGCAAGTCGTAGACAATACACAATCACAGTCCATATAGATGTCTTCATAGATACAGAATGTATGTGCTTTTAACCATTTAATATGTATAAAAGTCTGCTAATACTGTTTACTGGGTTTCTATCTTGTTTTACCATATGTCTTTGATAAAGTTTTTGAGTATTGTATTTCTAATCCCTTAATCACCATAAGCCATATAATTTTTTTTTGGCGGGGTCTTGCTATGTTGTCCTGGCTGCCCTTAGGATTTTGAGTTAAGCAACTCTCAGGCCTCAGCCTCTTAAATAGCTGGGACTACATGTGTGCACACCACTGAGCCCAGTTCTATGATTTTTTTCTTAAGCAAAATTAGTTTGAGGAGCACACTTCTGTACCAGAAATGAAAAGAGAACACCATACAAATTATACAGATATTTAAAAGATCATTTGAAAAACCTCCACTGGAGAAGTGCCCAGTGCTGTGCAAGAAGACATTTTTATTTTTTATTTCTTCTGTATTGGACAGCTGTCCTAAACGTCTTGTGGTTGGCCCCAGCTACATAAACTCCCTACAATTGCTCTATGAGACTTTCTGCCTTGGCTGAAGTTTGAGTCTCAGGTCTACTCCTGATGACTACCCACTGGAACCTCTCGATGATGCTGCCTCTACAACCACTTCACATTTTCCCAATCCTGTTTGTGAGGGGTGATTTCCTCCCCTATGACAAAGCAGAATGCCTCTGGTATGCTAGCAAGACACTGAGTATCTATGACACATGAGTCTGATTTTTTCCCCCTATATTAACAGCCTTCCATTTCTTTTAAATCTGTACTATATTCTCCCTTTATAGCATAAGTCCTAAATAAAATGTCTTCTGGATTATCTGGTTGCATCAGGAAGGGTTCTGGGAGGCTAGAGGTCTCGTGAAAAGACGCTCCACCTTTCTGGTTTGTTTCCTCACCCTGGTGAAGCATGCCAAGGACTGCGGCAAGGCTGACTCAAAGTGAAGATCCCTTTGGCAGTTGATGAGAAACTCAGAAAATGAAAGTATTGCACAGTAGAGGTTTACTTATAAAACTGCCTATCTCCCCTTCTCACTGTTCCTGCAATTTTTATTTTGTGCATTCAGGAGTTTTAAGTAATGCAGGCTTATTATAGAGTAGTTTCTTTAGAAATGGCCCCAGTAAAAAATATTCCAGGTACTTGCCTTGAACAAAGAATTGGACAAGACAAGCCACAAACTGTACTAAACATTTATTTTAAAAGTGCAGAGTAAATGGCTGTGGAAGAAACCAGTTCTGTGGAGCAAACATGGACAGAACAAAGAAAAAGAGGGTAAAAGTAAAAATTGAAGTACATACCGTGTCTGAGAAATGCGGTGCAGATCACCGTGGAAACCCAGGAATGATAGCCACTTTCCATGATGATTTCTTTTCCTTCTCTGGATAGAAGGAATCATGAAGTGTTTTTATAGCCGCCTACTGTGTCCCTTATGGAAGGGTCTGTAGATCCTTCTTACCGGCTGTTATGTGCCTTACAGCTACCTTGGGGTGCTGTGGCTCACTGTCTCCAAGAAGATAGTGATAAAAGAGGTAGTGACCATTGAGTCGCCTGTTCGATAAGAGAAACTTTACTATTCGCCCCAATGTGAGGAAGAGGTCAGATTTCCATGCTGTGTGTAGAGAAGAAGAATGTATGTTAGAGAGGACTTTCAGATACATTTTTAAGAGTCTGAGGGCCATGGATTTACCAACATCCTGTTTACTTATCTGTAGCAGCAATGGAGTCTTGCTTTTTTTGAAAACAAAATTCAACTCTTCCAGAGACTTCATAGGAGTAGCATTTTCCTTTTGAGTAGTCGTCATCTTCACACACTTCAGGTGGAAGTGGCTTTATTCTAGAAAGATTAATCCAATGATCTATCTCTGCCACCTTTATTTCAGTAAGTATGGCAAGGATCACTGAAAAGGGGCCTTTCAATTTTAACTTTAATGGGTCTGTGGGAGTCCCTTTTCTCCAGGTTTTTATGAGTACTTGGTGTCCAAGGCAGACACTAGGTGGTACCCCTGGGCCAGGAGCTATCGGGACTCTTCCCATAGATGTGGATAACCTGTACTACTTGGACCAGATTAATGAGATATTATAGGAGTCTTATGGTTTGTGGGTCTACTATCATATCAGAGGATAGAAATGGCTTCCCATGTAACATCTCAAATGGGTTCAAACTTAGCCCAGTTTGGGGCATGTTATGAACCCTTATGAATGCTATAGGCAATAATCAGAGCTAAGACTCAGACATCTTTAGGCAAAATTTTGCCAGAGCTCAGTTTAGGGTCTGGTTGGCTCTCTCTACCTTTATAAAAGATTGAGGCCACCAGGAAGGATGGAGGTGGCACTTTATTCCTAAACCTTTGCTATTCCGAGGTATTTGAGAGGAAAAGAAGGCCCATTGTTACTCTGAAGGGACTAGGATAGTCCAGATTGGCAATGATTTCTTTAAGAAGTACCTTGATTGCCCCAGTACCTTTTCTGAAAGGGTAAGAAAGACTTTAATACAGCCTATACAGGTGTCAGTTAGGACTAACATCTGTTTAAATCTTCCACATGATGGTTTTTGAGGAAAGTCTAATTACCAGTCTTCCCTAGGGTATGTCCCTCTCCTCTGTACAGGTTCTAATAAAGGAGGTGGTTTGGGCTTGTCTGAGTTAAGGTAGGCACAGCGGGGAGAATTCTGCAGATCTGTCTGCTGGTTGCCACTAGTCCTAGTCCTGTGAAAACTCGAGTGCCCATTTCAATGTTGCATCTCTTCCCTCATGAAAGGAATCATGGAGTGTTTTTATAGACTTCAACTGTGTTCCTTAAGAAAGGACCAGTTTGTTTTCTAAATACTACCAGAGTCCCTTTTCAGTCCCCCCTTGTCCTAAGGGCCAATTATGTTCTTGGAGAGTATAGACTGGTTTTAGTGATTCCTTAGGAACTGGGAATAAAGGTAGAGCCTTAAGGGGCTGTAAGTCTACCTTTTTGTTTCCTTAACAGATTTTTTTATTTCCTATGGAGAGTTTAGGAATATCTCTTTGGTGCCCTTTAAAGTGCATGACTACAACCTGCTTAGGAAGATGGACTAACTCCAGGAGTTATGCAATTTCCTGCTTGTGCTTTAGAGATGTTTTCTTATTAGTCGGTAAGCCTCTTTCTTTCCAGATTACTGCATGGGCATGTAGCACCAAAAAGGCATATCTGGAGTCTACATAGATATTTAATCTTCTGCCTTTTTAAAATATCAATTCCCAACTAAGAGCTATTAGCTCTGCCTTTTGAGCAGAGGCTCCTGGGGGAAGAAGTTCAGCTTCAATACCTGTTGTTGTCTGCTAACACTCTACAGGGATTCAACTAGGACAACAATAGTTAGTAAGAAATAACAGTGTTCTGGTTACACTTATATTTCCAAATGCTTGGTATTTGGATAAAATTTAAATAATTAAGCTCACTTAATGGCTCCCACTACAATGTAGCTTCATTAACCTTCTCTTCCGGCTGTTCAACATCTGAGTTTTAGAGTCCAAAACTAGAAAGATAGGTGGCCTAAGAAGACAGCCATTATTTTGGCCCTGGCCCTCCAAGGTTAATGAGGATGCAGGACACGAGGGAACCTTTGCTGTGATATCCTATAACTCGGTGAGTCCCTGACCTCCTGAGCAAGGAAATTGATGGACCACAGAGGATAAAAATCAACAGTACATAGTGTACCTAAAAAGAGTCACCAGGAGAAAAAAGTCTCCCATGCTTTCATAAAAAACCTGGCATAGCAAAGGCTGGGACTCATCTTGATAGTTCACACTGACAGAAGAACTGAGAGGCTGTAGACATGATTCCAAGATAAGTCCTGAGGAAACTTAACTGATCTTGATAGATAGCAGGAAGTCAATTTTAATTAACACAGGTCTCATTTTAACTTGGTCTTAAACACCCAGCAGAAAAGTATAATCAAAGATATAAAAAACTTTTGTCATCTGTTTACATGCCTTATAAAATATGCCACCCATTTTCCTAGGAATGACAGGTTTTTCTTGCCTTTGGATAGCAGAGTATGGCAAGATTGCATGACCTCTTTATCAGCTTATAAAGAAAGGCCAAAAGGCAGATACCTATATTTTAACTTAGGAACCCAACTCCTAAACTATGTTCCAGACGCTTAAACAAGAACTTCTAAATGCCCCAGCACTGAGCCAACTGTTGATGAATGGATGGGCATGGCTTTGGGAGTGCTTATGCAGGATCAAGGACCTGCTCAACAGCCTGTAGGGTACCTGAGTAATGAATTAGACATTGTGGCAAAGGGATGGCCTGCATTCCTTGGAGGCATGGCTATTCTTCTAGTGCCAGAGGCATCCATGCTGACTTTAGGCAAAGATCCCACTGTATATATCCCTCACAATATGGCAGGACTTCTTTCTGCTAGAGGGAGCCTATGACTATCAGACAACCAACTTCTTAAATACCAAGCTTTACTTCTAGAAGGACTAGCCATGCAAATAAAGACATGTTCCTCCTTAAACTCTGCCACCTTTCTCCCAGAGAAGAAGAAAATTGAGACTGAAAGACATGACCATGAACAAGTAATTCTCCATATGTATGCAGCCAGAGAAGGCTTGTTACACACACACACACACACACACACCCTACTGACCCTTATTTGACCCTCTTCTCTGATGGCAATTCCTTCCTGCAAGATGGGACAAGAAAGGCAGGGTATGCAATAGTGACTCTACATTAGACACTTGAAAGTTCCTCAATTGCACCTAGGACTAGTGCTCAATTAGCAGAACTCATAGCTCTGACTAGGACTTTTCAACTCAGTAAAGGACAAAAAGTCAATATTTGTACTGTTTCAAAGTA
Organism: Chinchilla lanigera; assembly: GCF_000276665.1. Lineage (NCBI taxonomy): Eukaryota > Metazoa > Chordata > Mammalia > Rodentia > Chinchillidae > Chinchilla > Chinchilla lanigera. Next base: position 994,593 of record NW_004955546.1, read on the forward strand.
TGCTTTGCTAGTATTACATGCCCACATGGCCGTATTGAAAGAAAGAGATTGTCTGACAACAAATGGGTCTCCTATAAAGTATGATAGGGATATAGATGAACTTTTACCATCTTTCTATATGCCCTCCAAAGTGGTAATTATTCACTGTAGAGGACAGTAAAAAAAGTTGATGAAATATCTCAAGGTAATCAACTGGCTGATGCAGCAGCAAAAAAAGCTGCTCTAGCCTGACCCCCTTCAGGCCCCCTTTATCTGGGAAGGGTCCCTCAATGACACTCAGCCCAAATATTCTCAATCAGAAATCAAATGTGCTCTTTTCCATGGATGCTGGTTCCTTCCATTAAGAGGGTTATGGTCAGATGATGGTAAATTGTTCCTTCCTGGTGCTAGTGAATGGAAAATTATTAAGTTTTTCCATCAAAGCTTTCACTTGGAGAGACAAGACCCCTCACACCCAGGTTATTCATAGGAAAGGGACTTCCTGAGACAATACAACAGATAGTTAAAACATGTGAGCTCTGCCAAAAAAACCCCACAAAAAACACAAAAAACAATCCTCTTAACCATACCGTAGCTCCTCCAGGTATAAACAGACATGGTAAACACCCTAGAGAAGATTGGCAACTTGACTTTACTCATATGCCTAAGAGTAAGGGACTGCAATACCTATTGGTCTGGGTAGATACTTTCACAAACTGGGTTGAGGCCTTTCCTTGAAAAACAGAAAAGGCACAAAAGGTTGTAAAGGTTTTGGTCTCAAAAATCATCCCCAGATTCAGACTCCCTAAGTGCTTTTAGCGTGATAATGGGCCTTTTTTTTTTTTTTTTTTTTTTTGGTTTTTCTCCGGTACCGGGAACCGAACTCACGACCTTGCGCTTGCCAGGCAGGCGCTTTGCCGCTGAGCTAAATCCCCAGCCCCTGGGCCTTCTTTTAAAGCAACAATCACACACAGTGTCTCTTGGACACTGAGCATTTTCTATCACCTTTATTGGGCACAGAGGCCACAGTCATTAAGAACATAGAAAAATAAATGAGACCTTAAAGAGACATCTTTGCAAAATGGCTTAAGAAACCTACCTACAATGGCCTCATTTAATACCTTGAGCTCTTATCAAAATGAGAAATATACCTCAGTCCCTTACTTTTAGGCATATGAGTAAAGTCAAGTTGCCAATCTTCTCTAGGGTGTTTACCATGTCTGTTTATTCTAGGTCTTGGTCCATTTGAGATGCTTTATGGACACCCTTTTCTCACTAATGATTTTCTCTTCAATAGAGACACAGATGCCTTACTAAAAGATGTCACCTCACTGGCTAAATTCCAACAGACTCTTCCATAGCTAACAGAAGCTCAGCCTAAAGAGAAGGGAAATCCCATATTCCAACCCAGAGATTTAGTTCTAGTAAAGTCTCTTTCCCCATCAATCCCTTTCCTAGGACCAATTTGGAAAGGGCCATACATCACGATTCTGTCAAGGTAGCAGGCTTGAACTTCTGGATACACCACATCCGACTCAAGCCCTGAGAACCAGACTGTTGCTGAGTGTTTACAACCATCCAAATATTCCTGTGAATCCATAGAAGATGTAAAATTCTTGTTTAAAAAAAAGAGAAATTTTACAGATAAGTGATCTAAGATGTTACTCTTAGCCCTTTTACTAATTACTTTACCACTTAAAGGAGAGAGCAGTTCCTTTCTGTGTGAGCACAGAAATGAGCAGAGTCATTACAACAAACATCTTGCTAGATATGTGGCCTGTTCCCCTTATCAAATATATCAGGACTTCCTTGGTGTATATCCCTACTTCAAAGAGATGATTAGAATAAGATACAAGAGTATTTTGATGAGATATGAAAAAGTTCAGTGATTTAGAGTTTAGCCTACCGTTACAAGGTAATTGAGTGGCCTATAAACTACACCCTTAATGATCCTAGACATAATAGAATTTTTTCTAAAAATGCCACTGCATCCTTTCTACAGACACCAATAAAACCCCTATTAATTAGGGATAAGGGTCCTATCTTGAAAGCCAACAATCATAGATATAAAGATGGCTACTTTTAAATATGGGACAATTATATATGCTTGACTCCAACTATAGGACAACTTAATAGAAAGAGCTCCTCATATTGGAAAGAAAAAAAATCACTCATTCTCATTGGCCTACTAAATACTTGGGATAGACACCCCTCAAACAGTGAGTTCACACTGTAACTTTACAGACCAAAGACTGTTTTGCAACAGACTAGTTTAGCCACCCTAAAATTAGATGAGAAGCCCCCAGTGGCACTCATTAGCCCTGTGGGACCAATTTGTGGCCCTGGCTACCCTCTAGATGGATAAGGAGATGCACCTGAGATATAACCTTGCATGGTTACAAGGCAGAAGTGTCAAAAACATCAAGAAACTTGAAAACTGACCCAATCCAGAACACTGATGATCTAAAAGTGTGTTTTACTAGTATGATCATTTGGCTTCTACTTTGTTGCTTCCCTGGATTAGAAGATATCACACAATACGTGGAAGCCTTGACTAACTATACTCAGCAGGCTTTAAACAAAACCTGTACAAGTTTCTCTCCTAAATAAATAGAATTATAAGGTAAGCTGTCCTCTAAAATCAGATGGTGTTAGACAGTCTAACAGCAGCACAAAAGGGTACTTATGCAATTATAAAAGCTAAATGCTGTGCATACATTCCTGATCTTTCTGCTAATATCTTGATGGCTGTTCAAGATATTAAGTGACAGGCTAATACCATGTCAGATTCTAAAATCCCCTGGACCTTCTTCTTATCCTCTGTGGGAAGCTATTACTGGCTATTCCTGATGGACACATTTATTGACTGTATTCATAATAGTCTTATTGATCTTATTTTTTAAACCAGATTTTATTGGTACATTTTAGATAGACATAATGATTACATTCACCATAGACAATTTGTACCTGTACATGATATAACTTGCTTTTTCCCATTCCCCAACCCTTCAATCCCTCCTCCCCTCCCCATTTTACAAAAGTTTTGTTTCCATGTTTTACTTCTTTTCTATTTTTAAAAATTTTCCCTTCTTTCTTTTAACCCTCTTCATCGTTTCCCTCCTCATTTGAACATTTTCTTCCTATTTCACAATACCTATTATACATTAAGGTCCTTATTTACACTTTCCATTTATCACACCAGAGAAACAATGCAGTATTTACA
>NW_004955546.1:998719-1000507 GCF_000276665.1 Chinchilla lanigera
TAAGATGAGATTCCAGTTGTTGATTCTTTGTGATAAGTCCTGTGCGATTGGGTTTTGTTTACAAAGTCTTTGCCTACACTAATGTCTTCTAAAATTTTATTCTGTCTTCTAGCAGATTTAATGTTTCTGTTTTAATATTTAGATCTTTGATCCATTTTGACTTTAGTTTAGTGCACGGTGAAAGATAAAGGTCTAATTTTAACCTTCAGCATATGGAAAGCCAGTTTTTCCAGCATCATTCATTAAAGAGGCTATCTTTCTTCCAGTGAATGTGTTTGGCACCTTTGTCAAAGATAAGGTGGCTAAGTATGTCTGGAGTTGTTTCTGGATCTTCTAATCTGTTCCACTGATTCTTGGGCCTGTTTTTTTTTTTGTTGTTGTTTGTTTGTTTTTGCCAGTACCATGCTGTTTTTATTATAATGGCTTTATAGTATCATTTCAAGTCAGAGATTGTGATGCCCCCTGCCTTGCCTTTGTTGCCTAGAATTGTCTTTGCTATTCTAGGTCTCTTCTGGTTCCAAATGAATTTTAGGATTGTTTTCCCTTATTCTGTAGAATATGCTGTTGGAATTTTGATCGGAATTGGATTAAATCTGTTAAACAGTTTTGGAAATATGGCCATTTTCACTATATTAGTTCTTCCTAACCAAGAACAAGGGATATCTTTCCATTTTCTGATATCTTCTTCAATCTCCTTTTTCAGAGTACTGTAGTTTTCAGTGTAGAAGTCTTTTACTTCCTTTGTTAGATTCATTCATAGGGGGTTTTTTGGATACTGTTGTGAAAGGTGTTGTTTCCCTAATTTCTCTCTCAGTGAGTTTGTTGTTTGTGTACAATTGGTTTTTGAGTGTTGACTCAAAAATCTTGGGTCTGTTTTTCGAGTCTGCTACTGAATTTGGTTATTAAATCTAGAAGTCTTTCAGTGAAGGTTTGGGGTCTTCTATGTAGAGTATCATGTCATCTGCAAATAATGATAATTTAACTTCTTCACTTCATATTGTTATTCTTTTCCTTCTCTTGTCTAATTGCTGTGGCTAAAGTTTCCAGAACTATATTGAATAAGAGTGGTGATAGCGGACATCCTTGTCTTGTTGATCTTATTATTTGGCTTATGCATACCTAGGTGTTTCTTTGGCCTTGCTTCCTTATGACTTAAAACTATATGCCTACCCAAGATGAAATGCCTGACATCTATTGAGGGCCTTTAGATAGACCCTCTGGAGAGTATCTCTGACTGCTGTTCACAACTACAACCCTCTTCAGCCTAAAGTAGCCAGAATGGTCATCACCCCTTTCCCCTTCATGGTAGTTAGGGTTACCTTTTCAGAGGGGACAATATTATAAAAGCTGAGTTAAGTAGAACTATTATAGGCAGATAGGGCTGGGCCCTCAAAAAAGTCAGGACAGCCCACTGCACAGGTGCCCACCAGGGTGGGAGGCTGTCCAGTGCAGCCCCACCACTTAGTCAAGAACCGCCATGCCACAGAGAAGCACCAACACAGTAGGCCCACCCAGAGATGTGTGTGAACCATCCCGACATGGAGAAACCTCTGGGAAAACATGCCACATGGCAGGTCGCTCTTGGCCCTTCCCTTGAGAGCCAGAAAGGTCGGGAGTCAGAGGAGGAGCAGCTGATGAACAAGGACTTGGAGAACACGAGAGTAACGATGCCCGACCACTCAGACATCAAGCTGACTGGGGACGCGAGAGCCATTAGGGAGCTAGAAACCAGGAGGACCTTGCGCAATACCTGGGGAGACCCCCTCGAGGTCATTCTTCCCCTAACTG
>NW_004955546.1:1002057-1003134 GCF_000276665.1 Chinchilla lanigera
AAACTCATTACAACTATGGCTGAAGGTGCATCTATTAGAGGCCAGGCCTCAAGATAAAAGACAGAATGACCAGGCGTGAGATAAGTGGTAACACCTAGTCTAATGAAGTCTAGGTGGACATCAGCCACCTTGGTGGGTGACCAACATCCTTGGACTCAATGCTTCCAAAAAGTTCTTTATTTTTCCATGTACACTTTCTACATGACTTGCTTCACCCCTGGATCAATATTACCTAAGCAGCTATACCTATAGTCTTATTGGTTGATTGTAGCTGTAACTCATGTTGTACCCACATGGTTGTGCTCCATAAAACTTCCCCTAAGAAGTGAGGTCCTCGGGAACCCACTTTTGGATTCCCTTCTCTCAGAAGCTAAAATCTCTCCCCCTCAATAAATATTTTCTACTCTTAACCTCCATCACTCCTTAGAATTTATTCTTTGATTTTGGCATATGGGACATCTAGCAGAGGGAGTTATAATATTTCCCTTGTATCATATTTAGAGGTCCTGGTATCATTCCTATTGCAACAGCAAGGCAGGTTTATTTTTGTCGATGGGCACTGATCAGGATCACTTCCAGAATATCAGGCCCTAATCTCTAGTGGTCTAGGGCTTATATTAGATAAGCAAGCAGGAAGTACAGACGCTTGTCATTTGGCGATTGGTTTATACAATGTGCATCATAGTGATCAGCTATGCATCACAGTAACCAGCCATTTCTAAGAGATAGGAGCATCCAGATCTGGAACAGGAACTATTACCTGGGCAACTAACAAACTGAAGTATACTGGCTGGGGGGGGTGCGTTTTCTGTTACATTTCCCCCTCTTTTAGTTTCCCCAGCAAATCTTTGCTAGGCGTATTACATGTGATCTTCTGTGACAAGGCCCAACTAGAATTTAGGCCTGCCTGGTTTGTAACATTACTCTGGCAAGGTAGTGAGGGATCTAGGAGAGTGTCCGATGTGTCTTGGCCAAGTGTTTGATCGATTGCTCTATTCTCTTGGGCAACCATCCATACAGATTAAGGGGAAAAAACCCACAGTTAGTAAGGGGCAGGGAAGCAAGGGCTGGGGTAAG
>NW_004955546.1:1005447-1034841 GCF_000276665.1 Chinchilla lanigera
TTTTTTTTTTTTTTTCTTTTGAGATGGAGAGAGCACTGGTTTCATTTTTAACTCTGGAACAGGAACAATTACCTGGGCAACTAACAAATTACACTATAACAAAATCAAGCAGGTTTTTGGTAGGTCAGCCTAGAGCTGACATTGGCCTGAAGAATGAGGATGAACTCTGTCAGTGGCCCACTTGCTCTGCAGAGGACACTTTTTCTTACCTTTAATAAACGTAAACCCTTGCTACCTTTCTGTGTGTCTTGTCCAATTCTTTGCTCAGAACACTAAGGACCTGGAAAGAGTATACTGAACCCACAAATCTGATAATGGTGGTGCAGGACTATAATCTTGTGTTTCCTCCACAATAAGACCTAACTAGAGATCAAAAATACCAGGACCAATCAGCTTATCCTGACCTTACCTGCCATTACAGAGTAGCCACTGAGCAAGGGCATAATGAGTTATAATCTGCAGGACACTGGTCATCTCCATGGTACAACCAGCTATTAATTACAGTTGAAGATTATTCTCTGGGTAGGTCTTATTTGGGGGGAAATAAGGTTCCAGTGCTCTGGGAGACTGAGGGAGGAGGATCACAATTTCCAGCCTAGCCTGGACAATTTGGTGACTTAACAAGACCCTGTTTCAAAATAATAAAGGTACGGGTTCACTGTGGATGTAGCTCAGTTGAAAGGTATAGAGTTCAATCTTTAGTTTGCAAAATAAAATAAAACTTATAATAACATTGACCAAAAAGGGTTCATGATACATTTTAAGTGGAAAGTTAGTCATAAAACACTATGCTGATATTGTCATGTGACTAGGTCTGAGATTTCCAAAGCTGAGATGAGGAACGTAACCCTCATCTGTTTGGAGGCTTGATGACTCCTGCTACAGAAAAAGAATTTTCAGGAAGCATCGATAAGAGGCAGAGGAAGAAAGTGAAAGTAATAGATCTTAGGGGAGAGAGTGGGGGAGAGGGAGGAAAGGAAGAGAGAAAGAAGAGCTGGAGCTGGGGTCTTGGGGGCATTTTCAAAATGGGTGATTTAAGATGTGTTTTCCCGCCGTCAGAATGCAAACCATTCACGTGTTTAAAGTTGAGATGTGCTGCCCACTAATATTGCTGCTTCCTTGAGAGGAAGCACAATTTATAGGTGAAAATGACAGGCCCAAAGCCCAATTTACAGGCTTACTATGTTTTAAGGACCTTTAGGAAATTTTATTATTATTATTATTATTATTATTATTTTTTTTTTTTTGGTTTTTCTCCGGTACCGGGAACGGAACTCACGACCTTGCGCATGCCAGGCAGGCGCTTTTGCCGCTGAGCTAAATCCCCAGCCCCCTTTAGGAAATTTTTTGAGGGAGTTTCCTGGAAGGGAAAAGGCCTTGAGTATCTTTTGTGTCCTGAAGTTGCAGTTTCTCTTAAAAAGTAGTTGTACCAAATTTTTACATTAAGTTTATTGGTACAATTTAGATTTACATAATGATCACATTCATCAGGGAATTTGTACCTGTACATGATATATCTTTATTTCTTTTTGCCTGTTCCCCTCTTTTACAAAGCTTTGCTTCTATTTTATCCTTTTATTTTTTTCTTTTCCCTTCCTCCCTCTCCCAGTTTTCCTTTCTTTTTGAACAATTTTTTCCTATTTCACAATTTCTATTATACATTTTGGTTCTTATTTACACTTTCCATTTCTCACACCAGAGAGACAATGTGATATTTACACATGGGTGTCTAATTTATTTCACTTAAGAGTATGGTCTCAAGGTCCACTCATTTAGTTATAAATGTTTCCTTTACCCTTTTTATGGCTGAGTAATACTCCATTGTATTTTTAAAAAACCCATAAAAGTACAATTTTAAAATCCCAATTTCCTTGTCTCTTTTCTGCTTATTTTTTATTTCTTCGATCCTACCTCATCTTGATCATGGTGTTGCAGTACAAAGTTTGGTTCTTCCAGCCATATGACTGCCAATATTTGGAAGTGAGAATTGGTGTGAAGGAAATCAGGTTTTATTATGAACTAATCAGGGTGCTGGCGCCCTAATGGTGATCTCAAATAATTCTGTAACAGCAAAGGTTTTAGGAGGAGCGAAGGCAGTGGATTAGTCAACACAGAGGCCAAGTGCAGCTGAGTAGTTTTCTCGCCATCGTTTTCTCGCGGTCTTTGTCATTCGCCCAATGTTTTCTCTTCGGTTCCAACTCAAAAGATCTTGTCTCCTCCCGCCCCTCCTGCGAGTCTTTGGATTTTGGCGCACATTAAACATTATTCTTCCTTTAATTGGAGAACGTTAGCAAGTCCTTAGCACACACTTCAATGTTATTTGAAGATCACCACGTGTTCTAAGTCCTAAATACTAATGAAAGATTACTGACTAGGTTGGGGGAACCAGTGTTTTTTTACTTTCTCTCCTTTTCCCTGGAGTACTTCACCGCAGTAGTCAAGATCACAGCCATTTAAAGTTTAGTACTTTTAAAAATCTTTTAGGAGTTACAACACTGGGCAAAGTGGGGAGGAACAAGGGGCAATTCCACAAAAATAACCTAGTTTCAACTAAGGTGTAAATCATTATTGTTAGAAATAATGTGCATATAAAAAGGATGTGCACATAAAAGAACGTCCTAGGTAAAGTACAGTTAGTTGCCAGAGATGAGGTTTTTGAGAGCTTTTTAATACACGTTTTCCTTTATTATTCTGAAACAGAGTCTCGCTAAACTGCCCAGCCACCGCTGGCTATTCCTTTCCTATTAAACACTACATTGCTAACTTGTCTTTTTCCTGGTTCTAAAGAAAAACCATGCTTGTCGCAGATGTTATTCTGGGTGAACCCACTTCGTGGTACGTGAGGTGAACACATACTCCACGTTAGCAATGAACTCAGCACCTCTGCGGCTTTCTCAGCCCAGCTAGTCGCCTGCTTTTAGGTGCAGGCGTGACCAACCAAAGCTGCAGCTCTTTAAGCCAAGCAGGTAGCCCCTACCCGGGGTCTCCAGGGCACAAAGGGGAGGGTCTGAGTCTTGTGCCTGCGCGCGGCGCTTCCGTGCACGCCCGGGAACCCCGCGCCCGCGCGGAGCTCCCTGCCGCCGCGACCTCCGCCCCTCTGCGCATGCGCACTGGCCTCCCCGCTCGTCTGCTGCGGCCCGGGTCCCCCGTGGGAAAACACGCCCAGCCTCTGGGTCCGCGCTGTGAGGGAGCGCCGGGTGAGCCGGGCGGTCTAGGGCCAGGGCCTTCGGGCACGGGCTGGGGATGGCTGGGGCACAGCAGAGGGGTGGGCCCGCGGGGAGAAGCGGGCGCCTACAGAGCCTGGAACGGCCTCAGGCCGAGCCCTGCCGGGGCAGCCTCGGGTCGGCGCGTGGACGCCAATTGCCGAGCTCGGGAGTCCGCGCGCGCCCAGCCCTGCAGAGCCATGGCGCTGTCGTACGGCCGCTTGTGGGGAGTGCGCGTGCGCGGGACCCGAGGCGCGGCGGTCTGGCGGGGAGGTAGCGCGCCGTGCGTGACGTGCGCGTGACGTTATGCGCGCGCCTCGGGCGACCGCGAGGGGGTGGGGCTGCGGGCGGCGTGGCTGGGTGTGAATGGGATACCTGGTACCTGTGGCCCGTCAGAGTCCGGGTGTTGCTGTACCATGCGGCCTTTAGGCGCGCTCGCCGCCCCGGGTAGTCCTGAATGCGCTCGCTCCTTAGACGGCGGCTGCGTCTCCCGTGTGCGCGAAGCTCTGGGTGGGCTCCAGGCAGGCCGCCGGCGCTCGGACTGGTTCCCGGGGCCGTGGCCACGGCGTCCGTGAGGGGCTGGTGCCGGCCCCGCGCTCGCCGCTCGCTGCGTATTGCGGTGACACCGCTGCGAAGCCCGCGAGGAGCGAGGTGAGCCGGGCCCGGGCCCTGGGGCTCTGTCCGGTCCTCCCGGGAGAGGGCGCAGGCCCCTCTGCCTCGTCCGGCTGCTCCTATCTAGATGAAAACATTGGGCAGAAGGAGGTCCCTGGTTCGCATCGCGCAGATTAGGAGACTTGATCAAAGTTAACCTGATTAAGAGAACATTTTGAGAAACTGCGAACAAGTTCAGACAAACATTTAATAAACTTGATCTTGTCTTAAACACCCCCATCCCTTTTTACGGAGGTTTCTTGGAGTAGCAGACCTCAAGGGATTAATGGTGTTAGCGCAAAAATAGATAATATGGCCTGAGTTTTTGTCTTTCTCCCTTACTACAGCAGTTTTGACAAATCCACAGTATTTGCTCGTGTAGAATACTGTTATTTGTTAAACTCATCTCTGTTTTTAATTTTTTGTGTCACAGAACCTAAATTGCTTATAAATCAGTAAGAAACAAATGTTTACATTCACTCAGTGAAAAATATCATGTCTAAGCTCAACATATATTGGAGCCAACATGGACACGTAAGTATCTTGTGTGTGGAGTTGTGTAGGCAGGTGAATCCAGGAGCTCCAAGGCAGGCCATGTCTGTCCTGACATCCGTCCTTCCTTCTCTCCCAGCTCTCCCTCCTCCACTAAGAGCGGAAAATGAGCAAATCACAGGTAAGTTGTTTACTTGCACTTGGTAAGGATTGGTATTTTTTTTTTTAACTTGGGGAGAAAAAAATAGGCAGAGTTTACATCAGCTAAGTCTAGGCGTTCAACACCAGATGAATGGACAGAGAAAATGTATATATACAGAGTGGAATATGACTCAAACATAAAAAACAAAATTTTGTCATTTGCAGGAAAATATATAGATTTGGAGAGCACCATGTTGAACAAAATAAGCCAGACTCAAAGGCAAATATCAAACATTCTCCCTAATACTGGAATCTCAAACAGGTGTGGTGGTGTACAGCTGTAATGCCAGCACTTGGGAGGCTGAGAGAGGAGGATTGCTGGGAGTTTGAGATCAGCCTGGGTTACATAGTGAGACCCTGCCTCAAAAAACAAAAAAGATGCAAGTAGAAGGGCAATTATTAATAGACAAGAGGACGGGAGTCAAGGGGAGAGAAATGCAAGGATAGGTAAATGGGAAGGTGGATGTGATCAAAATATATCATTGAACTTCCCAAGATGTGAAACTAGTGGGTACTGTGGGCCAAGGGGATGACAGGGTGGAGGAGTGAAAATGATCAAAATATGTTATGTACATGTACAAATTGCCAAAATGAAACATGAATCCAGATAGCCAGTATACACTAAATAAAAGGAGACATGAAACCAATACAAAACAAAAAGTTTATATTAAGGGAAATAGAACTAGAGCAACAAATTCAAAGTAAAAAATGTTTGGCAAATTAGATTCAGGATTTTTAATTTTACAGGATTATCCAGGTTATTGTAAAATTTTTTCTGGTCTTCCTAATAACAACCCTGAAATAAATGCAGTATATCATCTATAGTCATTGCTGGGTAGAAACATAGTGCCAGAGGAGATGAAGCTGTGAGGTTTGAATAGCCTGTTCTGTGATGGTACTGCTTGACCCAGGAATAAAACCTGGAAGATGGAGGGGAATGAAGGGACTATAAGTCTTCAGAACACTCCTGCGAGTTTGTGTTTCTAGGTAGAATTGCAGGCAGTTCTGGCTTATGTTTCTACATTTCAACTTAGTAAATACAGCCTTATCTCATCCCCTGCACTCACCTGAATCAGTTCTACAAAAGGTCACCAAATCATGATCAAGGCCAGTGGATTTTTTTTACTTTACTCCTTCATTCAGCAGCATTTAATAGTACGGACCATGGTCTTTGTTTTGAAAATCTCTGTGTGACATGGGGCTCTGAGATCTGTTCCCAGCTCTGATTTTCTGCCCAGCCCTCATGAAGAAGACTTTTGCCACATTGTTTGTAGGGGTTTCCATTCTTGGTCCACTATACTTCATTTTATTGACTGGTTTCATGTGTTTTTTTATTATTAAAATGTTTTTGAATTATTAATATACTGTATTAACATGTTTAAGAAAGCAGATGGTTATATTTTTAAAAATCCTCTACAGACTAGGTTGGAAAAAGTAATACAGAAGATGCAAAAGTTTGTACTCCCTTTCTCTCCATTCCTGCTTATCCCTCTGGGTTGGTTGATATTAATCCTCCAGAGATATTTTCACTGACTGTGAAAGAGCTTTTTAAGAGTTATTATGCTGCAACAGGAGGCAGATATTGGGACAGCCCCAAAGGGCAGTGTATGGTCACTCCAAATACCCAGCTTTTAATAGTTTTTGTCCTTCCAGTGTCTATCAAATTTAAATATGGGTGTGTGCTGGCCATGGTGGTGCATGCCTGTAATCCCAGCACACACGAAGTTGAGGCAGGAGGATTGCTGTGTTTTTGAGGCCAGCCTGCACCACATAGCAAAAAAAAAAACCCCAGTAAATAAATAAATAAATAAATGAGGGAGTATTCTTACATATCCCCTTTATTTAAGAAGGATTCAGTTATCCTTATGCTTCTCAATTTAGATGCATCTATGCATCCTGGCATTGTCTTAACTTGCAGATTCTGATTTAATGTAGATGGAGCCCTGGACTCTTAGTTTCTAGTAAGCTCCCAGATGAAGTCAGATCTGCTCAAGGGATCATGAATCCCATACATTGTTTTCTATTCTTTTTTCAACTTAACAGTATGTCCCAGAGGTTTCTGTGATAGAAAATGGATCTTTCTTTGTTAAAACTGTGTGATAATTCAATGTAGGTGTCTGAGTTAAATTATATCCCACTTTTTTGCTGTTGCAAACCCTGTTAGAATGAACGACCATGTACACACACACACACACACACACACACACACACCAAATTATTCATGTTCTGTATATTCATGATTGTGCTGGATAGGTTTATCAGATGAATTTTAATGGCTTTAATGTCAGAGACAGTATCATTTTGTGTTCTTGTTGGCAGTACATGAGCATGTTTGTTTTTCCATAGCTTTTACCACAGATATGTGGTTCAACTTTTGAGTTTTGGGAAACAGCTAGGTAAAAAGTGGTATTTTATATGGTTTGCATCTGCTGTTTTTTTCTACTTTGAATGAAGTTGATTAACTTCATGTGTCTAAAAGTGTCATGTGTTTTTCTGTGAACTCTGCTAATATGTTTCACCCATTTTCCTTTAGGTTTCTGCCCCACTCTATCTCTGCTTATCTTTTATACATTAGGGATAGTACTTGTTTATTATATGCGTTACAAACCGTTACTTTCTTGTATACCAGTCTTCTATGGGTTTAACTTTTATAGCATTTGGAGACATAATTAGAAAGTCTTTCTTACTTCATGATGATAAATTACTTGCTTATGTATATCCTAGTGCCTTTGTGCATTTTATTTTTAATTCATTTAGAGTTTACCTTAATATGCAAGAACTTCACAGTTGAAATGTTACAATATCATTCTACACAACACTCCTTATCCTGTGTGCTGTACCATTTTTGCTTTTTCTGTATTTTAAACCATAGGAAACATCTTTAGTAATTTGACTTTAGACAGTCAGTGGAGTTTGTAATTGCTTAAGTATTGCCATCTCCTGTGTTTGTCCTGTCTTCCAGCTGTTTTATGCTTCCTCTTTGACCATTTCTTTATTCCAAAAAACTTCTCTTTTACTATTTCTTCATGTTTCAGTCTTACAGTGAGAAATTTTTTCAGCATTTTTTTGTTTGAAGATGTCTGTATCTTTATTTTTGAAGGGATATTTTCTCTAAATACAAAATTCTAGATTGGAATTTTTTTTCTTTTCTCCTTTAGTACTTTAAAGATACCATCCCAATGTCTTCTGAGTCTTTGTTGTTTTATTTTGAGAATTCAATTTTAAACCTTCTCCTTGAAGGCAATTGATATTTTTTCCTTTGGCTGCTACCAAAACCCCTGTGGTGGGTTTAGGTCTCCCGCTCAGCAATATGACACATGGATGCAAAAAAAAAAAAAGAATATTCTGCAGTTGAGGAGCTCTGGGATGACCCAATGCTTTCTATGAAATAAAGGACCACCAAAACCTCATGGCTTTTATTGGTATCAATCAGAGAGTAGGTGGTTGTCATGGCAGAGTGCTAGGGAAAAGAAACTTTGTAGACACTGGCTGTAAAGAGAAACAGCAATTTTGTACCAGGCTCAGAGGCCTCAGTTAGCAATATAATGGATAGCTTGATGTGTGCAAAGCTGGCACCTTCAATGCCAGAAAGGTATAATTCTAAGTCCCATGGCCTCATCTGAGATGTTATCTCATGTCTTTGTCCTGAAATCTCACAGGCTCTTGCTCAAGCTCCCATTCCAGCCATCAGCAGGGTGAGCATATCTTGTCCAAGTTGAGACACCTTGGTGTCTTGGCCAGACAATCATTTTATATTAGCCAATTAAGGGAACATCTGCTTCTGTATAGGCAGATGTGTATATCTCAGTGAATAGAGCTGAAGTAACAGTCAGGGAAAGATGGAGCCAAGGGGCTTCATTACTCAGGAGAGCAAAGCTTGGTGCTCTCCCACAGGCTGCTTATGAGATTTTCTCTTTTTTTGGTTTCTAGGAGTTGATACTTGGTACTGCTTGGTTTGGTTTTCTTGCTACATATTTATCCTATATTTCTGAGGGGTTTTGATTTTGAGGTGTGATGTCTTTTATAAGTTTGGGGACATTCTCAGCCATTATTTTCTTCATATATTCTGTATGTCCTTCTGGCATTATTTTATTCTGGTGTCTTCTGCTCTAACCCTTTACAAAATGGTGCTTTCTAGCCTTCTCCTTTTGCTTGCGTGTAACTTCCCACTCTGACAGAAATTTGGCTACCAATGTCCACCTTATTTTTACTTAATTGTTCGTTTCTGGTATATATGTGTAAGTGAGGTCTGAGTTGTTAGCCTTAGGGCTCTTGGTTCCTTCCAGTGTTTGTTGATTGTGTGTGTGTGTGTATGTGTGTGTATGTGTGTGTGTGTGTGTGTGTGTGTGTGTGTAGTTTTCCCTTTTTTTGTGGCTCAAAGGATTGAATCCATGGCTTTATGTGTGGTGAACAAGCACTCTACTTCTGAGCTATGTCCCTGGCTCCTATTTCTTGATTGTAAATTAAGCTGTTGTAAACTTTCACATGCAGGTTTTGGTACAGATCTAAGTTTTAAAATGAGTAGATACTAGAGTGTAAAATTGGTGGATTATATGGTAAGACTTACAATTTAGCTTTGTACACAGTTGCTCAGCTGTTCCAAAGATACTGTATCATTTGATACTCTTTTATTTTAAAAAACTTTTTTCCCTCAATATTGAGGATTGCATCCAGGGCCTTCACACTAGCTATATCCTCAGCCCTTTATTTTTATTTGGATATAAGGTCTCGCTAAGTTACCCATGCTGTGCTCAAACTTGTGATCCTCCTGTGTGGTGAGATTACAGGCATGCATTATCACAAGTTCTTTCCTTTCTTTCAATTTTTGCCTTATGTATTTTGGTAGTCTTTTTGTGTTAGATGCATGTGGCTTCAGTTTGCATCTTCTTTCTCTAATATGATTTTGAATCCATCTAGTGAGCCCTAATTTCAGATACTGTATTTTGAAATTTTACTGTGCCGATTGTGTGTGTGTGTGTATGTATTTACCTATGTAAGAGGTTCCTGAGATCACCCCAGGTTCAGTGACTCCCTAGGGTAATTCAGCAGATGGTCACATTTAGAGTGAAAAGATACAAAGCAAAGTCAGGAAGATACTAAGTCTTCTCCCTGTGGATTCTTGCAGAACATGCTTAAGTCCTCCGGTAATGATATGACAACCCATGTGAGGTGTGTGTCAGGAAAGCTTGGTCACTTGTTGCCCAAAGTTTTTATCGAGGGATAGTTGCATAGGTACTGTCTTCCTAGTATATACGGAAATTCTAGACTCCTGGAATACACATGCTCAGTGTAACCAAACTTTTTGTACAAACAGCTCAGGTGTGGTGGATTGTTCTTACCAGGGAGTGACATGGTGAGCATCCTTCTGAAATCCATACCCCCACCTGACAGCAGGGACCCTGCAGCAGACCTTGCAGAGATCTCTGACCTGCTACGTACATAGCGCAAATACCATATAACTGGTGAACTTCTTCCATCATTATTTTGTTCATGTTTTTGTCTATTTTATTGAATATATTAATCATAATTCACTTTCAAGTTCTTGTAAATTCTAGTGCTTGAGTCATCCATGGCTCTGCTTTTATTGTCTTTGTTCTTGGTTCCTGTTTCGTATACCATGAAATTTTTTACTGGATGGCAAATACTGTGTTTTTGGGTGTTTTATTTTGTTTTGCAACAGGGTCTTGCTATGTAGTCTACGGTGGCTTTGAACTCATGACAATCCTTTCACAGCCTCCCAAGTGCTGGGATCATAGGCATACGCCATCATGCCTACCTGATACTGTGTTTAAAAACAAAGAAACAAAAAAATCCATAGTGACCCCAGAAGATGATCTCTTCAAGCAGAGAAGATTCATCTTTTTCTCTGGTCTCTTTAATCAGTCATGAGTTTCTCTTGGTCGGGTCCTGTACTATGTTCATTTCAATCCAATTACTTAATGACTGCAAGTTTTACTTCCTGGTGAAAGTTACCTGATAATGTGAAAGATACTGTTCTTCATAACTCCAACCTGCTGTGTATACACTTCTAGCTCCTGTAGTGCTCTTACTAAATGTACACAAGTGTGTCCTGATCAGGCCATAAGCACTTCAAAACCTTGCCTTTCATTTGCTTTAGTAGTGCTTGTAGCAACTATGATAAACCCATACCCTTAATAGAAATTCAATTTGTATAAGATATTTTGTGTACTGTAGCACAAAAAGAACTATCCTATTTGTCATTTTTCCATAAGCTCTGGAGATGTTAGTTCTGTTGAATCTTTTCTATATCTAATTCTGACCATTTCACATAGAAAAGGGACATTCTCTTTCAGGAACAAGTGTCATTTAGGGATGTATGTGTGGACTTCACTAAGGAAGAGTGGTGTCTGCTGGACCCCACTCAGAAGATACTGTACAGGGATGTGATCCTGGAAAATTACAGCAACCTTGTCTCAGTAGGTAAGAATTTTTTTCTCATGTGGCTAATAATCACGTGCATTTTTAGGTTTTTTTTTTTTTTTTTTTTTTTGGTTTTTCTCCGGTACCGGGAACCGAACTCACGACCTTGTGCTTGCCAGGCAGGCGCTTTGCTGCTGAGCTAAATCCCCAGCCCCCCATTTTTAGTTCTTGAACATGAAAGCCCTGAACGTTCGTGATTTAAAGCTTGGGATTCAAAGCTCTGAGATAACTATCCGTTGTTGTTAAAAAGAATGTGTTGTTATGTCCTGAGGGATTGGTTCATTTGGGTACCTTCTTTGAGCAGCTCTTGAAAGTGTACTTTTCTTTCTCTTAAGTTTTTCAGTGTCTGCAAAGGTGAGCTGTTTACCCCACCCTTGTTATTTTCTCTTGCTAGGGTATTGCATTGCTAAGCCAGAAGTGATCTTCAAGATAGAGCAAGGAGAGGAGCCCTGGGTATTGGAGAAGGGATTCCCAAGCCACTGTAACCCAGGTGAGTTACTGGGGCCACAGGTAGTGAAAACCAAGAGGAAATTAGTCTTACGTCTTTGGCTTAGGGTTTTGCCACCTTGGGAATATTTTTCAGAAACTTAAGTTTTTAGCCAAAGACCTTTGGAAATGACCAAAGACACGTGGCCTGCATCCTGTTAGCTTTTTTCCCTCTAGTACTGGGGATTGAACACTGAATTATCCCCACACACACACATAACCTTTTTTTTTTTTTTTTTTTTTTTTGTGAAAGCGTCTTGAGTTGCTAAATTGCTCAGGCCAACTCTGACTTGCAGTCTTTCTGCCTCAGGCTCCCAAAGTGCTGGGATTACAGGCATGTACCACTATGCTCTGCTGTCCTGTTACCTTAGATGCTCCTCTATGTGTCACTGTCATTCATAAATGCTTTTCTTTCTTTTTTGACACTTTAGAGTGACTTACTTTTACCCATAATCTAAAATCATTTGGCCTTATCTTGGATATTTTTCTTGGTTAGATTTTATCTTTTAAAATTGTTCACCTTCTCTCTTTTCTTAGAATACCTTCTATTAGCTGGTACATACACAATATATTCATGCACTTCTTCCATAAATCCACTTAACAAATACATGTGATGAATATTTACAATGGCCCAGATACACTTTAGGTAATAAATAATGTCCCTGATCTCATAGAATGTATATTACTGTCAGCAACAAATACAGGCATATATTGTAAATATTTATGTATATGTGCCCATGTATATGTGCAGATGCACTCTTAGGTGATGGAAGGTACTGTGAAGAATTCATATAAGGAAATAAAGTAAGCACATGAGGGAATGCCCTTTGGCTGTGGAGTCAGAGAAGACTTTTTTATGAGATCCACATTAGCCACAAACCTTTGACAAAGTGAGTGTGAGCTGTGTGGATCAAGAGTATGCCAGGAAGAAAACACATTGAGGGATGGATCTCTCAGACAGGTGTGTTCTTGGACTGTTTGAGCAGTGTTAGGGAGATGAGTATGGCTGGAAGTTACTGCACACAGGGGAGGCTGATAGGTGGTGATGGAAGTAGCAGCAGCATGGGCCATGGTAGACACAGTAGTTTGTGTTTGAGGGATATGATGAGGAATGCTCCTTGTACACACACACACATATATAGATCAGGTTCAGTCATCATATCTAATTTACAGTTTAAAAGGACTTCTCTGTAGTGACTGTGCTGTGGTGGGTGAACCTGGACAAGGAAAGAACAGGAGTTAGGAGAGCGGTATCAACTCTGACTGCCAGAGATTCTGATAAGGTACAGGTTTGTACAGATACCTAAATATTGGGCCATGAGGAAAGAATATAAGGGACAAAAGGAGACAGGAATATTGCAATGATTTGTGTCAAGCAGTTGGATAAATTAGGTGTCATTTCTGAGATAGAGAAACTTATGGAGGAGACATGATAGGAGTTATGACAGGTTTAATATTGGACAGAAGTTGGGAGTAACTGCTAGAATCTAGTCTTGTATTGATTAGGAAGTTAGAAATGTTTAAATATGGAGCTTGTGGCTGAGGTTAGAATAAGGCATATCCCTCTGAAAGGCTCCAACGTCAGAGGGTGTTAAAGATAACGGATTAGATTTTGTAAAAGGCCAGATAGTAACCAGACAAGGCGGCACACCTGTGGTCCTAGCAATTCAGCAGGCTGAAGCAGGAAGATCATAAGTGGAAGGATACCCTTGGCAACTTTGTGAGACTCTTCCTAAAAACCAGAAAGGGCTGGGGATGTAGCTCAGTGCTAGAGTAATAGATGTGAGACCCTGAGTTCAATTTGCAGTACTACAAAAAAGAACAGCAACAACAAAAAGACCAGATAATAAAGGTGTTAGGTCTCTTGGCTGCATGTGGTCCTTGCTGCTATGGATCTTCCTCTTACTTATTTTTTCCCCCTCTTCCTCCCTATTCTCTTCTTCCTACTACCCCGCTACTGCCTGTTCCACCCTTTCCCGTTAAAAATGTGAAAGAGTCTTAGTGGCAGGGCCATTTCATAGTTCGTCACCCTTTTCTAGAACCTGGTTGTGAATAGGTGAAGATAGTCCTGGGACAGTCCTACTTTTCACAGGGAGTAAATCCATCCAGCAGAAGAGATTGAGAAGAAACAATTTGAGCTGTACAGAAGCCAGTGATCCCATTTCCCAGGAGTCAGATGGCTTTTGTGTTCTGTATACAAACATGCTGTTACCTCTTACTAGCCTCATAATACTATTATTTTTATTTCAAAACTGCCCACATCTCTTCATATTCTCTCTTTTCATAGACAGTGCTCAAAAGCAGAGATGCATCTGTGTTCCTTCATTCCTGATTAGCTGTAATTCCTAATTAGTTCTTTCTTGTTTATTTTTACTCAAAGCATTCAACATATCTTTCACTAACCTGACAGTTACCTATAGAAATAAGTAAATTAAAGCCTTCTTTCATTGACTGTTGTAATGTGGTTCTGTTCTACCTTTTACATTTACTTTTTTCTACTGTATAATTTATACTCACTTCATATTATCCTGTATCTTAAATTGTGTTTACACATGCTTTCACTTACCTAAAGCTTATTTATTTTGCGTTTCTTTTTAAAGAGAAAAAGATAATGAAACCGAGTTTCAAATCTAGTAGGACAGTTACAATAGTTGATACATTGCATATTGTTGTCTTCATATTAGTTAATCAGAGTGCAAGATATAGGCATGATGTCTTGTCTAAACAATATTAGCACAAAGCATTGTTTTCAAGGAACTAAGACAAGCTAGCTGTAAAACTATCTTAACTACCTTGTGTATACATACTTTTTTTTCTTTTTCCCTTTCTTCCTTTCCCCTTTCCACCATCACAGTTCATCTTCTCTTTGCACAGTTTTTTTCCCAGTTCACAATGTCTATTGTATATCTCAAATCCTGTTTTCTTTCTCAGTTTCTCACACTGGTCAGACAATACAGTGTTTACACATATGGGTCTGATTTATTTCACTTAGGAGTATGGTCTCAAACTGCATCCATTTACCTATACAAGTCTGTAGTTTGTCTTTCTTTATGCCTGAGTAATATTCCATCATATAAAAAAAGCACATCTTTTTTTATCCGTTCCTCTGTTGATGGCAACTAGGTTGTTTTCCAAGATTTAGCTATTACGAATGGTGCTGCTGTAAACATGGGTGCACATATATCACTGGTATGATGTTTTTAATTTTTCTGGGAAGATACCCCAAAGGGGAATAGCTGGTTCAAATGGGACCTCTAATCCCCGTTTCTTAAGGAATCTTCACACTGATTTCTATAGTGATTGCACCATCCTGCTTTCCCACCAGCAGTGGAGAAGAGTTCTTTTCTCCCCACAGCCCTTCCAGCATTTGTTATCAGTTGATTTTTGATGATTGCCATTCTTGCTGGGGTGAGATGGAATCCCAGTGTTGTTTTAACTTGCATCTCTCGAGTGACCAGTGATGTTGAACATTTTCTCATGTACTTGTCATTTGTATTTCTTCATCTGAAAAGTATGTATTCATTCCAGATGCCCATTTTTAGATTGGGTCTTTGAATTTGGGGAGTCTGATTTTTTTTCAATTCTTTATATATTCTAGATATAAGTCCTTTGTGGGACAGCTGGTTATAATTTTTTTCCCATTCTGTCAGTTGTCTTTTCACTCTGTTGGAGATTTCTTTCGTTGTGCAAAAGCTTTTTAATAAGATGAGATCCCATTTGAGATCCTCTTTGAGATTTCTGTTTCCTCTTCCAGTAAATGTAGTGTTTCTATTTTAATGTTTAGTTCTTTGATCCATTTTGACTTTAGTTTAGTGCATGGTGATGATAGACATGGGTCTAGTTTTAGTCTTCAGCATGTGGACAGCTAGTTTTTCCAGCACCATTTATTAAAGAGACTGTCTTTCTTCCAGTGAACATGTTTGCCTTCTTTCTCAAAGATAAGATGGCTGAATGTGGTTGGGGTTGTATCTGCATCTTCTGTTCTGTTCCAGTGATCCTCAGGTCTGTTTTTTTTGCTGGTACCATGCTGATTTTATCACAGTAGCTTTGTAGTATAATTCCAGATCTGGGATTGTGATGCCCTCTGACTTGCCTTTGTTTCCCAGAATTGCTTTTGCTATTCTGAGTCTTTCTGGTTCCAAATGAATTTTAGGAATGTTTTCTCTAGTTCTGTGAAGTATGTTAATGGTGTTCTTATTGTGGTTGCATTAAATCTATAGTAGTTTTGGGAGTATGGCTATTTTCACTGTATTGGTTCTTCCTATCCAAAAGCAAAGGATATCTTTCCATTTTCTCATACCCTCTTCAGCCTCCTTTTTTAGAGTACTGTAATTTTCATTGTATAAATCTTTTACATCCTTTGTTAGATGGATTCCTAAGTATTTCTTTTTTGGATGTTATCATGAAGAGTATGCTTTCCCTAATTTGTCCCTGTGAGTTTGTTGTTTGTATACAGGAATGCTATTGACTTTTGATTGTTGATTTTGTATCCCACTACACTACTGAATTGGGATATTAAATCTACAAGTTTTTTTGTCAAGTTTTTGGGGTCTTCTATGTAGATTATCATATCATCTGCAAATAATGATAATTTAATTTCTTCCTTTCCTATCTTTATTCCTTTTATTTTTTCCTCTTGTCTAATTGCTCTGGCTAATGTTTCCAGAACTGTATTGAATAAGAGTGGTGATAGTGAACATCCTTGTCTTGTTCCTGATTTTAGAGTGAAAGCTTTTTGGTTTCTGACCATTTAATATGACATTAGTTATTGGTTTGTCATAGATGGCTTTTATAAGATTGAGGTAGAGGTGTTTTTTTTTTTAATCATAAATGGGTGTTGGACTTTGTCAAATGCTTTTCCTGTATCTATTGACATGATCATGTGATTTTTGTCTGTGGTTCTGTTAATAAGGTGTATTGCAGTTTTTTGTGGGTTTTTTTTTTTTTTGTCTTTCTGAGACAGGGTCTCCCTGTGCACTTCAGGCTGGCCTTGAGCTTACTTTGTAGCCCGGGCTGGTCTTGAACTCCCAACAATCCTCCTGCCTCAGCCTCCCGAGTGCTGGGATTACAGGTGTACGCCACCATGCCTGGCATTGCAGTTATTGATTTGCATATGTCTAACCATCCTTCCATCCCTGGTATGAATCCTACTTGGTCTTGATGTATAATCTTCTTGATGATATGTAGCATTCTGTTTGCCAAACTCTTATTATGGATATTTTCATCAATGTTTCTTAGGGAGATTAGCCTGTAGTTTTCTTTCTCAGTTGTGTTCTCCTCTGGGTTTGGAATCAGGGTAATACTTGCTTCCAGGAATGATTCTGCAAGTATTGCTTCCCTTTCAATTTCTTTAAAGAGTTTCAGCATTAGTGGCATTAGTTCTTCTCTAAATTTCTTGTAGAATTCAGCAGCGAATGTGTCAGGGCCTGGGCTTTTCTTTGTTCATAAATTTTTAATAACATTTTCAATTTCATTGGCTGATATTGGTTTATTTAGCATTTTTATATCTTCTTGATTTAGTTTTGTCATGTTTGATTGTATCTGGGAATCTGTCCATTTCTTCTGTGTTTTCCATCTTATTAGAATATAGGTTCTTATAGTAGGTATTGAGGGTCTCCTGGATTTCTGTGAGGTCTGTTGTGATTTCCCCCTTTTTATTCCCGATGGCTTTGTGTTTTCTTTCCTTTTTTTGATGAGGTTGGCTAATGGTTTATCAATTTTATTTATTCTTCCTAAGAGCCAACTTTTCAGTTAATTCTTTGTATTGTTTTCATAGTCTCCGTTGCATTAATTTCTGCTCTTTATAATTTCCTCTCTCATACAAGCTTTGGGTTTGATTTGTTCTTTTTCTAGAGGTTTGACGTTCCATATTAGGTTGTTTTTTTGAGCTCACTTCTCTCACTGGCACTGCTGTACTCTTTGTCGCCGGCACCACTGTACTCTTCTTATTAGCACGCTGTACTCTTCTCACCAGTACCACTGTATTCACCTTTCACTGGCAAGCTTTCCCAGGGCAGTGGAGGAAGCACAGACACTGTCCTGAAGCAATGGAGGAAGCACAAGAGTGCAAATCTGCACTGCACTTGCTAGCACCGCTGTCCTGGGGACAGTGGAGGAAGGGTGGAATGTGGATTTACGCTCCACACACCAGCACTGTGAGGCAATGGGTAATGCCCAGAGCTCAGACTTACATTCTAGTCACTGGCACCACTATCTCAGGGACAATGGAGGAAGGGCAGAGTGCAGACTCACACCCCACAGCCAGGCCCCCTCTTTCTGAGGCAATGGAGGAAGCACAGAGCGCAGACTCAAATTCTACTTGGCTGGCACCATCTTCCCAGCTATAATGAAAGAGGGGTGAGGTGCAGTCCTACACCCCAAAGGCAGGCATAATAGTGGCTTGGTTTTTTGTTTGTTTTTGTGTTTTTGAGACAGAGTCTCACTATGCAGTTTAGCTGGCCTTGAACTCACTTTATAGGCCAGGCTAGGCTCAAACTTGCAGCAATCCTCATGCCTCAGGTTCCTGAGTGCTGGGATTACAGGAGTTCACGCCACACCCTGCATGGCTTGTTATTTTAATTGTTTTAAGTTACAGCAATATTTTACTATTAATAGTCCCTATTTTATGTCTGTAACTCACTGGTGGGTGTAAGCCCCAAATTCTGATGATCATATAGCTGTTGCTTCAAGTTTGTTTCCCTACTCAGATTTCATTCTTCCAAAAAGAAGGAGCACTCTTTTCCTAATTCTGACATTTAGGTAGAGTGTTGATTGCCTATGGAGCCAAATTTAGGAGAAAGTCTCTTTCATCCATTCAAAACATATTCTGTAGTACCCTTCCTAAATGCACATTCCCCTGTTTTGTCTTGATGTTACAACTCATTATGTAAGGTTGGAAATAATCCAATATACATTGCTTTTTAAGAATCATTTCTGTATTTCCACCTCAGAAGGAGCAGGGAAGTGGGACTAGTCACATGTACCAGAACATAGATTGTGGTCTCCCAGAGGCTTGGCATACAGCAAGCATTATTTTATGTTAGAGTGAGTTACGTGGAGAGTAACTACTAAAGGATAGAACACATGGAGTCTTAAAATAATAGGGTTATTATATTTTTGCCTTCTATTATTTTACTATTATCAGTGGTGGTTTTTTAATTCAAGAAAGTAGCATTTCACTAAGGGGATCCATGTTCCCAGGAGAACCAAGGGTAGAATGCGTCTAGTTGAGTGAAAGGTATGTTGTTAATAAGAAATGTACAAGACTTCGATAACTACCTATAGCTGTATAGATATTTAGAATGGATTTATGGAATATTGAACACTTTAATGTGAATCAATTGGTATAAAGTAGTTTTTGTTTGTTTGTTTTTGCCAGGATGACAACTTCTACCTGTTGGTCATTGGAGCAGTAGACTCAGGGATGCCCTGCGTTAGTTTTGTGTTTGTTACTGAGTCCTGAACGCACGGCTTTACACTTAACTCTGCCATTAAGCTATATTCCCTGTCCTGTTTTGTTTTCAGTCTTGGCTAAGTTGCCAAGCTGCCCTCAAACTTGGAATCCTCATGCTTCAGCCTCACCAGTAGCTGGAATTATAGGTCTGTGCCACCATGCCCAGCAGATGTGATTAATGTTGCTTGGATATCAACAGTGAAGTATAACCAAGAATTTTTGTGATAAAGTATACTGAACATCTTAGTACCTATACAGATAAATGGCTCTTACAGGGCCCAAATGTAAATAAAATCCACAGATGAGGCCAGATTTTAAATCAGAAAACTTAGATATAAAAATAAAAGCCTAGAGATAAAGGCAGACTTAAAATATCTAGGTATAGAAGTAGACATGCATAGTAGTAGTGAGGCTCCTGCTACAGTAATTAGACTGTAAGCAGAGAAGGATATAAGCCATGTTCAACCTTTGCCAAAGTGAATTCTTGTCCTGTTTTATTTTCTTGGCACTGTTTATTTTTTTAAAAATTCATCCCATTCTCAGTGAATTTCCTGTTCTTTGATTGAACAACTTCATATAAATTTCATTCCTATTGATCATGTCTGGAATTCGTTTTACCTTCTCCAGCATGCTTTTCCATAGCATTTTAGAAAATCATCCTTGTCAGTAAAATTTAAAGTAGATCTTGGGATACCTGAATATTCTTTTGAACCTGGAGAAGTTGATGTTTACAGAACTTTAGTTTGGTGTTGATGTACAAAACAGAAAATATGCATGCTTAGGGTGGGAGTCTGCCCCAATTTTCCAAGCCTAAGGGGTCAGGAGTTAGCTCTGTTCTTTCTCTGCCCACTACAAATCATTCTCTGAAACCCCTGTGCTGCTTATCTTCACCTTCCCTTTGTCTTGGGTTCACCTTATTGTCTCCAAGTGTCCCTGTTTCTGAATCAGTCATTCTATTTGATTTCCCCTTTTTCATACCCAGTTTTGAAGATTATGTAATGTTGGATGTCTTTTCCAGCTTCAGCTTCCTGCTTCCACAGCAGTACATTTGTGTTTTCCATTTGAACTGGAGGGAAAAAGAAATAGGTTCAGTTCACTTCTGGAAACCTAGTCTGATAGAGTAATTAACAATGGTGAAAGGTAGTTGTATAAAGTTATTTTTCACCAAAAGTGCATTAATATTCATAAGATGTGGTTATTTTTGTCATTTCTAGAAAGGAAATGGAAAGCTGTTGACCTACTAGAGAGCAGCCAGGAAAGTCAAGGTGAACATTTTTGGCACCTTATATTCACCAGCAACAAAACAGTAAGTGGGGAAAGTGGTGACAGAGTTCAGAAAACTTTCAGTCTGGACACAAACACAATTTCTTCAAGAAATTTTCCCTTCAAAATATGTGACTCATGTGAAATGAGTTTGAAAAATATTTCAGGCTTAATTATTAATAAAAAAAACTATTCCAGAAAGAAGCCTGATGAGTTTAATGTCTATGAGAAATTACTCCTTGATATTAGGCATGAAAAAATTCCTATTAGAGAGAAATCTTATAAATATGATCAAAAAAGGAATGTTTTCAGTCATCAAGATCTCACTCAACCAATTTTTGATGAACCTTTTGAATATAACAAAAGCAGAACACACTTCCATGAACAAATGACCTTTTTTACAAATGAGAAGTCCCAGATAGGGGAGACACTCTGTAGATACACTGAATGTGGAAGAGTGTTCAACATCTTAAAGCTCAATATATCTCAGAGAACTTGTTTGGACATGGAACCACATGAATGCAGTATCTGTGGGAAGGCCTTTTATATGGACTTACAATTTGGACATCAGAGAGCTCTTACAGAGGACAGCCCTTATGAATACAATGAATATGGGGAAATCTGTGACAATTCACCTTTCATTACACATCAGGGAGCTTACACAACAAAGATTCCCCAAGAATATAAAGTGAATGACAAAACTTGGGAAAAGTCAGCCCTCTTTAAAAATCATACAGTACACTCAGGGGACAAACCTTTTGAATACCATGAAAATGGGAATAATTTCAGCAAGAAGCCACATCTAACCCAGTCTCGAAGAGGTCACTCAGGAGAAAAAACCTTTGAATGTGGTGAGTGTGGCAAAACTTTCTGGGAGAAGTCAAACCTCACCCAGCATCAGAGAACACACACAGGAGAGAAGCCCTATGAATGCTCTGAATGTGGGAAAGCCTTCTGCCAGAAACCACACCTTACCAACCATCAGCGAACACATACAGGAGAGAAACCTTACGCCTGTAAGCAATGTGGGAAAACATTCTGTGTGAAGTCAAACCTCACTGAACACCAGAGGACACACACAGGAGAGAAACCATATGAGTGTAGTGCATGTGGGAAATCCTTCTGCCATAGATCAGCCCTGACTGTCCATCAGAGGACACACACAGGGGAAAAGCCATTTATATGTAACGAGTGTGGTAAATCCTTTTGTGTGAAGTCAAACCTCATTGTACATCAAAGAACTCACACGGGGGAGAAACCCTATAAATGTAATGAATGTGGGAAGACCTTCTGTGAAAAATCAGCTCTTACTAAACATCAGAGAACTCACACAGGGGAGAAGCCGTATGAGTGTAATGCATGTGGGAAGACCTTTAGTCAGAGGTCAGTACTCACAAAGCATCAGAGGATTCACACAAGGGTTAAAGCTCTTCCAACATCCTGAGTATTCAAAAACCTGCAAACGCATGTGAGATTTACTGTATAGTTTTAAAAATGAGATTAGAGAAAGCCAAAGAATGCCACGAAATGCTAGAAAATGACATCTCATTTAAATATATGAAAGCTTTCAAGAAAAATAACTTTTTATTGGAAAATTTGTACTGAAGTGAGATCTATTCATTTAAGTAATATTGTAAAAGTCTTCTAAAATTTGTTATTTTATGTCATCTGCCAGATATGTTACAAAAACTATATATATATGGCAATACGCATTTTACCCATATTCACAGTATTCACAATATTCATCTGTAGCTTACAAAAACTGAACGACAGTACATTAAACATATATGAAGAGTTCCTGATGTTTGTAGGTGTTATATGAGTATGCTAATGTAACAAAAATTTGGGGTATATTGATTCATATGTTGGAGCCCATGAACCCTTAGTTTAGTAACTTATGGAATAGATTAATATTTTCCACCAAAATCCCACCATTGTCTTCGTATGTTCTTGGGATTATATGTGTGTATGTACATATATGTGGATTTGTATATAGTATACATGTAAATATATTTTGTCACACATACCTAGACATTCAGTGATACCCTCATGTTACCTCATACTGACTTAAAAGTACTACTGATGGTTAGGTTTTCAGGAATGTTGTAAGCTAATTGTTAAACATGGTCATTATTTAAAATTGTATAAATTTACAGTTATATTTCAAAAGGTAATATTTATCACTTCTTTATAATTTTGCTACATTTCACTGTTATCTTTGTGGTTCAGGTTACTGGTATTAGTGTACCTCCATGGTGAGACTACTCTATGACCGTGTGCTACTGCATATATCTTCCCAACACCACATGCTGGTCACTTCACTTTAATCAGAATATTTACACTGTGGAAATTAGAAAACTCCACATTTCAGGGTTTTTGTTTTCTTGGAGAACTGTTTTCACATATTGCTAAGCATACCTATTTGTATATATGAAAAGATACTTGGCACGTTTGAAGTACAAACCACATACCCACTTTTTTATTTGCTGAAATAAATAAATGACTGTGGCCATTATTACTGAACTGCCTTTTCAGTAAAAAAGCCAAAAGATGTTTTTGTGAGGTTTTAAACTACCTCTCAACCAGTGCAATTCTAAATATTACCAGTCTCTCTATAGGTTGACTGGTGAAATTTTTTTTTTTTTAATAAAGAACCATGCCACCTACTTTTGACTGTTTCCTGGTGTATCTGAATATGGCCAGTAGTACCAAACTTCCACTTTAGTGGAGAAGTTAAACTACTTTTTAGTTGTCTCTGGGTCAGTCATACAAATACTACTACTAAGAATGGTGTTTACATAATTATGCAAAGGTTAACATGTTATAAACAGTAATACTGGACTCTACAAATGAAAAGTGGTGGTATGTAATGATATGCCCCTTTCAAATTCTTTTTTTTTTTTTTGGCTTTTTGAAAGGGGTCTTGCTATGCAGTTCATGCTGGCCTTGAGCTCACATTTTAGCTCAGGCTGGTCTCAAACTCGCAAGGATCCTCCCTCAGCCTCCTGAGTGCTAGGATTACAGGCATGTGCCACCCCGCCTGGCCCCTTTCAAATTCTTGACATCTCACTGTGGCTCATTTCAGGCATGGTGTCTGTAACCCTAGTTCTGTGTAGCCCAGGAGATTTGTGCTTGCACTTAGGAGATAGTGTTATCTTGTATCTCTGCCTCCCTTGTCCTGTTCCTGTGTTCTCTGGGAACATGTAAGGGTTCCAAAAGGCACTGCCTACCTGCTGCTTCCTTGCTGAGCTGTTTAATCTATTTTTTCCGTCTTCCCCTAGATGACTGGGGGGGTAGATCCAAGGTGAATATGTGAGCAATGAGTTATTTTAGGATAGATACTCTGTAGTACTTCCTGGGAAAAATTTCAGTTACAAAGTAATGATGTGAGATCGGAAAGACAGAAGATTGTCCGTCTTCACTGGACATTTTCAAGTCTTCATGTGACATGGCTAATAGTTTCTGGCCTTGTTGGACACTACCCTGAAGAGGACAATGAGCAAGGCGGGAGAAGTTGGTCCTAACATGATGTCACTGAGCTGCTCAATTCCACCTGCTTTCTTCTGGGCCCTTGTATTACCCATGATAACTGTTTCTTACTTATTCTTAGGACTTTCTGATACTTAAAATGGAAGACATTCCAGCTGATCCAGAGAAACACTTTTTAAGTGTTAATGTTCTGTAAAGTGATGGGAGGGATATTTATTTTCACAAGTTGGTACAGAGATGGATATTTGTATAGGGTCTATACAGTAAGGAAGAAAAATAAACAACTAAAAAGATTTTACTGGCAGACTTAATTAACTACTGTGGTGTGGGCCAGAAACAAGGAATATTGAAACACATAGAAAATAGTGTCTGAAGGAAGGCATTCCAGTTCTGAGTCCTCAGGACAAAGATGAAAACACCCATTAGCAGAGCCCTGTGAGAACTGCTGTCATCAAGATTTTGTCACTTACTAGAACTGTCCACCAAATTGCTAATGCCTCCCTGTGAAGAACCCAAGCAGATGCATTTCAGGTGAGCACAGAGAAGGGTGGAGGGAGAGTCTGGGTGGAGAAAATGTAAAGTAAGCAGCATGGTATTTTTAATTTCTATTAATTCCTCTGTAAAAGGCTGAATATGAGAAATAAAATTATTACACTAGCTGAAAGCTATGGCTTTGTCATAGTTCTGTAGTGTCATAAGTAAATTCCCTGTGGAACCAAACTCTGTACCAAGTACATTGTCCTTAGGGAGATGCATGGAGCAGACATTTTATTAAATTGCATTATTCAGATATCTCTTTGTGAAGTTTGTTGTTTATAAAGTAAGTAGCTCTGCCTTCTTCCAAGGAAACAGCTCAGTATCTGATCAGGGCACCTTTTTGATTTAATGTGGCATTATGACCATGTACTCAGACATGTTGTGGCTATTACTTGTCTCCTAGGTGCAGCTTTCAACATTTTTCTAAGAATAGAACCTGTCATCACAAAGTAGGCATTTACCACTGATGGTGTTCTCGTCTTGGCCTGCATTGATGTGAAACCACCAAGCGTCATGTTTTTGTTCCTGCCAGAAGTCATATAGAGAAAATGCACTGTTTGTGTGTATGTGTGTATTTTGAGACACTCACTATGTAATCCAGGCCAGCCTTGAACTCACTAGCCCAGGCTGATCATGAATAATCTTGGTCCTCCTACTTCACCTTTTGAGTGCTGGGATTACAGGCAAGCACCATCACACCCAACTTCCTTGCATTACAGTTTATTCAATCAGCCCTTGACCAACACAAAACAAAATACGTTTACAAAGGACATGATAGTGTTCAATGTTATAAAGAATAGGAGAAATTGGCAGAGGAATGACTTGGTTTTAGATAGGAAAATATGTCACTTAGGAGGCTACCTTAAGAAAGGAGCTGAGTGAATGGAGAGGAAGAATGTGAGCAGGTGGGAATTAGAAGCCTATTTCCCCAACAATTTTACGTTTCATGAAACAGCACTTAGTCCTAATCACCTAGTGTATTTTGATACTTTATTTTGTGTTGTACTAAATACTTGTTCCTTTAGACTAATTTCACGGCTAATGGATGGATCATTGTCCACCTCACTGGTGTGTGAAATGATGGGTGCTGCAGGTTATAGGTTTGTGCTTTCTGAAATGACCAGTCACTTTCAATGCCTGGAAATTGTTTACTGATAAACTCCCAAGATACTGTTTGAACTTGTCCTTCCCTTGTCTTGTGTGCCCCAACACTTCACACCCAGCCATACTTCTGAGAGGGTTCATCCTGTACATACCAATGATGCCTTCAGATACCACCTCTGCCTGCTACCCAAGGTGGAGAGTGCAGGGTGATGGCACTGTGCTTCCCCCAGGCTCGCTCTTTCTGAGAAGACATACTTAGTCAAACCCTGTGTTTCCTCTGCATTTTCACCTGCCACTCAGTGCCTGGCTACTGTACAGTACATCCCACCCTCCTGCCTCTGTCGTTTGAAACCTCACCTCCCTTTCTCAGCCAGTCCTCCTCTTAGGTCTTAGGCTCCTTCCTAGGGTATTGCACATGCTGGAAAGTTCTTGACCACAGAGCTACATCCCCATTCCTCACACACCACTTTTTAAGAGGACAATCTTGTGAGGTACCTCAGGTGAGAAGTGACATGTAGTGTTATCCTTTCCATATCTGGAGTCCATACTTTGAGATGATCATTCCTCTGGGCTTGTCCTCGTCTATAAAATGGGGAAGAGGGTTACCCATTTGCAAGAGTTATCCCTTAGCTTGCTTCTGGAAATGGAGGCTAAAAATTCTCAGTACCCTCTCCACTACGGAGGTTCAGAAGGCCAGTACATGTGCTCAGAGAAAGGTGCAGGCTAGGAAATGACCCCAAAAGACCTACATCTACATCTTGGACTAATGTTTGGCACAGAGACCCTACAATAGTTTAAAAAAATAAGAATTAAAAGAACAAATGAGCAAATCCTGAGAAAGAATAATTCTCCACAGATACTACATAAATAAAATTCAGACATTCAGCTTTCAACAACAAAAATCACAAGGTATATAAAAGAAAAAAACAGGAATGTATGGCCTCGTTAAAGGAAGAAAATATATATCAGTAGAAACCATCTCTGAGAAAGACCAGATGGTAGACTTAATTGACAAATACTCTAAACCACTGTCTTAAAGATGTTCATATAGCTGAATGATGGTGTAAGCAAAGCATGTAGAAAACATTCTGAAACTGAAAAGTGTAGTAAGTAAAGCTGGGCATGGTGGCACATACCTGTAATCCCAGCACTGTGGAGGCTGAGGCAGGAGGATCACTGCAAGTTCAAATCCAGCCTGGGCTACATAGTGAACTCAAGGCCAGCCTGAACTACACAGGCACTATATCGAAAAAGTACAGTAAGTTTGATAGAGGGATTCAGAAGCATATTTGGGTAGCCATAAGAATCAATAAACTTGGAGATTGGACTTGATCCACTCTGAGGCACAGAAAGAAAAAAGATCAAAGAAAAGTGAACAAGACCGGTGAGACTTTAGGACACCATTAAGTAAGCCAATACATGCATTGTTGGAGTGACAGAGATGTGTTGAGATAATGGCTGTTTCCAAGTTTGATGAATTCTGTGAATATAAACATGAAGGAAGCTCAATAAAATCCAAGTAACATAAAATCAAAGGCAGGTACATGGCGGAACTCATTGTCAAAATGTCAAAGGCCAACATCAGAAAGAGAATGTTAACAGCAGGTGTAGCGCAGCAGAAGAGCAGTTGCCTAGAACATACAAGGTCCCTAGCACCATAGAACGCAAGAAAAAAAAAAAAAAAAAAAAAAAAACGAGAGAAGTAACTCATCATATGCAAGGGATCCTCACCAGTGTTATCAACAGGTGTGTCTCTGCAGAATCTGGAAGTTAGAAGGCAGTGGGTTGATATATTCAAGATGGTAAAGAATAAAAACAATCGTACATTCAGAATAATCATCCTTCAACTTTTGAGGGAGAAGTTAAGGTATTCCTGAATAAATAAAAGCCAAAGAAGTGTTGCCATTAGAACTCTCCAAGAAATGCTAAAGCCAGGCATTCCAGTGCATGTCTGTAAGCCCAGCACTCAGAGGCTAAGGCTGGAAGGATTGCAAACTCAAGCTCTACCTGGCAATTTAGTGATTTAGCAAGACCCTCTCTCAGAATTAAATAGCTAAAAACCAGGGATGGGATGTAGCTCGCTGTGAAGGCCCTGGGTTAAATCCCCAGTACCACAAAGGAAAAAAATAGAAAAAAAGATAGCATGCCCTGAGCAGGAATGTTTATTCCTGAAACACAAGGGTGCTTCAACATAGGAAAATGAATACAAAATACCAGATTAAAATATCAGGTTAGCCAGGCATGGTGGTGCACACCTGTAATCCCAGCACTTGGGAGGCTGAGGCAGGAGGATCACCATAAATTGGAAGCCAGCCTGGGCTACATACTGAGTTCAAGGCCAGGCTGAACTACATAGCAAGACCCTGCCTGTCTCAAAAGCAAACAATGCCAGACATGGTGGCGCATATGTGTAATCCCAGCACTTGGGAGGCAGAGGCAGGAAGATCATTGCAAGTTTGAGGCCAGCTTAGGCTACAAAGTGAGCTTAAGGCCAGCTGGAAGCAAGATCCTGTCTCAAAAAGACAAAAACAAAATACCAGGTTTGCAACAAATTGAAGGTAAAAAACAAGACAAAAATCCATGATCCTCTCAATTGAAGAAAAAACATTTAACAAAATTAAACACTTTCATAATAATGCACAGCATATGATAACACAAAAATAGAAGGAAACTACCTCAATATAATAAAATCATATATAAAAAATCCAGAGTGAGACTGAAAGCTTACATTCTACACAAGATTTGAGGATGTAGACAGAACAATAGGCAAGAAAAAGAAAAAGGCACCCAAAGTGGAACTGGAGAGGGAGGGGATATAAAAAGAATTAACATGTATTATGGCTGGGTGTGGTGGTGCATGCCTGTAATCCCAGCACTCGGGAGGCTGAGGCGGGAGGATCGTTGCATGTTCGAGACCAGCCTGGGCTACAGAGTGAGCTCAAGGTCAGCCTGAACTGCATAGCAAGAGCCTGTCTCAAAAAGGGGGAAAAAAAAGATGTGTTATGTACATGTACCAGCTCCCCAAAATGAATATAATCATCATGTGCTACAAGTATTTACTAATAAAAATGTGAAAGAAAAAAATAAGACGATCTCACTGTGCTTCTAGTCTTCACCAGATATCACAAAACAATGGTAACAGTTAAATCTCTTCAATAAGAGATCTCAGTGATAAAATGGTCTCAGGTACACCTTCCTTATATACACCATGCACAACCAAAAGGCAATTCATGCTTTTCATTAGTGGTTTTGTCTAACTATAAAGCAAAATGCTCACAAACACAAGTGATGGTAACAGTTCTTTCACATACATGTTGGACAATTGAGTTCTCTGAGGTCAGAGGCCTGAATGAAGTTCTAAGAAAACAGATTTTGTCCTTTAAGTTCAAGTTCCAACTTCTTTGAAAGAATGCTGTTCTTTGAAGAAAGGAGGGGCCCAGAACAGCAATCCTATGCTGAAGACCACGCCTCAGTTGTGAAACATCTCGGCACCACAGAACAAAGGCAAGAAGCTGCTAGAAAGGAGAGCGCCTGAGCTAATTCTTCATCCTACTCAGAATGAGCGACATTCTGCTGATGTCATCACATTTGGAAGGCCTCTCCATGACTGTGAAAGGTCTGGGCCACAGTCAAAGATGGCTGAGTAGAGACCAAAGAGGCAAAAGGAAGTCAGCGTGGAAATAGTCATTCCTTGGAGTTTGGTGTGGGCATGGTTTGCAGGGAGAGAGCCCAGGCACAGCTAAGTCAATTCCATCTCCAGCCTTTAGTAAACATACTCCGATGTCAACCTGCACTCACTTTTTTCCAGATTCTGAGTTGCCCTCATCCATGTCCATTTTACCATGTGCCCTCGAGACTTAGGCTGTTAATCAATCTGCCTTGACCCTACATAATCGCAGGTGGGTCATCAGTATCTGCTTCATTGCAAAGCTAAGAAACCTTAATTCCAAGTAACCTGCCCAGAATCACCTAGGTGGTTAGTGGCAGAATTGGGAGTAGAAAATCCCTGTTCACATAATAGCTAAGTTACTGGCAAGGTTCTGTTGCAGTTGAGTTAGAAACAACCAGTGTTTT
>NW_004955546.1:1035651-1045065 GCF_000276665.1 Chinchilla lanigera
CAGGGCATGGCCCATGGGGCCTCTTAGGGCAGTTCCTCTTGAGGTGGCCTGGCTTTTAACAGTGGTAGCAGATGAATGCAGTTGTCGAGTTCTTCTTGGAGCCCCGGGAACAACCAGTGTTTTAAATAGATATTTCTCCAAAGCACTCCAAAGCTTTTTTTGCAGAGTAATTCCTCTAAGCATAAGCAACCCAGAACTAGTGTAAATAAACCTGAGTATTTTTCCTGTTAACAAAAGCTAACAACTTGTCTTCTAATGTAATTGTTGAATTAGTTCTGTACTGGCTCTAGTTGTAGAAGAAAAATGTAATTGATCATTAGGAAATGAACCCAGTGATTAATTGCACAGCCAAATTCTGTCAAGATCTTATTAGGGAAAAAAAAAGATCTTATTGGGTCACATATGTGAATTCTCATTTAACATAATTCTTGTTGTCCTGTTTCAAGGACCTAAGACACTTTTGCCTAGAGGGGACACTTATTCAGCCGATGGACAGAGTTTTATAAGAAGCTGAATCTCACAGGGCCATAGTAGGCCAGGTCTTGCAGGTTCTATTTTCTTCTCCTGTAACAATCCACTCAACATTTCCCATACTTTTCCAAGAATAACAACAAAAAGAGTCTCTGGTGGGTTGTTTATTCATTTCTCACATTGTTTGCCATTGTGTAAACTGATAACATTAAAAGGGTAAAGATTATTGAGGAATTTATAGTGTTAAAAGTATAAAGCAGGGCAAAGTGAATGTACCAATCATGAAAATAGTCATAATTATAGTTTTGTATTAGTGTACATTAATTTACTTATTTATTTTGAGGGTTTTTTTTTTTTTGAGACAGGATCTCACGATGTAGTTCAGGCTGGCCTTGAATTCACTGTGTAACTCAAGCAGGCCTGGAACTCATGGTGATCCTCCTACCTCAGCCTCCCAACTGCTGAGATTACAGGTCTCCACCACCACATCCAGCTTATCTTAGTGTACAAGTACAGCACACATTATATAACTGTATTATGAGGATACTATGCAAATTTATCTCTGATACCCTGTGCAAAAAGAAAATATTTGACCATAAGAATAAACAAGTAATTAATTCTGCATGAAACACAAAGACTTCCTGGACTGAAGTCTGAAAAACAGCCTTTGTATTCATGAAATTGATGTAGTTGATAACGTCAGTTAACAAACTTGAATGTGTTGCTTGTAATTTTTCACTCTAATTTTTATTTAGTAGAGATAGAGGGCAGAAAACCAAAGCATAAACTCAGCTGACTGAAGCTGCTGATTTGTTCTGTTGCTTCACAATATCATCTTCCTGTTGGTTTTCAGCCTACCTTTTCCTCAGATGTCCATGTTTGACTCATTATAAGCCTTATCCTGCAGTTTTTCTTGATTGATTACATCCTCTGGATTTTTGGGGGGTGTGCTAGGGATTAAACACAAAGTGTTGAGCATGCTAGCTATCACTATTGTTGGGGGCACCAGTGTAACTTAGCAAAATCTTGGTAAGTGAAATTCCTGCATATCAGAATTATGCAAGGTGTGGATTACTTGTATATACCTACACATTTTTTATACATACACATTTATATATACTTACATGCTGTCACAAATTTGTGGATGCTTCAGAGCTTCTCCTGGTAGGTGAATCATCAGATGCTTTG
This sequence comes from Chinchilla lanigera, assembly GCF_000276665.1. NCBI lineage: Eukaryota > Metazoa > Chordata > Mammalia > Rodentia > Chinchillidae > Chinchilla > Chinchilla lanigera. Next base: position 1,037,311 of record NW_004955546.1, read on the forward strand.
GAAGGTATGTATCTAAAGGGATAATCCCAAAATAACCAAGTAATTTGTTTTCTGAACACATCAAAGCATTTTATATTATTAAAACCCAAGCTTCATTCTTTTCAGTAACTTAGTTTGCATCCATACCAGGCTGTAAAGTAGAAAGTCATGCATATTTTCATATCTGCAGGGGACTATAGTGAACATCCTGTACAGACTTGTTCTGATAAACCAAGCAGTGAACTTGGCAAAAAATTATTTCCTAACTGCCTTTTCTCTGATATCTACTGTGGTTCTGAACACTTCAGATTGATCAGATATGCACTGTTACAAGAGTCAATTTCATTTGGAGATGTGACTGTTAACTTCACCTGGGAGGAGTAAGGAAAAATGGAACCTGCTCAAAGGACCCTGTACAGGGTCATGATGCTGGAGAATTACAGCATTCTTGTCTTACTGAGAAAGTAGAGCTTCTCTAAAGAACAGCATCAAGCACTTCCTTTCTTAGTTACCAACACATGGATCTTTTGTACAGTTTAATGATTCTTAGGTTTGGATACCAGGAATATGGTTTGCTTCTGTCCGCCACTGGAAATAGTCTGGTGAGTCACTTTATTGTGCAACTATGCACTAAGGCTGGATCCTACTTTTTTCCTTACAGCATTTCCTCCTGAAACTAGGAAACTTTTTCTATGTCCTGTAGCATTTTTTCTTAGCAAGGCTTTGTATTCTCAAATCTGAGGGACTGTTCAAGTTGGAACAGGAGACACCATGGATATCAAAGAACTTGCAAACCATTGTTTCACAGGTAACCCAGGGAAATTAGGTCCCAGGTTGTGAGTTTAGACATCCTTAAGGCATTTTTTGAGACTCTCTTCAAGAATTAGAGGCTCTATCTGTTTGGAAATAACTAAGGATTGTTATCATGCCTGCCTCAGATAACTAGATTCACCACTGGACATCACTCTCACACATGTGTTCTTTTTGCATGACTTAAAAAAACCTTTTCTATTACTTGAACCATGAATTTGATACCTACCTGTCTCATAATACATATTTGACCTTCATTAGTGTTCTTCCCTTTAGCATTCTTGGTTGCCTACATTCCCCTTCATTGCCAAGACTTCTTTTGCTTCCAGGAAGTTATTCACTTATTCATTCATTTAATCATTATTAACTAATCTCTTTCTCAGTGCCAGCCATGTCCTAAGTGACAGAAATATAGCAGTGAATAAACTAAAGCTTTTACAAAAAATGGACCTTAGTATCAATGGAATAGGTTAGAAGATCCAGAAACAATTCTGAACATACTTAGACACCTTATCTTTGACAAAAGTGCCAAACACATTCACTGGAAGAAGCCTCTTTAATAAATGATGCTGGAAAAACTGGCTTTCCACATGCTGAAAATTAAAACCAGACCTTTATCTTTCACGATGGATTAAACTAAAATAAAAATGGGTCAAAGATCTGAATATTAAAATAGAAACATTAAATCTGCTGGAAGATAGAATAGGTAGAACTTTTGAAGATGTTGGTGTGGGCAAAGACTTTATGAACAAAACCCCAATCACAGAGGAGCTACCACAAAAAATCAACAACAGGGATCTCATCTTATTAAAAAGCTCTTGCACAGCAAGAGAAACCAACAGAGTGAAGAGAGAACCCACAGTGTAGTAAAAAATGTTTACCAGCTGTTCCTCAGACAAAGGACTACTAGCTAGAATATATAAAGAACTAAAAAAAAATCATATACCCCAAATTTAAAGACCTAGTCCAAAAATGGGCATCTGAAATGAATAAACATTTTTCAGACAAAGAAGTAGAAATAGCAAATATATGAAAAAATGTTCAACATCACTGATCATTAAAAAAATGCAAATTACAACAACACTGAAATTGCATCTCACCCCAGAAAGAATGGTTATTATCAAAAAAATCAGCCAATAACAAATGCCAGAGGAACTGTGTGGGAAAAGGGACCTTTCTCCAGTGTTGGTAGGAGTGTAGACTGGCACAAACACTGTGGAAATCAGTATGGGGATTCCTCAAAAAACTAGGACTAGAGCTTCCATTTGACCCAGCTACTCCTCTTCTTGGAATCTGCCAGAAAGAATTAAAAGCATCATACCACAGTGATATACGCACACCCATGTTTATAGCAGCACAGTTTGTAATAGCTAAAAATTGGAAACAGCCCAAATGCCCATCAACTGATGAATGGATAAAGAAGATATAGTTTTTTATACAAGGGAGCACTACTCTTGTCAGAAAAGGGATATGTTTGAGACATTTCTAGGAAAATGGATGCACCTTGAGACCATACTCTTAAGTGAAAGAAATCACACATATGTTTCTCTGGTATAAGAAACCAAAAGTGTACATAAGGACCAAAATGTATAATAGATACTGTAAAATAGGAAGAAAATGTTCAAATGGGAAGGGGAACTAGGGATAAGGGGAGGAAAGAAGGGAAAAGAAAAAATGAGAAAAGAAGGAAAAACTAGAAACAAAGTTTTTGTAAATGAGGAGAAGAAGGATTGAAGGGAGGGTAGGGAATGGGGTAAAAAGAATCAAGTTATATCATGTGGAGGTATAAATTACCTACAATAAATGTGATCATTATTTATACCAAAAATGTACCAATAAAAATTTAAAAATAAAATTAGCTTGAGAGAGAAAAGAAAAACAAATAAAGCCCTTGATCTTGTGGAACTTACCTATTAGCGGGAGCGAGACATAGGAAGCTGACATGTGATACAAAATTCTCTAGAGATGGCAGGAGTAACTTAGACCTTGTCCCAAGATAAAAATTTTATTTCATTTTTTGTGATAATGGAAATTGAATCCAGGGCCTTTGCCTTGAGCTACCTCCTCAGTACCCCCCCTTAAATTTTATACTTGAAAAATTTTATACAAATTTTTATTTAGCGTTAAGTTCCAGGCTGACCTGAACTTGCAATCCTCCCTCAGCCTCCCAGAGTGCTGGAATTACAAACATGTGCCACTACAGCTAGAAAGATAAACATTGTAAAAGTGCTGGAGATGTGGCTCAGTACAAAGATCTTTCCTTTGGTAGCCAGTATCTCTAAGAAAAAAAGAAAAGTAAAGGGAATAGAAAATATTTATTCAGTAGTACTTTTACTCAGATAGTCTGAAACCATAGTCACATATATTAATAGCATTTATCTCGTATTCCAAGTGGATGCATGGCAGAGACCAAAGAATGCTATTTTTACATGAGGGAACTCACCCAAGATAAAAGTTCTGTGATTATGACGAATGTGAGAAAACCTTCAGAGATGAGTCAAACCTTATGCTCATTACACATTAAAATCAAGGAGAATCCCTACAGATTTAATGAATGTGAGGAAGCCTGTGTGGTAAATGAGTCCTCTGAGAAAAATACCATAGAATTCACCAGAGAAGGAAATACCACCAGGACAATATGTATGAGAAAACCTTCCTGAAATCTAACTTCACATCAGAGAACATAAACCTTAATGAATGCAATGAATATGGGAAATGTTTTTACCATCATCTAGCCTTCACTTTACATCAAAGAATTCACACAGGAGTGAGACTGTACAAATGTTCTAAGTGTAAGAAAACCTTCCAGCCACAACTCAGCACTCTGTCAACATCAAGGAACACACATGGGAGAAGCCTTTGAAGTGTAATGAATGTGGAAAATCTTTCTCCCAAAAGACCTGACTGCATCAGATACCACACACAGGGAAAAAACAAAACAAAACACTATAAATGTAATAAGTGTGAGAAATCCTTAGGTTATGAGTCAAAACTCATGGCACACCAGGGTGTTACACACAGTGGAGAGACCCTATGTGTGTAAGAATGTGGGAAAATGTGCTATATGGAGTCATTCCTCAGCATCAAAGGCTTCACACAGGAGAAAATACACAAATGCAGTAAATGTGGAAAGTTGGTTCCTAAACATCACAGAGGGAAAAACCTTATGCATTGTTGAATGTAGGAAAATTTTCTCTGAGGAGTCAACCTTAAGGAGACATCAGAGGATTCTCAAAGAAGAGAAGCCTTTGAATGTAATGTGTGGGAAGGCTTTTTGTCCTAAGTCACAGCCTGGTCAACATCAGAGATTTCACACCAAGGAGAAGCCCTGTGAATGTAAAGAAGATATTTTGCCAAAGGCATTGTTTTGTCACCAGTTCAGACTAGAGGTTCACTTGAGATTCAAGCAGCCTGAAGATGAGATGGTTGTGAAAATGTCTGAGCATGACTTTATTCTCAGGTGCCACTCAGTCAAATGCACTCACATGGCTGTCCTCAGGCCCCTAGCCCACCATTTGCCATAGTCCTCAGTCACTTAGTCCTCCCACCAGCCCTCATGACAGTCTACACTTATACCAAATGTGGGGAACTGTTCAAATTGAGTCAAAGCTTGGAGCATATAAAGACATTTCTGGACAGCTATGAGGACATGAACACATTGTCAGCACAGGTGCACAATGGTGCACAATTATATAACCATGACTTAGCAGTGGACAACTACACATGTACCAGTGAGGCTGGCATGAAAGAATGTAAATAGGTGGTAACAACATGTATAAGAAAAATACAGTAAAGACACAGGTGGCTCTTGCACTCTGTTCTGATGCATGCTGCCTGCTATTGTTGCTGATGTCTTGCATACATGCATTCTTTAACCTGGAGACCTCACCTGTGAAAATCTGTCTTGGGCCCTCAAGCAGGCCAACATAAAATACACAATAACGGCTCTGTGCCAGTAGTGACCTCAGTTATATAAGTTATTTACACTGACCAGTATTGACCTTGGTTACAGAAGTTATTTATGTTCAGATATCAGGAGATGTGCACTGCTTCCAAGATCCCCTTCTCTTCACAACCTGAACCAAAGTACTGCCATCTTGCACTCTGGTGTCCCCTCAGTGAGGATCAGGAGAGACATGTCAGCAATGGAATGGATGTAGAAATCCTTCTGTGATAGCTCATACCTCATTAAACATAATTCACTTGGGAGAAACCCTATGCAGTTAATGAATGCTGGAAGACCTGCTATAAACCGCTGCCACACATCAAAGAACACATAGAGAAGAGAAACACTAAAAATGATTATGTCAAACCGTCCTATCCCAATTAAGAGCCTTTGATGTGATGGAAAGTGTATCCAATGAAGAAACCCTATAGATGTGGGAAATTCTTCCACCAGAGGTCAGCTATCACTTTACATTAAAAAACTCACATGGAGAGGAACATTGGCATTGCATTACCAGTATGTGTTTCTTTTCCCAATCTGGTACACAGGTAATCTGTATTTCTCAGCCTCTTTTAAGTCTGGATGCAGCCGGGCATGGTGGTGCATGCCTGTAATCCCAGCACTCAGGAAGCTGAGGTAGGAGGATCCTTGTGAGTTTGAGACCAGCCTGGGCTACAAAGTGAGCTCAAGGCCAGCCTGAACTGCATAGTGAGACCCTGTCTCAGAAAGACCAAAAAAAAAAAAAAAGAAAAGAAAAGTCTGGATGCAACAATGTGAATGAAATTTGGCCAGTGATGTGATTCACTTCTAGGTCTGAAACATAATGGTCTCCATGGCAACTCTGTTCTGTGCTATTGTTTATGGTAATGTGGATGTTTTCAATTGAGAGGTCAGAACTCACTGTATGTTGGTGTATTCACCCAAGATTAGAAACTCCTATCAGTGAGCTAAATTTTTATAAGCCTAATCTATAACTCAGACTCACTTTAATTAGAGAAATCATAGTCAAGAAATATAGAGACTACAAAAGATGTAGAAAATCATTTACCAAAAGTTATCTCACTGGGCCTAAGGTAAGAGGAGAATAAAACCTTACAAATGTTTGATTTTAGTAAAAGTTTTCAGCAAAACATACTTTATTGACTCAGGAGGTTGAGGCAGAAGATCACAAGTTCAAGTCTACCTGGACAACTTAGCAAGACTCTGTCTCAAGATTTAAAAAAAAAAAATTTAAAGGGCCAGGGATATACCTTCGTACTCCCTGAGTTCAATGTCTAGTGCCAAAAAATGTATTTCAGAGAGCTTATACCAAGGGAAGCAAGAGTCAGGTTTGGCGGAAGTAGCTGAACCAGAAGCAGTCAAGCTTAGAGGTGCCAGGCATAGGCTTTTATAACAACTTTTTTTGATCAGGACAGCATGGAAGGACTGGGGACTCAGGCTGATGGTGCCTTCTTCCCTTCCTTCACCACAGTCCCAATGTCACTGTGGGGACAGCTACCTGGGCCCTTGTCTTGTCTCCTCTCTGGTCCTTCATTACAAGTCTCTTTCCAGCAAATAGAGGCCTCATGTGGAGGGCGAGGTATCTTTAAGTTTTTTCCCCCCATTTGTTTAAAATTGTCTTCATCCTGCTACAATTTGGGGGTATTGAGGACCCTATTTTAGAGCAGATGTTCCCACTCTGAATGAGGAGACAATAATAAGCCTTCTTTTTGGGTCTGACCTCAACTTAGTATTTGCTTGCCTGAGCACCATTCTAATCACTGACTGTATCCTCACCTTACTGATCTTAACTAGGTTTTCACTGCCTTGTTAACTATCTGGTAGCTTTCACTAGCCACCTATTGGACCACAGCTACCTCTGTAACTAATATAGATTAATTGATAAAAGGGATTTTGCCAGGATAAATGGCTGGCTCATAATTTCTCTCTTTCTCTGGGGTTCTGGAGCTCCCATCTTCCTCCCTCTGAAACTCATTCAAGAGTTTTGTAAGCGTAAAAGGAAGAAATTGGCATTCTTCATTTTCTCTTCATACTGCCTAATCTAGCACCCAAATGTTTTACAAATTTGTTTATATATGAACTGCATGTTCTGGGGAATATGTCAGTGGCTTCTATCATATTCTCAGAATAATGACCCAAGAAATATATCTTACAGGGAGCTCTGAGGAAATTCTTAGGTGTTCTGGAATATGTGTCAAAGGAGGACATATTCTTTAACATAAAATTAGCCTGAAATAATTTTTTTTCTTTTTTTTTTGTGGTACCGGGGATCAAACTCACAGCCTTGCGCTTACCAGGCAGAATAAATTTTTAAAGAATAAATAACATACTTAAATGAAAATACTTACATTTTCCAATGCAAGATGGAAATGTGACAAGAAAGTGGAATTGTTTTACATTTTTACAAATCTCTTTAATGTCTGGCTTAATAGAGCACACCTAGATTCTCTTATGTGCTTCTGTATTCAAATTGTAACACCATTTATGCCAAATTTATGAAAAAAATTCAATCTTACATAGACACATAGTTGGAAAAAAGGAGTATTTAATAGCCTTTTTAGATTAACCTCAATAATTTTAAAAGAAGCAGGATGTGGTGGCACATGCCTGTAATCCTTGTACTCTGGGAGGCTGAGGCAAGAAGATCACAAGTTTAAGCCCAGCCTGGACAACATTGCAATTTATTAAGACCCTGTCTTAAAGTAAAAAAAGGGCTGGTGATGTTGTTCAGTGTGAAGGTTCTGGGTTCAATCTCTAGTACCACCCCCCCATTAAAAGAATTAAAGTCATGAAAAGTACAGGTATGAGTGAAAAATATAGTGAATGTTTAAATTTTTAAAAATTTATTACAGTAAAGGACATATTGCCATTAATACCCTTAAAAATATTCCTCTTCTTCCAGCGCACAGGGAGCTGCGGGTGGGGAGCGCCAGCCTTCTGGCTGGCTAGCTTCCTGCCTGCTGGCTCCTGGAGGGTGGGCCCCCAGCGCATGGGGAGCCATGCGGTGGCGAGCGCTATTG
>NW_004955546.1:1046605-1061017 GCF_000276665.1 Chinchilla lanigera
TGATAATTTCTTACCATTTTGTCTGTAATTTGCTAAGTCCCCCCTATTATTATGTTATCCTTCTTTTATTCTTTAAAATAAATAAAAAAAATATTCCTCTTTGCTTTGAACAGATTATCGCATTGTTCTTGCCTCTTTCTAAAGTAGTTCTGGTGGTTCCTCTTTCGTGAGGAACTTTGGTTTAATTGCACTGTTTTGGTTGCCTCAATGTCTTGAATTGATCCAAAACTTTTGCCTTTTGTGGTCATTTTGACTTTGGGGAAGAGCCAGAAGTTGAACGGTGCCAGATCTGGTGAGAAAGTGGATAAGGATACACTGTGGTGTTTTTACAAGCTTGTCTTTTTGTTGGTGCATTCACTCTGTGTTGGTGCATTCCTTGTCATGTTTTCATGAGCTCATCTTTCAGCGGGTACATTTACTGTAGTTTTGATCACAGCTCATAAAGACATGAAAGGCATTAAATATATGCATTAGAAAAGAAGAAAAATCTAAAATCAATAATCAAGTATCAACTTTAGGAAACTAGAAAAAGTAGACATTTCAGACCCAAAGCAAGCACATAATAATAAAAATATAGCAAAATCAATGAAATTGAACACAGAGAAATCAAAGAAAACAAAAGCTTATTATTTAAAAAAGATTGATAAAACCTATAGACCTGTAGCCAGGCTAACAAAGAACAGCAAAGATACACATTGTAGCATCGAGAATAAAAGAGGAGCCATCACTTCTGACCCGCTTAATGTTAAAAGGATTATAAAAAAGTATTTTAAGTTGTACCATGCCTACAGATTTTAAATTATACCATACCTACAGATGGACCAAATCGAGAGATAAAAATAGTGTACTCAGCAAATGGTGTCCTCCAAAAATCCACACCCATCCAGAGCCTCAGAATGTGACCTTGTTGGAAAATAGGGTCTTCAGATTCACCAGACAGTGCAGGGTTTGGCTGTTCTCCATATTGAACAGGCTTTGGTAGCTATGCTGTGCTTGTGGGGTGCTGGTCCATGACCCCAAGCGTACTTAGCCTCTACTGCTGGGATAGTTCTGCAGAGTCAGCTATTATTGTTTTAGTGGCATCCAGAGTGGAGCAGAGAGGGGCACTTTCTTGTGTCAGAAGCCCTAGGGCAACCACTGGTCCAGAGACTCCACGAGTGCTAAGAAGAGGTTGCCAGGGTGTCTGCAGGAAAGGGGTCTCAGATGGCACTAATAGGAGTGCTTACTATTTCATCAGTAAGTAAAACTCATATGTTGCCATCAGAACCCAAAAAGACTCGAAGGTTTTGGACCCATAATGAACCCCACTGGAGGAGGAAGTTGTCACTGTTCTGTCACACCTGTACTCTTGGAGAAGGCAGATGCAGTGGAAACCTTGTCTGCAAAGAGGGTATGTTCTGGCAAAGCTGTTGAGGCGGGCCAAGGGTATCCTAGAAAAGCAGCGTTGTGTCCCTGCAGAGGTGGAGACAAACTTCGGCTGAGAGGCTGTTGAAATGGGCCTGAACAGAACATGTTAGCCAATCTGTAAGAGCAAAATATTTACCAGTTGTTGATGGAATAGCAACAGTAAATTTAGTAATACTGGGTGTTGATTATGGGGATATGTAGGTACCCTTTAGTTTTAGATTTAAGAACAGGAAAAATTTCCCAGGCACAGTGGCACACACCTGTAATCCTAGCACTTGGGAAGCTGAGGCAGGAGGATCACTGTGAGTTCAAGGCCAGCTTGGGCTACATAGTGTGACCTTGTTTCAAAAACAAAAACAAAAACAAAAAAAAAAAAAAAGAGAAGAAAAAGAATAGGCAAAGTTGGACTAAGTGAAGAAACACTGGGAATAATCATTAACCACTTTGTCAGGCTTTATGTAACAAGTTTTTTCCAGCTTTAATGAGTTATAATTGACAAAAGTTAAGTATATTTATCTATACTTATGAAATAAAACATAATGTTTCTGAAATGATTCTAAAAATCGGGGTAATTAACATATTTTTCACCTCATTTTTTTGGTGAAAATTTGTAAGGTCTGCTTTCTAAAAACTGCAAGTACACAATAACGTGTTAATAACCACACATTGTGCTGTATATTAGATCTTGTTATTTATCCTGCCTAACTGAAACTTCATACCCTTGGACCCTATTTATTCTTCTCCCTAACTCCTGGCAGCAACCATTCTACTCTGCTTCTATAAACTGAGTCTTTTCCATCCTCTGTAAATGGAATCATGCAGTGTTAGTCTTTCTGTGCCTGATTTTTTTCAGTTAGCATAATGTCTTCTAGGTTTACTGATGCTACAAACAGCAGGATTTTCTTTCTTAAAGATTGAATGATATTCTATTGTGTGAATATGGCACATTTTCTTTATCCAGCCATTCACTGATGGATACTTTTGTTGTTTTCCTATCTTGACTATTTTGAGGAATACTGCATTGACCATTGTCTTGGTTACTTTTTTTCTCGCTGCTGAGACAAAATACCTGTTGCCCAAAATTAAGGAAGGAAAGGTTTATTTCGCTTACAGTTTGTGGAAGTTTCAGTCCGTACTTGGCAGATTATAAGGCAGAGTGGCATATGGCAAAGAACTACCTCTCAGGGTGGCAGCACAACAGCTAAACAGCAAGCACACACCAGGGCGAAATGGGGGAGGAATGGCCTCAAGCACTCTTTTCCTCTCCCTTACATATGCAAACTGTCTACCCCAGGGTGGGTGTAGCTCTCACACCCACAATCATTCAACTCTAATAGCCTGCCCCATGGTCGCATGAGGCTTTGGAGGGGACACACAGACATAAACCATAACAACCATGAGTGCAGATATATATCTCTTTGCGATCCTGATTTCACATCAGTTCAGTTTGGCTCTATACCTGAGGTGGGACTGCTGGATTATATGGGTAGTTCTATGTTTCATGTTTTGAGGGGCTCTCTGACATTTTCCACATGGCTCTACTAATTTACATTCCCACCAACAGTATACAGAGGCTCTTTTATCACCACATCCTCAACACTTGTTATCTTTAGTCTTTTCAATAATAGACTTCCTAACCAGTGTGGGAGGTGATGGCTTACTGGGGGTTTGAGTGCATTTCCCTGATGAGTACTCCTGAGCACTTTTTTATATATCTTTTGGCCATATTTGTGTATCTTCTTCAGAGAAACGTCTCCTTTGCCCACTTTTAGTTAGGTTGTTTTCCTGCTGTTGAGTTACAAGGGTTCCTTATCTTTTTAGATGTTAGCCATTTATTATATACAGGGATTGCAAATATTTTCCCCCAGTCTTTGGATCTCCTTTTTCATTCTGTTGCTGTATAAAATATTTGTGGTTTACTGTAATCTTACACATTTTTGCTTTTATTGCCTGTACTTTTAGTATCATCTAAAAAGTCACTGCCAAGACCAGTGCCAAGGCAATTCCCTGATGTTTTCTCATGTTTTTTGTGACTCTCAGTGGCATCATTTTCTCTTGCACTTCATAACTTGAGAGTTTTGTTCATCACAGCCCCAGGAGCAGTAGGCCACACCCCATCTGCCATATAGCATAGGTGTGCAGTAGGCCATGCCATCTAGGTCTGTGCACATCCACTCCCTCATGTTCACATCATAACAAATCCTAAGAGAACACATTTCTCAGAATGTGTCCTTGTCCTTTAGTGCTGCATGGCTGTACTTCCTGAGTCTGGTGAGACAACATATATATTGTTACGGCAAAAATTCGGGCTGTATTCTGCAAGAGACCAAAGAGAACAGACAAAGTTTTAATTTAGACCGTCACCTCTCATCCCGACTTGCAAGTCCGGGAAGTGGGCGTGGACCTGTCTTTGTTCCCAGGTTATACACATTTTTGGTTTCCATGGTAACAGAAAGGAATGTTGTAGCCCAGGCCATATGTTGTTTTCCTTGTGCCATGTGACCGGGTCAGGCTCCGGTCATGAGCCCAACCACAGTGATATATACTTTCTGTACTCTGTTTTATATGTCCCCCTTTAGATAACCATATGTTTCCTTTGTGGTTACAATGTTTACCTAGGGCCAGGAGATGGCACTGCCCAGGCAGGGTCACGGAGGGTCACCTAGGCCTAGGCGCCCCCTTATCTTGGGGAGACATTCCTGGGCAGTGTTGATCTGGGGAATTAGCTCTTACACTGTCCCGGGAGGCCTCCCAAGGCACCATGTAGGCTTTTACCAAAACTATTTTATCTAAAATAATATGCTAAGATTCATTGCCCCCTACAATATAGCAAGCTATGGAAGTGGGTTTCTTACTTACACAGAGGCAGAAAGGGACGGTAGAAAGTAGGGATTCAGGATGAGCCAGACCCTCAAGACTCAGGAAATATGTTTAATGAGCCTCTAGGGGATTCTGAGCCACACTAGCATGTGAGAACCACCATCTTCTGACTCACTGGAGCCCTCAGCCCCTGTGCCCCCACCTTTCCACATCCTCTCCAGCCTGTTTCCACAATTGCTCAGAGGAGGCTTGTCCTCAATTTATGGCCAAGCACTGGGCTATGCTCACTCCCACTTTGTGAGTGGCACCAGTCCTTTTCCTGCATACAGAGGCCCCAGGCTGTCGGGATACTCCTACTTTTACAAAGAGCACCTGTGTGCCCCTGTAGAAGCTGAGCAGGTTACTGTGTTCCAGGTACCCCTGCCCTACCCTGGCCCCACCACCATAAACTCATAATGATGTAATCACCCTGTCAGACCTTCTGTCATCCTAGTGAGGACACTGCCCACACTGGGGGCTTCTGTGACAGCAGAACAGCCTCACGGGTGACTCAGAGCTCACTGACACCATCCCATTCCCCACACTGCCCCTCTGCTGGAAACACCTAGCCCCTGTCTGGGAACAGGAAGTGCACAGGGAGCTACCCCTTCTGCTCATAGGGCCCCTGGGGTTGGGCACAGGCTCCTCTCCCTGCAGAATGCTCCTGAAGTGCAAGCAGCAGACTCTAAAACAGCCTATGAGCTCAACCATAGTAGGTGCACATGGGCCAAAAGCGTGTGAAATTGGATGGTGTACGACAATGAAAAGTACATTTTTTCTGAATGTGAATCAAGTTCTATAAGAAATTTGTAACTCCCAATAGGCTAAGGAGAGCTTCAATGAACTATGTAAAAGTCCTTGATGTAAACAGGAGATCTTAATATATAATTCTTAAAGGGAAAGAAAAGTGGGCAAAGAATGTAACATGACAGTTAAGTAATTACAAAATGCCCAAGTTAAATATGTGAAAACAGTTCAATACCATGAGACTAGAAATGCAAACTAAGGGGCACAAGGTTTAATTCAAAATGCTGTCTAGAACTGACCTCATTCTGACTGAACATACATCTAAATTTAGATGCACACCTGGGGTCGGGGGAAGATGGCTGAGAGTTCTGGGAGATGTGACACCAAGCCCCTCTGTGAAGTTTGCACTCATCCATTTTTCCTCCCTGTGAAATCATATCATCCCCCTCCTGGATCCCCCTCATAGTTGCTGGTCTCTGTATCATCCCCAAGAAAAACTTGAACATCTGACATCACGTCCCTCAAACACCATTTTTAAATTTTGTCCAGCTTGTCATGACTGGATCTTCTGGTAATTACTAGTCCAGCTCACCACCACGGCACAATTCCTAGTACTTTCTGGAAACTATCCAGCCCTCTGCCCCTGGACTCTATCCTTTTCTGCTAGTCAGTCTCCCTTAACCCTGTACTTCCCTATTACTTTAACATGCCTTGTCTCTCACGCCATCTCCAGGCATTTATTTCTTCATTCTCTTGGCAACCTACTCTACTAACCCAGTGCACTTGGGCTACAGGGAAGACAGTGTCCTGGGCTCCCAGATGAAGCACTGTTTCCTCATCAAGGCTGCCCCTCCGTGTGAGGTCTAACATTCCCGCTTGAGCTGCACACCTGGACTCAGCCCAGGCACCACTGCCAGGCATCTTGACTGGATGACAGTCAGAGCATGCCTGTGCCTCTCCCTCCTCATGCTCATACATGGTGTGAGTGGTGAAAGGATACACAGAAGAGGTCACCTTACTATTACCAACATTGCCATGTGCTCTCACGGTTTTCACTCCTCACAGTGGAGATGGGCTTGGCTGCTGCCTAGCCTTGGCCAGCAGGTGCCCTGTCCTGGGGGCCTCAGGTCTTCCACCTATTAAATGTGAGTTGGAGTAATGCTCAGCAAGCACCCTTTGAACCCAGGATCTGATTTCCCTCATGATCCGTGTCTTTCCAGGAAGGAGAGGGAAGGTCTCTCTCTCACCCCGACTTTGGCCATCAGGAAGTCACACAGTGCCATGGACTGAATGTTTGTGGCCCTCTCCCCTCATTTATACATTGAGGCCAAATGAGATGCTGTTAGGAGGTGGGGTGTTTGCGGGGTGATTAGGTCACAAATGGAGTGCCCCCAAGAAGAGGATAGTTCCCCTACAAGGAGTGGAAGAGACTAGAGTTCTTCCCTCCCAGTACACAAAGATGCAGCAAGAAGACACTATCTGATAGAGGAAAGGGGCCTGCACTAGACAGAATCTACTCATTGGACTTCCTGGCCTCCACAAGTGTAAGAAATAAACTCCTATTGTTTATAAGGTTTCTGTATGTTGTTACAGCAGCCTGAACAACCTAAGACACAGATGAGGCAGTTTGGGTTCACCCATTTCCTACACTGCCTTTGGACAAACGTGCTACCTATCTCACCCAAATCAATCCCTCCCCAAAGGACAACACTTTACCTGACACCTCAAATTAGCTTCTAAGTGAGTCTCACCACCCACCAAAGACCCTTACCTAGTTTCTGACCAGTCCTTTTCTTCCAACACCAAATTTTAGGAATGCAGGGCCCCAGACAGGTCTGAAGAGACCTTTTGGAGCAGCCCCACCAGCTCCCCAAAATGCTGCCCAGAGCTCCTACCTATGGGCAAAGTGCCCTCTTATAGTGCCCCTTAGCCCTTCTCCCTTTTAGAGACCATGGGGACCCTCACCTTGCCCAACAGTCCCTCCTCCTAACCCCCATGAATCCCACCTTCTTCCAGACACCTTCCTGGACCCACTCTTTCATTTCTAACTGTACTATAAACATACACTGAATAATGTTTTGCCAGGTCCCTGGGCATCTCCTAAGCAAGTCAAGTTGACTCCCAAAACAAACTTTCACAACAGACTTTGGTTTTCAGCATTTTCTGACTCTCTAGCACCAGAGATACTCCCAGCTTCTTACACATTTCCTGCCCCAGCCCTAAAGCAGCCATTTCTCCAAGGAGCCCTGTTTCACATCCCAGAGAATGGTACAAGAAACCAGAATCTGGGAGCTGGGTGCTCAGCAACCCAGGGCTCTAGGTGGGCAGGACTAGGATGCACAACACACTCAAGGATCTACACTCCACCTGCACCAGTATCTCCTCCGGTCCCGCCCCCTTGCTGACCTGTGGCTCCTCTCCAACAGGGAGAACTCTGGCTTTTGCCAACCTGTGCCCACATGCTCACTTTGGGACAAAGCCCACTGCTTCTGAATGTTAGCATGCACTGCCTGAGAAGCATTCATCAATGAGCGTAGTGTTTACGCACAGTTCCTTCTGTCTTTAATCTTTCAATTTTTAGTCAAAATACCCTTTTCCAAAGCTAAAGTCAGTTCCTTTTCCATCTGCCCCTTCAGCGGGATCATGCCCTACAGTTAAGAGTCCAATTGGGTCTTTCTCACATCCTTCCATCCCAATTCTAAGACATCTTGGCTGATCTTTAGATTTTGCGTATACTGAGGTCCATTCTTCATGATGTACGGTTCTGTGGGCTTGATGGGGTCAAGCATGTACCGACCACCCTGCATGACACAGAACAGTCACATTTCCTTTAAAAATCCCTCTGGACATCAGGCATAGTAGCAGCATGCCTGTAACTGCAGCTACTGAGGCTGAGCGAGTTTGAGCCTAACGTGGGCAACTTAGATCCTGTCTGAAAATAAAAGGGGATGAGGATGTAGCTCAGTGGCAGAACATTTGGTGAGTTCCATCGCCAGTAGTGAAAAATAACATTCCCCTGGGGAACCAGACTACATTGGCAGTTCTTTTATGAAATTTTGCTGCACAGGGGAGGAAAGCAAACATGCAACAGCATAGAAGTGTAGGAAACAGGAGTTTGACATGAAAAAAAATACAGCAGCTGAGTGCTGTATGATCGGATGCTGGCAACAGGCTGGCTGGCTGCGCGGCAACCTGAGCAGTGGCCAGATGGACAGGCGGCCGCTGGTTCGGGGCGTGCACGCAGTGGCCCCTCTGCGTGGGGCCTAGAGCGCAGTCTTCACCGCTTCTGAGGTCTGAGCCAGGCCATGGGCTGACAACTAGTGTCGGGGGACGCGCAGCAGGGAGCCAGGACAGGAGGGCGCCGGGGCGCAGCCACAGAACTGTGGGCTGGACTCCATATTGCAAGGAAGGCAGAACTGCGCGGGCGAGGCCTAAACGTGATCGCAGCCAATCACGAACCTACTTCCGGCCCTCCCCTGAAAATCGTCCCTCCACGGGCCTCTTTCTTCAGTCTCTCGTTTCCCTCCGGCGACTTGGCTGGTGGTGGTAATTTCCGTTTCCGGCGGTCTCCATGCGGACCTGAGCAATAACTGTTGTCAACTGAGTAACTGTCGCTGAGCGGCTGAGGTGACGGCGTGAGTAGATCGTGAGACTGCGCGTGGTGAGTTCTGGTCGGTCCCGGATCCAGAGAGCCTCTGCCGGGCAGACGCTTCTCCGACGGCGGGGGAGGGGCGGAGGGGTCGTTGTCGAGTCGGCAGGGTGGTTCTCGGCTCTGCACCCCGGGTCGCTGATGCCCCCAGCGCGCGAGAGACGGGTGTCCCTCCCCGCGTCTGGCCAGCATAGGAGGCTAGACGGTCTTTCATATGCTTTCGACTTTTCACTAAAGTTTTAATTGAAGTTAGGAAACCACTTCATAGACCTGTGCTGTTCAGTATGTTAGCCACTAGCTGTTGTTGCTATTTAAATTTAAAATTAACTAAAATGAAAAATTCATTTTTTCAGTTTCCTTAGGTGCACTTGAGATTCTCAGTAACCGCATGTGACTAATAGCTATTATACAGAAAAGCACAGGTAGAAAATATTCCATCGTCACACACCCACGTCCTGCTGATGTTGACAGTTAGGATGAACAAAGAGTAACTGAAGTTTAAAAGGGAGCCTTAGCACAGAGAACTCATGTAACTGTATGATACAGCAGAGAGAAGTAAAATTGAGCATGGTATTAAGCAGTTTCTACTTCTATTGGGTGAACAGATAAATCACCTTTAACTAAAGAAATGAATAAAATTTACTGTTTTTTTCTGGTGTTGCCCCATTTGTAAAATACTTCCCTCACCTTCCCATCTCTTTCCATGTTAGTTCGAGTTACTTGTGAGTTGACAAGTCGCCACTATGGAGACGAAGGATCAGAAGAAACACAGAAAGAAACACAGTGGGCCCAAAGCTGAGAAGAAAAAGAAACGGCATCTGCGGGATCTTCAGCTTGGGGACGAAGAAGATGCCCGGAAGAGAAACCCCAAAGCTTTTGCAGTCCAGTCAGCTGTGCGTATGGCACGGTCGTTTCACAGGTGTGTATAGCTGGGATCTGGTGGTTCTTTATGTATTCCTTAAATGGTAGGAGTCTCACAGATGACATTTGGCTTCATGAGTCTAATCCAGCTCTGAGGACATATACATGCCTTATGGATTTTACCAAAATATGAGAAGCCTTTCCATAAATGCTGCCTTTACTCTAGCATCTCCTAACAGGTTGGCACTTTTTTTTGCACAAGGGATAATAATTTATAGAATTTATGGAATTTGCTTCTAAACTTCAAACATAATCTCTGTGGTGATGTGTGTTTTTTAAAAAATCATATAATTTTAGTTATAGTTTGAAATACTAAAATTAAAATTTATAATAATAAAGATACCACTTTATTTAGGGAGTCCTTGTTATATATCCACCAGTATACTTTAAATATTATTGAATTAAATTCTTCCAACAGGCTTAAGAGAGAAAGAATTACTTTTCTTTTTTTCTTTTTTTTTTTTTTTTTTGAGACAGAATATTGCTATGCAGTTCAGGCTGGCCTTGAACTCACTAGGTAGTCCAGGCTGGCCTCCTACCTTAGTTCTTGGATTATAGGTTTGTACCACAACATCTAGCATCTTGCCCTAATTTTATGGATAAGAAATCTGAGGCTCAGAATCATTTACCCCCAGTAATATAACCAGTAAGTGGAATGGCCAAATTTATCTCCAAAGCCTGTGCTTTGATTTGTTATGATACACTGCCTCAGTGTTTCTTATTTTGTTTTAAACTGTTAAAATCAACTCATAAAACAATCAAATTTAGGATGTTTTGAATTTTCAACTCTATATACTTGTATACTTTGTTGTACCTTTATTGAAGAGCAGTTGTTTGGATTGGAGCCAGAGGTTAATAAGTTCATTGTATTCATGTATTACCTGATTTCTATAAAATCTGCTTTTAAAGTTGAGACCTTTTATTCCTTTTGTAAAATAAAAGTGAATTTCCTTTTTTTTTTTTTTACAAATAGGACTCAGGATTTAAAGACAAAAAAGCATCACATTCCAGTGGTTGACCGAACTCCCCTAGAGCCCCCACCAATAGTGATAGTGGTAATGGGGCCTCCAAAAGTTGGGAAGAGCACTTTAATACAGTGCCTCATTCGGAACTTCACCAGGCAGAAGTTGACTGAAATCAGAGGCCCTGTGACTATCGTGTCAGGTAGGGGTTGCTGCCTCAGAAGTGATGTGGCAGGTGTCATTTGAGGGGCGTGGATGTCTTTGTTTGTTGTTTTCATGAGTAGAAAAGGTTAAAATAATATTGTCACATAATATTGTCACTTTTCTGCTTCTGCATTGACTGTAGCATCAGAAAAGGTTCAGTTCCTAAGAACAGTAGTGTGAATATACACCTTACTTGACTGCTCCATTGACTTGGTCAGGGGTGCTCCTTGTTCACAGGCCTAGTTCCTGGGAGCATATCCATTTAACAGTAAGGATATGCACCATCCACAGTTGTTTGCCATCTTGAATCCGCATTCTTGTGGAGATGAGAAGAAGCTTTCTTTTTCTTTGAGAATTTGTCGGCTTTAGGTAATGGTGATCTTTAAAAGCTGGAGGGAAAAATCAAATAATTACCAAAATGGCAATGATGAAATCTGAAATGTATTGTTATAACAATAGTGTAGTCAGATAGAAGCTTTTTTTTTTTTCCTTTGGCAGTAGTGGGGGTTAAATCCAGAGTCTTACACATACTAGGTAAGTGTTCTCCCACTGAGCTACACTCCCAACTTTTTTATTTAAGATAGGGTCTTATTAAGTTGCCCAGGGTGTGTCTAACTTGTGATCCTGCTTCAGCTTCCTGCATAAGTGGAATCACAGGTGTCCGCTACCACACCTGGTGAAGTTTTTCTTCATCTTTAAAGCATCCTTAACTTTTTGACCATTTACTTTTTGCCTTAATTTAGAAATGATTACTGTTCCAGGAGCTGTTGTGTTATGTTTGAGGATTCTTTAGTTATACTGAGTGTGAAAATATTTGATAAAGGCAGGCTCATAGTCATGAACTCTGTCATCAGAATTTTACCTATGTGAGCACGTTTATTTGCCTGGGTACACTTGGTTTTATTTTATTTTATTCTATTTTATTTTATTTTATTTTACTTTGTCTTTTTGAGGTAGAGTCTCACTACACAGTTCAGGCTGGCCTTGAGTTCACTGTGTAGTTCAGGCTGGTCGCAAACTCATAACGATCCTCTTGCCTCAGCCTCCTGAGTGCTGGGATTATAGGTGGGCGCCACCATGCCCGGCTACTTGGTATTATTTTAGAGTTAAAACATAGCAAGAAAACCAACATGAAGTTTATTTTACTAGTTTTCTTGTGTAAAAGAATCTTTCATGTATTCCCATAAATTTATATGGTATTTTATTGGATGCAGTTAAAAAAATGATATCATTAACAAATAGAGTCTTCTCAGGATTTTTTGAAAGTAGTTTTTGTCTTTCTACTTACAGGTAAAAAGCGCAGGCTTACCTTCATCGAATGTGGGTGTGACATCAACATGATGATTGATCTGGCTAAAGTTGCAGATTTGGTAAGTCACTGGGGCAGCCTGGGTTTTTGATGAGACCTGCAATAGTGTGATGGATTACTCATCCATGCTGAAGGAAAAAAATGTGTAGTCATTACAGAAATAGTGATTATCATCAGGGATACAGTAGATGGCATTCAGTTGGTGGTAACACTGTTATTAGCTACACAGCACATGTATGGGAAGTGTGGTCTTTATTGCATTTTGAAAGTAGTGATCGTTATTTCTGATAATTCCATTATTAGTGTTAAACTAGTATGGCAGGATGAGAGACATCTTGGGTTGCTTTGTTTGTTTTTAATTTTGTTTTCCTTTTCAGCTGCTTGTAGAGAGCAGATTGGTTATAGAGAGCTATAGATTTTGTCCTTTGGTCCAGGAAGACACTTAAAACATGAAGTAAAATTCATGTAGTTTTTTTTTTTTTTTGGTACCGGAAATTGAACTCAGGACCTTGCACTTGCTAGGCAGGTGCTGTGCCGCTGAGCTATATCCCCAGCCCTCATGTAAATTTTTAAAGCTGTACCATTTTAATGACAGAAAACTAAATATCATTCAGTTTTTTTGTGTCTTTTTGTTGTTGTTTTGAGACAGTCTCCTTTGCTGTTTAGGCTGGCCTTGGACTCACTATGTAGTCCAGGCTGGTCTCAAACGTGTGATGACCCTCCTGCTTCAGCCTCCCAAGTGCAGGTATTATAGGTGTGCACCAGCCACCATGATAGTCATGCCCAGCCACCATTCAGATTTTGAACATGTAATGTTATTGTCAATATAAAGTGGCATACTTATACTAACCTGGTACTTTAGAAATGATTGAAACACTATAGTAATAATTTCTTAACTTAGAAAGCATAAGAGAGATTCCTTTTATGTAAATATTTTAAAGATTTTAGTAAGATACACATAAGCTTGGTGAAATACTCCAGCTGTGTTGTGGGGTCCATTTTGTGCACATTTTCTCTTTCCTTGATCTGCCCTGTCTCTTGGTTCCCCCTAAGAGCCCTATCCCAGATCCACACAAACACACATGCAGCCCTGTATACATACAAGTGAGAGTTGATTAGACAGTCCTTTCTTCATGTACCATTTCTTGGACCTATTTAATCAGTTTTATACCTCGTCTTTAATAATAGCACTCCATTCTGTGGCTGTAATCTAGTTTATGTTGATTGCTCGGCTCCAGGTTGTCCTAATGCCTTCTAAGTCATGGCAGAGGCACACAGGACATGTGAGTTAGGGTGTGTACTGAAGGAATAAAGCATGTGGTTGGCAAAGATGGCAGCTAAGGAGCATTTGCTGCCTCTTCCTGATATGGTAGCAATTGCCTGCCTCTTGGCGCTCTGGTGTCAGCTGACTCTACAATCACAGCCCACTTTCCTCATCACATGTTTGAGACCAGCCTGGACTACATAGTGAGTCTAAGGCCAGCCTGAACTGCAAAGGAGACTGTCTCAAAACAACAACAAAAAGACACAAAAAAATTGAATGATGTTTAGTTTTCTGTCATTAAAATGGTACAGCTTTAAAAATATACACAACTCGACCATGCCAGTTGCTAAAGAGCTTTGTAGGTTACCTGGCCTACATATGGTCTGCAGTAGCACGCATGCCTCTTGGCACACACAGGCACCTACATGCATGTGTTTGTGGCTTGGCATCATGGAATGCTCCCTCATTTAATCAAAGATAAATGTTTTTGTCTCTAGTTTTTGATTATTTAAGTTAGCTACAGAAAAATGAGAACAGAAATGTCTTTAATAGCTAAAACTCAAAGTCTAGCAATCAGCTCTGAAATTAATTGCATATTTGAAGAGCTTTAAATTTTAGTAACTGGTCTTATATTTTCTTTATAGATCATTATTCATGATTATACTATGTTTTGACCCAGTTGTAAACAGCCTTTCTAAAAAAATAATTTCTAGTTGAGTATGGTGGCACATACCTGCAATCCCAGCAGTCTGGGAGACTGAGCCAGGAGGATGGCAACTTTGAGCCCAGCCTTGTCAACTTAGTGACACCCTATCTGAAAATAAAAAAATAAAAGGCTAGAGAGCATAGCTCAGTGCATAGACCCTGGGTTCAATCCTCAGTACTGGAAAAAAAATCCACGTCATTGTATGATACCATTTAACGTATAATAAAACTTTCCTCTTACGTACTTCCCAGAAAAAACAGATTAGTCTGTTCTTATTAGAAAACTGGCTGGGTGTGGTGGCGCATGCCTGTAATCCCAGCACTTCGGAAGCTGAGGCAGGAGGATTGTTGTGAGTTTGAGACCAGCCTGGGCTACAAAGTGAGC
>NW_004955546.1:1061117-1095863 GCF_000276665.1 Chinchilla lanigera
ACACACACACACATACATACATATATATGTAAAACTGAAGCTAAAGGTTTCTTTTTTATATACTTTTAATATTTTATTATTGATCATTACTTTTTTCCATCTTTTGGATATCCACAATTACTTGGTTTCCCTGTTAGGAACCTGTTACTCGACTTGAAAATACATTACCAAAAACTTTATTTATTGAAGTTACGGTTTCTCATCCAGGGGCCAGATTCGGCCTAGCCTTTTCTGAGTTCTTATACACACAGATTCTTGAGAGGGAAGTTGATGTCCTGGCAGTCATCTTGGGCTAGTGATAGGGCAGTGGTTTCTCTACCCAGGTGCACCATGGTGTTCATGGAGTTGAGCCTAGAGCAGGGAGTAGCACTCCTTTCTTGAAAGGGGCCAGAGAATAAATGTCTGGGGCTTCATGTGTCCTGTAGTTTCTGTTGCTGCTGTTCAGCCCTACTGTTGTAGTGTAGACGTAAGTAAATCAGTTTGGCCATGTTCCAATAAAACTGGTTGCAAAAACAGGGGTGGGCTGGATTTATCCTGGACTTGCTTTGCTGATCCCTGGTCTAGATGGTCCCTTTTGGTAGTCACCTTGAGAACTTGTGTATTCTGTTTTTAGGTGCTGATGCTTATAGATGCCAGCTTTGGGTTTGAAATGGAAACATTTGAATTTTTAAACATCTGTCAAGTACATGGCTTTCCTAAAATTATGGGAATTCTCACCCATTTGGACTCCTTCAAGCATAATAAGCAACTGAAGAAGACAAAGAAACGATTAAAACACAGGTTCTGGACGGAAGTCTACCCGGTAGGAAGAGAAATCATTACTAAATCCTAAGATAATCCTCTCAAACTAGAATGAAGAGAGGCTAATGAGTGTCTCTGGGATTCACCCCCCATCTCCTGTATGTATCTGTTCCTGGTTCCTGGACTGTTTCTCTCAGGGTCTTTATTTTGGGTCTCTTGGTGTCTGGCTGTGTTTAGGGGCCATGAATGAAGAAAGGTAAGGACCAGGAGGTGCCTCTCTTCTCTCCTTTTCACACCACTGTGACCCCATTGGTCACAGGATTCTTTCCTGCTCGGGAGCCTCACTGCCCTCTCCTTGCTGAGTCTGGACAGACACCCTTGACTGGAGAGCGGTTGGCTCCTCATGGGACAAGTCCTGGAGAAGCCACCAGCTCTGGGGCACCAGGATTGGAGCTTTGGTGGAGATTTCCCCTCTTAGAGTTGCTTTTTATTTTGGTGTAGTATTTATAGGAATGTCACTAAAATTTAATTTTTATTTATTTATTTATTTATTTATTTGATGTCAGGGTGCCAAGCTCTTCTACCTCTCCGGAATGGTACATGGAGAATATCAGAACCAGGAGATTCACAACCTGGGCCGTTTTATCACAGTCATGAAGTTCAGGCCTCTCACATGGCAAACTTCTCACCCTTATATCCTGGCAGACAGGTAAAAATGAATATAACCTATTCCTTCCTGGCTGTGTTTCAAAGCTGAAAAGGTTACAAGAAGGATAGAGCTCATTTTGGACCATCATTGAAAGATGCTGTGCTTTTGGGAGTGACCAAAACATGAGATGTTTAGAATTGGAGGATCTTGAAGCACTGAGGACTGTAAGTGTGGACCCTACTATCTTTTAGCTTTGGTTTCCCGAGATGCAACTCTCAGGTCCTGGTGCTCTGGCTGCACAGAGCATCTGCACTGTGCTTGCTTTTGACTTTCTGGGATCCCTCCCTCCTGCTGGAGTCCAGCAAAAGTAGGATGCCAGGTCCCAGGTTAACCCTCTGCTCTTCCCTGACCCCAGGCAAATGTGCTCTCCCTCCTTGGAGGATGCACGGTGTATTTGTTCCTTCTCTGGTAGATGGTGAATGGCACTTACTTCCTGTATTTTCTTATTTTTCAAAACAGTGTCCCTAATGAACAAGAAGTTGATGGTCATTAATACATGAAAGGAGATTAGAGGCCTGTTGGAATTTGTTTCTTCCATTTGATGGAGTTTTATTTTTCTAGGATGGAAGATTTGACAAACCCTGAAGATATCCGGACAAACATTAAGTGTGACCGAAAGGTGTCTCTTTATGGTTATCTACGAGGAGCACACTTGAAAAATAAAAGCCAAATTCACATGCCAGGTATCCCCTTGTAAAAATAGTGTATTTATGGAACTTTGGGAATGGCTTCATTTCTTGGAGAAAACTGGAAAATGACCAAATACCTTGCTGGAGGGTTTTTGTTTGTTCACTTGTTTGGGTTTTTTGAACTGGAAACTGAGCCCAGGGCTTTCACACTGAGCTGCATCTCTTGCCCTTTTTTATTTTTTGTTTTGGAACAGAATCTTGCTAAGCTGTTAAGTTGTACAGACTAGGCTCCATCATGCCTGGCTCACTTGTCATTTTAAAAATTAAGCTGGGCATGGTGGCTCACACCTGTAAAAGCAGGAGCATTGCAAGTTCTGCTCCTGCCTGGGCAACTTACCAAGATCCTGTCTCAAAATTTAAAAAGGGCTGGGGATGTAGTTCAGTGATAGAACATCCCTATAGATGTTGATCCCTAGTACTTCCCCTGCAACAAACAAAAGCAACAACCCTACTTATGTGTCATGCGGCAAAGGTACTTAGTGGATGCTGGTGTCATGGCGATAGAGGCACGGTATTTTTCCAGTGTTGAATGACACTGTTTTTCCCACTGCAGTTTCAGCCTTTGGTATATGGGATACTTTCCAGCTATAGGTACTTGTTGGGTTGCTGTCAGCTAAAATCTCCTCTCCAGGTGTCGGAGATTTTGCCGTGAGCGATGTCAGTTTCCTCCCAGACCCATGCGCTCTTCCTGAACAGCAAAAGAAGCGCTGTTTGAACGAGAAGGAAAAGCTGGTTTACGCACCTCTCTCTGGAGTTGGGGGTGTGCTGTATGACAAAGATGCTGTCTATGTCGACCTTGGTGGCAGCCATGGCTTTCAGGCATTGGTAAGAGGGGAGGCTACTCTGATCTCCTCTGTCTTTCCAGTCTATGTTTCACCATAGTAATGCATCATTTTTATTTACTGAAGACTTTTCTCCTCATCCATCGTCATGCTAAGGCCCAAATACATATTTTATTTTATTTTATTTTATTTTATTTTTTTGGTTTTTCTCCAGTATCGGGAACTGAACTCACGACCTTGCGCTTGCCAGGCAGGCGCTTTGCCGCTGAGCTAAATCCCCAGCCCCCCCAAATACGTATTTTAAGGGGGTAGAATATCTGAGTATCTCATTGTATTGACCAGAAACGAAATATCCTATCCTCCTGTCCTCTACCTCTGACCCATGGGTCCCAGCACAGGCACGCTGGTGGGGCTGGCATCTGTGTGGCTTATCTTCTCCATACAGACCAGCCTATTTCTCAGCTTTTGCTGGTCTTTTTCTTTTTCTCATGCTGTTTTCTTATTCAGGATAGTCTTGTTCCTGTTTTTTGAAATGGACTCCAGATTTTTTTTTTTTGAAATGAGATTATTATTGGGTTAAAATAATGTTTTTGAAAGCATTGAGTCCTGAGGTTTTCCTAGTATTTGATGAAATACCCCATGGATATTGGGAAAGAGTTAAAGAAGATGGGCATCAATTTCAAGCTTCGTTGTAAGGATTCTTTTTAAGGATGTAAAGAAGGTTTTCAGGAACTGTGTTTAGAGTAATTTTGCAATGCTGATTGAAATTAGTGTCTCCAGAATCCTTCTGCTTTCCTCACTTGCCTTCTTTGGTTTGACAGGAGGTACCAGGGCCCACCCAGGAGCTGGTCCAGAGTCTCATTGCTACCCACTCCACTATTGATGCCAAGATGGCTTCAAGCAGAGTGACACTGTTTTCTGATTCCAAACCATTGGGGTCAGAGGATATAGACAACCAAGGGTAAGTGTACTTTTTCCCTGTTTTTAGTAAATACCGCATTACACAGGATCCTGTCACCCATCGTTCTGCCATTGCATCACACAAGGTTGCTGTTTTCCATTGTATGTGCATGTGTTTCTCAAGGTTCTTTGATTTATGTGACATAACATGGGAGTATTTCCCAACCTTTAGGATTCGTTGTCACCAGGTATATTCCTCAAATAGCATCATGTCTTTTTGTAGGTAGCTTGTAGTTTCTTAGGAGTACAAAGGCTGCTTAGCTTTCTTTTTGTGCCCTACATCCTAGATCAGAGTACGGTACTGGCCAGAGCTGTGCACTTTTGTCTGGAAGTTTTGTTGGATTGTTTTGTGTATTGCTTCGCAGCCTTTTGGCTAAGATCAAGTGTGGATTGTATTGTGTCTCTGGGGTAGTGTCCACTAATGTATGGCTTATGTGAATTGCTTTTCACTCTGGGTTGGGAATTTGTGTACTTTCATACCTAAGGGGTGTATTGATTTATGCTTCTTACTCAAACTGAAAATGTTTGAGGTTATCTAGTATACAATTTGTTCTAATGTGCCTAAATATTTAGTATTGTACCTAACAGATAAAGAAGTATTCACTGAGGGTTATTGTTACTCTAATCTGTGCTGTAATTTGCTGTTTTCATTTTTGTGTTATTCTTCCATATTTGTCTGTGTAGATACTCCTTTCTAACACTGATGCAGTGCATTTAAAATTTTTTTTTTAATTTTGGTATCCTGAGCATTTCTTTTTGTTTTGTGGCACTGGGGATTGAACCCTAGAACCTCTGCATTGAGCTACATCCCTGGGTTGGTTTTTTTTTTTTTTAATCTTAATTTCTTCTGAGACAGTCTTGCCAAGTTATCCAGGCTGGGTTCAAACTTGTGATCTTCCTGCCTCAGCCTCCCTAAGTACTAGGATTACAGACCTGTGCAGCCATAGCTGTCAGCATTTCCTTTTGGTGCTGTCTTCATAGCATCATTATTTTGTTATCATTGGTATACTCTGACTTATTCTATTATGGTGCCGTTTTAGTTTTTTTAAAATTGATGTCTTCCTAAATTTTATGTGTAGCACTACACATAAGTAGTGTGGTTAAGTAGTTTCATATAGTTTTTATTTCATCCTGTAGCTTTAGAACCTTAATGATTCTGCAGTTATGGCATGGTGACTCAAAATAGCAGTTATGTTAGTCACTTTCTGCACCGATGGGACAGAATACCTGACATTTCCAACTGGAAGGGGAGAGGTGTATTGTGGGTTACAGTTTGGAGTTTCCGCCCATGTTTGGCAGGCTTAAAAAATGGCACAGCGGAAGGCCCTGGGTGGGGAAAAGCTGGCCATGTTATGGTCACCAGGAAGCAGAGAGAAGGGAGCTCAGAGGGTGATAGATCCTTCCAGGTCATTTCCCAGTGACTGGGCCCCACCTAACAGCAGATCAGCTGTGAGTCCCCAGGGGGTCTTAGGAGACACCTAGATCCAAACCACATCTTTGATGTCTTTAGCTGACTTTCTTTAGCAAAGAGTTATCACTTCCTCTTTATTCCAGACTCAGTTAACTAATGAACTTTTGTATTATTTCATGTGTTACTGCTTCATTGCTGCCAATACTCATGCCTGCGTTGTCCCCAATTTGACCGCAGGAGAGCTCAGTCTGCTTCCTGTGTTCTTGTGGTGTAGCTCCATTGGTCGCTGAGTACTTGGGTTCTACACCACCAAGTGGTCCAGTTACTCTGTGCTGTCCCTGCTGCAAGCCCAGAGCCAGCATTTCTAGCTTGGAAATCTGTTTTCCAGAAGACCTACTGTACACTAACCTCTCTTCTGAACGGTTTTCCTGAAATTAGAGGTTTTTGTTTCATTTTGTTTTTAAAGAATGTATCTCTTTATTCTTCCTGTCGATTCTTTACAAGTGTCTTGCTGGGGAACGGGCATAAGTTTGCCTATTAACCATGCTAATGTTTATCAAATCATTTTCCTGTGTGATGTCATCTTAAATCATTCCTTAACATTTCTGTTTCTTTGTATTTTTATCAACTATCACCATTTCTAGATTAGCCAGCTGCTGTACATCCTAATTATTTTGCATTTATGTGGTAATGCAGGCTGTGTATGCCAAAAGAGGAAAAGCAGGTGGATGTGAGCACTGGTCGAGTGCGTCGCAGAGCTGTGTTTGGAGATGAAGAAGGTGAATCTGGAAGTAGTGATGGGGAAGACGATGAAGGGTCTGACAGTGACAGACTGGAAGGTGGCTCCAGTGGTGATGAGACAGAGGAGGAACAAGGTCCTGAAGGCACTGAGCATGAGTACGTGGCTGTCAGGGGTGTCAAGCGGCAGAAACTGGAGATGGAGGAGGACAGTGAGGTGGATTTGCCGGCATTTGCTGACAGTGATGATGACCTTGAGAGGAGCTCAGAGGAGGGAGGGGAAGAGGAGGAAGCCGATGAAAGCAGTGAAGATGATGACTTTGGTGGAGAGGAGGACATTGTAGAATTGAAAGCTGCTGGAGAAGGTGGCAAAGCAAGACTGTCACCAGCTGGCCTTTGGAGTGGCCACCAGAACCTGGAGAAGTCTTTGTCGATGAGTAAAACAGCCCTTGCCACTTCTGACTCTGGCCACTGCACAGCAGAGGAGGCCTTTGTCTCTGGAGAAAGCTCCTCACCTAGCTCAGAGGAGGAGGATGCAGGAGATGGAGAGGCTGCTGGGGAGAAGCATGTATGCCCTCCTAGAGGGCATAATGGTGGTCAGAAACCAGGGTCGAAGAAATTGATGGAGGAGACCAGTGATATTGAAGATTTACTCAAGGAGGAAGAAGATTACGAGGAAGAAAATAATTATTCCACAGAAACATCAGGTAAGTAACTTAAGGTTAATTGGCTGCATCTAGAAACTTGGCACTTGAAGTGTTGCTGTCAGTGCAGTGCCCGTGGTTGGGGTCTGCTGTTGGGATACTTTGTTAACTGTTCAGATGCTGCACTGTGAGCTTGAAGCAGAGAAGACAGTAAGCAGGTGTAACCGGCTCTGGTGTTGTGTTCCAGGGGCTCTCAAGTGGAAGGAAGACCTCTCCAGGAAGGCGGCAGAGGCCTTTCTGCGGCAGCAGCAAGCAGCACCAAACCTCCGAAAGCTTATTTATGGGACAGGTAAAGAGCTCTGG
This sequence comes from Chinchilla lanigera, assembly GCF_000276665.1. Classification (NCBI taxonomy): domain Eukaryota; kingdom Metazoa; phylum Chordata; class Mammalia; order Rodentia; family Chinchillidae; genus Chinchilla; species Chinchilla lanigera. The sequence goes on from NW_004955546.1 coordinate 1,068,155, forward strand.
CTTAGAGCTAGAAATGTTCAGGGTTTTTAGACTATTTTCTATAAAAGAGATGAGGGAGTTGGTGGAGAGATCGGGGCAGTGCTTTTGACATCTGTAATTCCTGGCTGTCACATTTTACATTTGGCAGATGTTTTTAATCAGCTCATGAGGGCCATAGATTGGTCATACGAAATAGATTTGTGGGTTTGCCATAAAATTTTTGATGAGAATACTGTGCATTATGTCATTTCATATTCTATTTAAAAGTCTTACATGAAAAATTTTTGTAATATTTAATGCCAGGAAAATATTTCTGCCTATAAAAACCTTTGTTTTTCTTTTCTGAGAATGAGAACCCTGTGTAGTACGCCTCTTTCCTCCTTCGTGCTGGTTCTCTGATTTTATAGCTTATTAGGCTTACCTTATGTATCTTTTGGAAAAATGGGTATAAAGTGGTGAGCTTTAAACTGTGCTCTTCAGTGACCATGAGACTAGACACTTTGGGCTAGGAGCATCAAATTGGAGGCTTGATATGTGCCTATTTTCACGTAGGATTTGCCAAAAAAGTTTAGTCATTAAGGACTCAACCCTGTATACAAAAACACTGTAGTAATTTAAAGCTCTGCATTTAAGGGTCACACCCTGCCCCTATTCTTGATCAGTTCCGGCTGGCATCTCTTCTGTGGCTGAGGTGTTCTGTGTGGCTGACTGGCTCAGGGCTGCCACTGTGCACACCACACATAAGAACCTGCAATCTCCGGGGTTACAGGACAAGAGCGTTAACTGGTTGGTAGTGAATCCTAGAGGGCTGAAGATTTTGATCTCACTTTGCCTTCACGGTGTTCCCTTTAGTGACAGAAGATGATGAAGATGATGATGGAGATGCCCAAGAAGAGCTGGGAGGGCTGTTCCACATTAGGCAACCTGACGGAGGATGCAAGCACAAGGCTGATGCATTGGACTGCTCCAGGTTTCCTGTGGAAGCGCCCCATGATTGGGACTTGGAGGAGGTGAGGCAGAATCACATGTTCACCCCTGGAAGGAATGAGAGGATTGTCCTAGAATACTGTGAACCTTTTAGAGACCAAGCCCTCAAACTGCAGCCCAAAACCTACTTATCACAAAGTGCCAACCTTGCAACTAAGCCTGAATACTGAAGTTTTAGTTTAGAAAAAAAAAAAATCATATGCTTGACTCGTGTGCCAACAGAATCTCTTCTGAGTAGTGTTACTTCCCCACCGTTGGCCTCTTATTTTCACAGCAGGTGATTTTCTCAGGTAGTGGAGTAGATATTTCATACGTCCTGAGCAGTAACCTGTACGTGTATCATGGAAAAGGAAAGTGTTCACCTTTTAGTATGAGTAATAGTTACCTTGATTTCAAGCACTGCACATAAGAGTTTTTGTACATTTGAAACGTGTCTTATTACTGGGATATGTCTGCTGTCCTGAGTTAAAATTTACAATTACTATTCTTTGTAAGTAAACGAATCCATGACTGTGGGAGTATTCTCCCATGTGCCACTCCCTAGTCAAACGGGAATTCACTCACTTCTCAAATTTGCCAAAGCTTAATCCCATGTTAGACCTTCCCACTCCGTTTTCTCTTCTGGAATGTTCTTATCTTCCCAAGCCTGACTGCTTTTTGTCATTCAGTTTAGCTTAAATATTTATCACTCCTCAGAGAAGCCGTTACTCTCATATTGCCTAGTACAGTTCACTATGTAGGTGTTACAAATTTTATCTAACAGTTGTTAATGATAAAATTTAATATGGATGAAGAAAACCACATAAAAATAATCATTTGACTCAGCTGCCAGAAGCTGATCCCAGTCAAGGAGCACATCTAGACTGCCTGTTTCTCTTCTCTACAATTTCACCCTCAGAGTTTGTATCACTAAACTCTGTAGTTTAGTTTCATATGGCTTTTATTATTTTTCTTTGCCTTACAAATCTCTTAATCTGCATTCCTCCCTTCCTCCCATCCCTGTTGTTCCTGTATACTTCATTTATTGAAGAAATTTGGTATTTCCTGGGTAGCACTTCTTCTTTTCGGACCTCATGGATGCACCGCATGCCCATGTGCAGTGTGCCCAGCCCTCCCCTCTGGGTTCCCTTCAGCTCAGCTCAGCTCAGCCATGTGGCGAGGGGAGTGCATCCCACAACTGTCCAGGGGCTGCTTGTGGGTTGAGCACTTAGGTCAGTGGGCTGTTAGGATTGAAGAACTAAATGTTTTATTTAATCTTGATTAATGTAAGATTGATTTAAATAGCCCAATGGTTGTAGGCAAAGCATGCAGAGGTTGCGTAGGGTAAAGTTCAGTTTGATCTGTGGGCAGCTGTGCTTCCTAGGTGCCGGTGGTTTTTCAGTAGGAGGCCAGTGGCGTCTTCACTATCTCCCCTCATGTCAGCACTCATGATGCTTGATGTCCAGGGCCCCAGATTTCTTAAGGCTGTAGAAGGGTGACTCACTTGTTTTTCTAGAGTACTTCTATAAAGAAAAATTTACCCTCACTTGGTTGGGTTACCTACTTCCATATAAGCAGAATAAAAGCCTGAATTTAAAAAAATGTATTGGAAGTGAAGCGCAGGACCGCGTGCATGCTACCTGACTCACTGCTGAGCCACATTTCTGGCCTCCCTCTGAAGTGTCAGTTTCCTTTAGCAGAAGATGGCACTCACAGTCAGGCATGAGTGTGCCTACTGCTATGAGCTGGTCATTGTTTCTAGTCCTCCTCAGTGGTCAGCGGGTGAGGGATTTATACAGATGTTTTCAGTTCATATTCAGGACTGCATCTTATCTCTGTATCCATTTTTCTAATGGAAAATTTCCCCTGGTTCAGTCTGGAGATGAAATTAGAAAATCATGTAATCCCTTATTTGGTCTACCCCATATTACACATAAAACAGTGTCAGAACACCACTACACATAGTACTGTTAGTATGATTGTGGGAAATACTTTTTCCCTCACGTGACTCCTCTTTTACAAGCAGCTGTGCCATTTTAAATTCCTGCCAGCAGTGTTTGGGTTTCATTTTGTCCATATCCTCACCAACATTTGTTACCTGTTTTTTGATGATAGCTGTCCTAGAAGATGGGAAATGATACCTCATTGTGATGTTTATTTGCATTTCCCTGGTAGGTAATGATTCCAGCATCATGTCATGTGCTTTCTGACCATCTCTGTAAATACTTGGAAGAAATATCTATTCATATTGTTTGCATATTTTTAAAATTAGATGAAAAGTTGCATATGTATTCTGGATACAAGTTCCTTACCAGATACTTGATTTGCAAGTATATTCTCCCATTCTATAGGAATTAAATTTTCAAGCAGAAGTGGTAGGTTTAGATTAACAAATAAACTAACTTGGTAAAATGTCCTGTCACATTGCCTCAGAAACATTAATACCTGAAAATTAGTGAATATTGTTTACTTATGAGGTTAGTGGCCTAAGGGTACTTTCCTTACATACTGCTTAATGTTGTGACCTTTGTGTTTTGTCTCTCTGGTCATAGTGGCAGGCCCCCTTGACACAAGACTATGCCTGGAAGTGCCTTGGGAAGCACTTATAGGCCAGTGGCTGCCTGCTACCACGCCTCAGTAGCAGCGCCCTGTGGCATGACTAGAGGATGTCACTGAGTGCTGCTTTTCTGTGTCAGGTTATGAGCAGTATCCGAGACTGCTTTGTGACGGGGAAATGGGAAGAAGACAAGGATGCAGCCAAGATCTTAGCAGAAGACGGTAAGGCTGCCTGTGCTCCTCTGTGTCTTAACTGCAGGTTAGGACGGATGGTGTGCTCTGGCAGTTGTGGGTAGTGCCCTGGTGTCTGCTTTCTTCCCTCTGTTAGCCTGTTGAATAGATGTGAACCTTAAAGAAAAGTGAGAAAATTGCTATAAATTTGATCATTTAAGAAAAAGTAGGTGTCTTTTGTGTGAAAAATTACTCAAATAATGTTTATATTTTTCTTTTGAGGTTAAAGGTAGTGTGCACTGTAAAAAAATTTAGAATAAAAAGTGCGTCTCATACTAGAGTTCTTTGATCCATTAAAAAAACCTCTGTTAACCTTAGAGTTAGTTCTTCTTAATCATCAAAATTGTGTGTTATCATACTTAATAATACATTTTCTCATTAAATTTTTTCAAAATGATTTGTTATGATTTAAATACCTCACTGTAAGTCAAGTCACAGTACTATTGTTTAAGATTTTAAGCAATATTGGACTTTCATTTAATATTGAGTGCTATCTATAATTTTTTTTGCCAGTTTGAGAGACTAAAATTGGTTTCTCCTATTTTCAAACATTTCTTTGACCACTCATAAGTAAGAATATTCATTTAAATCATTTTGGCTGCAACACTTTTTGTGAATTGCTTGTATCCTTTGCCCATTTTTCTGCTATTTATATTTTTTTATTGATATATAAGCTTGAGCTTCTCTAAAGGACATTTATCATTGATTTATTCCAAATACTTATTTTTTGTCATTTAATTTAAAGTTTTGTTTAGTGTGATAATAAATGCGTAAAAGATTATATAATTAGGTCTAAAATCTTTCTGTGGAGAGATTTCTTTTCCTTACTCTTCCCATGGAGATTCCTTCTGTATTATTACGGACTATATTACTAAAGACTGCTCTGGCCCTAAAAGACAGTGCTTAAACCTGCATTTCGTGTAGGGAACAGATGCAGTGTGTTTGGGAGGAACCCGTCCTCCCTGCTGCCGCCTCCCACTGCAGGCCGGAGGCCATGGCTGTGGAACCCACCCCCCATCTCCTGCCGCCCCTGCTTCCACAGAACACAGATTGAGAATGGATTTTACACTGTTTTAAAGGACTAAAGGACTAAAATCCCCCCAATATATTTTATGATATGGATACTATATGGAATTGAAATTTCAGTTTTCAATGTAAAGTGTTACTGGAACAGTCACATGAGTTTGTTAGCAGAGTTGAGTGGTTGCAACAGGGGCTATATAGAAAGCCTAAAATATTTACTCCTTGGCTGTTTGCAAAAGTTTGGTAGCAGATCTAGAGCAATACTCCATCTCACCAATCACCTTTTTTTTTGTCTTTTTGAGACAGTCTTGCTGTGTAGTTCAGGCTAGCCTTGAGCTCACTTTGTAGCCCAGGCTGGTCTCGAACTCTCAACAATCCTCCTGCCTCAGCCTCCTGAGTGCTGGGATTATGGGCATGCATCACCACACCCGGCTACTCGCTTGAATAGAAACAGTGACTTGCGAAAATTACCTGGTCCATTGTCATGGGACATGTTCCTTACAGCATTAATGAGATCTCTTCCATTTCTCCCAGTCTTATGAGCTGTGTGTTAGGAGTAAAGATTTGGTTAGATTCAGGTTAAGCATTCCTAGCAGATGTGCACATGTGTGTCTCAAGATGATATCCTTGGTGTAATTCTGTTTGTCAATTTCAGTTTTTCCATGATCACTGGTTGAGTGTTTTTGGTGGTGGTTGTTTATATTTTCATATTTTCAGGAATCAACACTTTTTTCAGTAAATAGTGAAGTTTCACTGGAATTTGGAATTGTTACAGAACAAAAAATTTTTATCTGTTATATACACTTTATCCTTTCCAAGTTTGGTCTTAAGTTAGATTTGCAAATTATTTCTCAGATTTATTTTCAGTCCTGCTGTTTTCTTCATGACTAGAAAATTAATGAAGTCTGACTTTTACTTATATTCCTTAGTTGTAGGATTAGAAAAAATTTTATGTTGTTTCTGTTAGAGCCTGCCTTTTAAAAATTGAGGTAGTACAGTGTTCAGCTTAATCAGTTTTGATAGTCATGTAGAGCTGCCTTCATGTGTGCAGAGGACTGTGTGGTGTGTGTTTTGTCACGTGTGTAGAAGTGTGTGGTGTGTGCCCTCATCACATGTGTAGGGGTATGTAGTGGTGCTTGCCTTCATCATGTGTGTAGGTCTATGTGTGTACACACTGCACAGAGCACGCTACTGCAGCAGGACTTCTTTTCTTGTCCTGTTCTCTCAGGAACCCACTCCCCTCCCTGCTGTCCTTCTATCTCCATTTCCTACCCTGTAGGAAGCCCGGTCTGTTCCATGTCTTAGGATGTTAGAAAAATGCAGTTATATGGTCAGGAACCTCTAGGGTCTATAACCTCTAGGATCTGTAGTTTTTCACTAGTCAGTTCCCTGGACATATGCAGGTCATCACCTGTCACTATAGCTTAACCCTCTTTATTGCTGAGTGGTGTCTTGTGGAAAGCACATCCCAGTGTGTTTAGCCCCTCATCCTGAGAAGTGATCCAGACTGTTGCAGTTGGTCAGACCTGAGCTTCTGTGAACATAACATTTTCATACAGCCAGTGCTGGGTAGGGAGAACCCAGGCTTTGCACTTGTGTGGCCAGTGCTATACCGCTCAACCATATCCCCAGTCCCTTCTGTGCACACTGGGATACAGGTTTCCTACCCTCTGGGATGCATGCCCATGACTGCAGTTGCTGGGTGATCTGGTGATTGCATATTTAGTCTTATAGGAAACTGCTAGAGTGGTGGGGCCAATTTGTATTTCCACAGCAGTGCATGAATGGCTCCATGTCTCTGCATCCTCACCAGCACATGGTGCTCTCACTTTATTTCCAGCTGTCGTTACACACATCTAATGATACTTAATGGTGTTCTTATTTTATATTTCCCTGATGCCTTTTATTGTGTAGCACAATTGTGTAGTAGTATAGTTAGCATTTTTTAGTCTGCTTATTTGCCATCTTGTACAATGTCTGGATGTCTTTGACTTTTTCTCACTGGGTTGGTGGTTTTTGCTGTTGATTACCTGGAGTGCTTTGCAGATGTATACAGATGTAAAATGTCTGTGGGTATCTTTTGCTCACTTATTAGTTCTGGGACGTTTGTATTTTGTTTTTGGTAGATTGCTTGGGATTTTCTGCATGGACAGTTGTGTAATCTGCAAATAGGAACTGTGTTGTTTCTTCCTTTTCCAGCCATTTACCTTGTATTTTTTATTTTTTCCTCATTCGCGTGGCTAGGATGTCAGCTTTGTGTTGAATAAGAGGCTGAGAAAGAACACCTTGCCTTTCTCCCAATCTTTTTCCTGGAAAGTCTGGTGTTGGTTTGGTTATTTTTGTACACATTGTTTGTGTGCTCTTTCCTTTTGTTTCTTGAGTACTGAGGATTGTTTTTTTAAGTCACGAATGGTGTTGAATTTTGTCTGATGCCATGCAGGACCCACTGATATGATCATGAAGATTGTGTTCCTTACTCTTTGCTGTTGTGGATTGTGTTAATTTTTTTGAGTGAACCAACTTTGTACATCTGGATTAAATCCCACTTGATCATGGTATATACATCTTTTTAAGTGTTGTTGGATTCTACTGGGTAGTATTTTATTGAGGATTTTGCACCCAAGTTTATGACAGCCATTGGTCTGTAATTTTGCTTTTGTTGTTTTTAGTACTGTCTTCATCTGCTTTGATGATAAAAATTAGTGTCATACACTGAGTTGGAAAATGTTTTTTCTGTTTTTTTAGAAGAATTTGATGGGTGAATGCTTTAAATATTTGGTATAATTCTTCAGTAAAACTGGGCCTAGAGATTATTTGTGTAAAAGCTTCCAGTTATATTTCTTTGATGGTTAGAGGATGACTGAGGTTATTAGTTTCATTTTGACTAAATTTTGGAAGCTTATGATTTTCAAGGAGTTTCATAGCCTGGTGGTGAGGTGAGATTCTATCAAGGACCTTTTCAGACCTGCCTGAGTACTCTGAGGATGATGTTCACAGTACAGTGTTTACTTGTTTGTTTTTTGTTTTTTGTTTTCTAAAATTTTGTTTTTTAAATTCTGATTATTAGCACACTGCCAATTGCACAGATTAGTGTAATTCACTGTGATTTTTCCATACATGCATGTCATGCATTGATCACATGCATCCAGTCCTCTTCTACTTTCAGGTCTTTTTTTTAGTTTCCATATGTAGGAGAGAACATGCAGACTTGTTTTTATGTGTCTAGATTATTTCGCTTGGTGTGGTGATCCATGTACTTGCCTGAAAATGGCAGGGTTTCTTTCTTGTTTGTGGAGGAATAATGCTACATGGATAATGTATGCTTACCACTCTTCTAATGGCTGCAGGATCCTTTTTGACAATCCAGTTTCATTCTCATTTTTTAAAATTTTTGTCAGTGAGATTTTTTAAAATAACTAATTATTTGTTGATTTTTCTGTTTTCCCATTTTTAATTTTGTTGACTTCTGTTCTGCTAAGTTTAGATTTATTTTATTCTTTTTCAGTTTTCACCTATTATTGGTTTGAGACCATTCACATGTACTAAACCTTACATTTGGTAAAGTGGTTAGTGCTGTAAATGTCCCTCTTGGTGCCACTTAGTTGTACCTCACGAATTTTCATGGCTTTTCATTTTTATTCCATTCTGTACATTTTTATGTTTCCGTTGAGACTTCTCTTTGGCCTGTGAATGTTAACAGTATGTTGTTTAGAGATTTTCCTGTTGGCTATTATGAATTTCTACCTTGATTATTTTCCTATTGGCTTTCTACTGTGAATTTCTAGATTGATTATGTGATAGTCTCAGAGTACATACAAACTCTTACGATTTCAGTTCCTTTAAATTTGTTGAGATTGGCTTCACTGACTGGAACCCAATATCTCCTCACTTTTCCTGTAGTCCTTAAAATACTTGTGCCACACCCTCTGGCCTCCTGGCTTCAGCGGGGAAGGTGCTGTTCCCTGACTTGGGTGTCCCTGCAGGTATTTCTCTGTTTAGTTTTCACAAGTTTAACCAACATGTATTTCTTGGGTTCATTTTGAAGCTTTGTTGGCTTGAGTCTGAAAGTTTCTCCTCGGATTTGGGAAGCATCGGTTCTTCTTTGCCTGCTCTTGAGCCTTGTTCTCTTGGTGGCACTCTGGTGGTGTAAACATACTGGTTCACTTCCCCCGGGCCCATAGTTTCCAGGCTGTTGTCTCGGTTGTCTAGATGCTCAATTCTGCTGATCAGGCCTCCAGTTCCCTCCTTTGTCTGCTCTACCTTCCTTAATGAACCAACCCATCTAGTGGTTTTAAATTTGTTATTGTAGACTTAAGTTCTTTCATTTTCATTTGATTCAGTTTCTTTGCTGAGGTTTTCAATTTTTTATTTGTTGCCATAAGATTTGTGGTTGGTCATTGAAGCATTTTACGATATGAGTCAGTAGTTTCCGCATTTGACATTTCAGAGTTGGTGTGGTGTCTTCAGTCATCTTTTCAAATTTATATTTAAGATATGTTAAGTTTATACATGAGTATGAAATACCTCTGTTGTCTTCTGTACCTTTTGGCTGTTGTGAGAGGAGACTGGTTCTTGTGTGATTTTTTTTTTTTTTTTCTTTCACTGTTCACAGGTATCATCGTGTCTAGGTGTAGCACACAGGTCTTAGTACTTTGTATAGTTTGTGTGATAATTTGATTTCAGAACCTTTGTGGTACTGCTGGTGTCCCTGGGGGAACAGATGTCTTATAATGTAGGCTGCAGGCTGTTTGCTGTGTTAGGGCATGTCCTTGTTGACTTTGCCAGTTGGTGGATTGCTTTTAAGTGAGGGAGGGGAGGCTTGGGCCTGGTGGATTCTCCTTTGCCAGTAACCTCAGCCCCTGGGTGTCTTGGTGGAGGAAAGGAGGTCTGCTCAGGCCCTTTTGGTAGTGGGCCCTGACCCTCAGCCTTGTGCTGTACAGTGTCCCTAGTGTTGCCAGCAAGATTTTGTTTTGGTTAAGATCCTGCCTGGCCTCCTTCTGCCTGGGTGAGGGTGGGGAAACACTGAGACCACCAGGTCATCCGCCGAGTCCTGGGGTCACTCATCAGCCTGTCCTTTTCTCCCTACCTCCCAGAGTTCTTTGATTGTCTCTTATCTCCTGCATTACTTCTGGAGCTTGCAACCATAAGAGGAGTAGACTAGAAGTATTTGGTAGTGGTTTTGGGGTGGCTGGGATGTGGCTGATGGGGTTACACTTTTGTCCTGTGGTGACATATTACAGCCTGTTTTTAAAATAAAGTTCCAACACAGGTTTTGTTAAGTTTATAAATGCGTGTTTTTTCCCCTTTTTTGCTTTTATTACAGATAGGAACTTTCCATGTGTTACTTTATTTTTCTTGGCTCTTGTGTGAAAATGTTTTAATACCTTTCTAAATGTTGCCCTCCCAAAGGAGCTTTTAAGACAGGACTTGTAGCTGAGCCAGTGCTCCAGGCATGGACAAACAAGTGAATTAGTGAACTCTTCTGTGCTGTCAGCACTGTTGAGCTGTCCTTGCTCTCATCTGCATTCTCTGTATGCGCTAGGGTTTTCCCTAGGTGTGTCAAGCAAGTTTTATGTGGTTACTCCTTGCATTAGGGCTTTCCTGCTCACTCTTCGGGTGTTGGTGTTGGGGCCTCCCCTGAGGGTTGTGCCTGCCACTTCTGTTGTCTGTTCCAGGGTCCACACCTGTGCTAGAAGGACAGCCCACAGCTAAGTGAGATATCAGATGAGTAAGGAAATGTGGATTGGGTCCATTTCCATTGCCAGACAGATATTGGAATAATGACAATGGGAAACCAGTAGATTGAGCTTGGGGTATGGCGGGCACAGGGTTCTGTGCTGTTGTGTGCAGGCCCCACTCACTAGTGGCCCTGGGGGTGTTCTTTTCCAGATGAGCTCTACGGTGACTTTGAAGACCTAGAAACAGGGGATGTGCACAAGGGAAAGCCAGACCCCGATGCTCAGGTATGAGTCTGTCACAGCTGCATCCCCTTGCACCAAGGTCACTCCTGGTAAGAAACAATTCTGATGGCTGCCTGGGTAACTTGCAGACCCATAGATAGAGTCCTTCCTAGAAGTGTGAGTTGCGGGACAGGTATAAGTCATCCGTTGACTCATTCTCAGTCTTTTACATGACACCACCAGCCCCTTCTTGCCATGGTTGTTTACCAGATTCCTAACAGTTTTTTATTCGTGGAGCTCAGCTCTTCCTCTCCATTGTTCCTCTGGCCTTCATTCCCCACTTAAATTCAAGTGTCATTTAAAAAACCAGTTTCCTTTTCTCCTTGCACTGTCCTTGGGGCATTTCTGGGAGCATCTGGGTTGGGCACATTTCTGTCACTTGCCTGGGGTGGCATCCAAGCCTGTGAGGGGCCAGTGATAGTTGCAGTGCTGACTCCTGCAGCAGGGCACAGTGTCTTAGAGCCAAAGGCTGCGTTTTGTTTTCTTTTATTCATGATGATCATAATGAAGCTTTCTGTAGTTCAAAAAGAGGTTTATCTACTTTTATGTTTAATGAACATTTAATATATTTTTCCTTTTGGAAATTTAAGACTGAAGATGTAGAGGGAGAAGTCAAGGAAGAAACTGACCCCAGCACAGAAGAGGACGCCAAGAAAAAGCATTTGGAGAAGAAGAGAAAATTGAAGGAGCTGTTTGATGCAGAGTATGATGAAGGAGAAAGCACTTATTTTGATGACCTTAAGGGAGAAATGCAGAAACAAGCGCAGGTGAGAGAACTCCTGTGTGCCTCCTCCCACCCCAGCCTGCTCTCTGCCTTTCATGTGGTTCTGTCAAGGTGCACATAGGCATGGTTGTTCATAGTCTCAGTCAGAAACTCAAAGAGCAGCACCAGAGCCCGCAGTGCTAGACCTGCAGTGCTGAGGAAGCAGAAGGGATTTCTGAGGGCCTCACGCAGCCTGTGCTCACATTTTGATCCTTGCCCCTGATTTGAGCAGTTAGAGAATTTGTGGCCCATGTGACTTGTGGACAACTAAGCCCTCCAGGGCAAGATTCCTGAACTCACCTCAGTCAGAGTTCAGAAAGTTTCTACAGAGATTCAGGGAAGGGGTAGAGTGGCTCCTCCCTGAGGTTGAGCCGGCTGTCCAAGGAGGTGGCCCCACTCTGGAGGAGACAGGTGTGCACAGGTGATGGCTGCAAATGAGGATGTGTGATTGGTGGAATGTAGTTCAGACTGGGTTCAGCCTAGGCCTTCGTCTTCTAGTGAGTCATAACTTAGCGTTCCCAGTCTCGGTTGACCTTAACAGAAGTGACTAAGAAATATAAACCTAGTCCTGAAGTCTGTGTTGTTATCAGTCACGTGGAATCTTGTAGGCCATCCTAAAGGACTTTGAATTTTTCCTTCTGGGTGAAATGGGGCTCTCATGGGTTACAGCAAAGGAGAGACACTAGTGCCCTCCCTGAGGAGAGGATTGCCTGGCAGGGACTCAGGTTAAGATGGCACAGACAAAGGCGAAAGATCCAGGTCTGGTGCCCCTTGTGTTAGAAAGGTGGATCAGTAGGATATCCTCATGGACTGCATGTGGCATGTGAGAGTGAGTCACTTCCTCGTTGCTAGGACACAATACCAGACACCCCCAACTCTTAAGGAAGAAAAGTTTCATTTGACTCACAGGTTGTAGTGGTTTCAGTTGATAATCGGCTGATTCCAAGGCATAATGTCATGCCAGAGGAGAAAAGAGTTCATTGCAGGGCAGTTAAAATTCAGAGCAAGATCAAGGGAGGAGGGAGGAGATAGACCCTTCCAGGCCACACCCCCAGTGCCTCATGTCCTCCACTGGGTGTTACCTCCCAATACCACATTTAGCTGGAGGCTCATCAGTGGACTCACCCACTGCTGAGTATCCCACCCCCATGATCCAGTGGCCTCCTCAAAGCCCCCCAGTGAACACAGGAGGCTTTGGGTAGACATGAAGATATGTGAAGCCAGTGAAGGAGGGTGACACCTGAAGTCACTGGAGAGGGTTGCTGTGGAGTAGGGAAGATAGGAAATTGTAATGAGGAAAGGTGTGCCATCAGACCTTGTTGTGTCCTGAGCAAGTGAGAACACAGCAGGGACTTTCCTAAGAACCACAGATGTGGTTACCCATTGTTTGTTTGTTTGTGTGTTTGTTTTGTTGTTGTTGTTGTTGTTTTTCTCTTTTTGAGATAGAGTTTCACTGTGCAGTTCAGGCTGGCCTTAAACTTACTTTGTAGCCGAGGCTGGGCTTGAAGTAATGATTTTCCTGCTTCAGCCTCCCAGGTGCTAGAATTATAGGCATGTGTCACCACGACCAGCTACCACTGTTGTTAATAAGGATAAAACCTACAGAATTCTATCCGTGGTTCCTTTAATAAGTTAATTATTGTTTATTTTAATCTTAGATTGATAAAAGATAACAGCATGATGGGGTTTTATTGTTCTTTTCCCTCCTCTCATATGTAGCTTAACCAAGCAGAATTTGAAGATCAAGATGATGAAACTAGAGTTCAGTATGAAGGTTTTCGACCTGGGATGTATGTACGAATTGAGATCGAAAACGTCCCCTGTGAATTTGTAATGAACTTTGACCCCCACTACCCAATTATTCTGGGTGGCTTGGGCAACAGTGAGGGCAACGTGGGGTATGTGCAGGTGGGTGCCCTGGCTGTGAAGGTAGTGTGGGGAATGGGCAGGTGGGTGCTGTGGGTATGAGGGCAGCATGGGGCATGTGCAGTGGGTGCTTTGGATCGAGTGTGCACCCTACTGTGCTGAACACTTCTCCTCTCAGATGCGTCTAAAGAAACATCGCTGGTATAAGAAAATCCTGAAGTCCCGAGATCCAATCATTTTTTCTGTTGGGTGGAGGAGGTTTCAAACCATCCCACTCTATTACATTGAAGACCACAATGGACGACAGAGGCTTCTAAAATACACCCCGCAGCACATGCACTGTGGAGCAACCTTCTGGGGTAAAATGGGGTTAGAATAATTGGTTGTAAGATTTCACTAATACCCATTATTAGATCTTGTGATTAAATTTTGCTCTTTTCTTTCATGAACTACCAGTTGTCATAATATTTGTTTCCTTGGGTGAGGGGTTGGAGAATCTAACCCAAATGTGTGGCTCACTCTAGCTTGTTTCCTGTTTCCTTTAAGGCCCTATCACTCCACAAGGAACTGGGTTCTTGGCAATACAGTCCGTCAGTGGTGTAATGGTAAATATCTTGCATATTTTATTTCATAGATGATATTTGAGAAGTTGATCTTGAATCTGAGTCATATACATGAATCTGAGTTGAAAATCATTCATTTTTAGTATGTAATATATAGTAAATTTCTCTTTGCTTTTGATTTTCCTGTATTCTGTAGAAGGGCTTGGGAGTAGAGAAGAGTGGTGTAGAAGAATTATAATGGCACAGGTTCTCATACCTTGAAGGAGTATCGAAGCAGTGCTGTCCATGGGCTGGCACTCTGCCTGTCCTAGGGACAGAGGGCAGCCAGTTCACCAGGGGCGGCTCTCCAGGGGAGGCTGAGCAAGTGTGTGCCCTCTGTGTGAGATTGGTCAGAGCAGGTTTCACAGAGTTGAGGAGGAGGTGGAAGAATCTACCCCAGAAGTCCAGAATTTAGCTTTTTATAAATTACAGCTAAATTTAGTTTTTCCTCTTCATTTGAAATTAACCCTTGTGAAGTCACTCTCAAGAGGGCCCTGCAGCCATCAGTGTCCGTTTAGGGGCCAGTGTTGCAGGTTTTGATGCTTTGCTGAAGTACTGTTCGACATGTTCACATGCTCTGTTGTTCTTTCTTAGTTGACTATAAGTAAAGCAAACTTTGGTAACTTAGTGCATCACAGAGAGTTGAAATTCCTGCTGGGTTTTTTGTTTTTATGTTTGTTTGTTTGCGTGTGTGTGTGTGTGTATGTGTGTATGTTTATTTGTTTTTGAGACAGGGTCTCACTATGCAGTTCAGGCTGGCCTTGAACTCACTATGTACCTCAGGTTGGCCCTATTCTGCTGGTACTTTATACTCAAATTTTTGGGGTTTCTTTCAGCCTGATTTCCGGATAGCTGCGACGGGAGTTGTCCTCGATCTGGATAAATCCATAAAAATTGTGAAGAAATTAAAACTAACTGGTTTTCCTTATAAAATTTTCAAGAATACTTCATTTATTAAGGTCTGTATATCTATCTATTGACATTTTTATAAATGTTTATATTGTTAAAGGAAGAGTGCAATACAAGTTCAGATCCCTTATCTGAAATATTTGGGACCAGAGTGTTTCAAAGTTTAGATTCTCCAGATTTTGGAATACTTACATACATGTAATGAGATGACTTGCATGTGATTCACATATACCTTACCCATGTGACCTGAAGGTCACTGTATGCAGTGTCCTTAGTGTGCCTGCATTTTGACTGGGACTCGTACATGAAGTCAGTTGTCACATATCCCACAAGTGGCATCATGTCTACCTCAGAAAATTTTAGTTTTTGGAAGATTTTGGATTTTCGTGATCTTCTAAAATATAGACCTAATGTTTTTAGAATAGTATTTGAATGTTCTCCTTTGGTATTTTTTAATTGACTTCTTTGTGTCTGTGTCTGTGTAAAATATGCTATAACTGTAAAAGTGAATTCAAAAAGATACTTAGTGCCCAGGGCTCTTGTTACTTCCATGCAACCCTGTCTGAGAATTAATACTGAAAACCTGTGCCTACCCCTCTGGGTTTATGCCCACCCTTTAGATTTGTGTTAAGAAAGGAGGAAAATCATACCTTTATTTAACAGTTAAACAGAAAATAGACAAAGTGGAGGGAGGAGAGAGGGAAGGGAAAGGCGAGGAAAAAGGAATTAAGATGTGTTATGTACATGCACTAACTTCACAAGGAATGTAGACATACACTAAACACATGTACTAGTAAACTAAAAGAAAAGAAAGAGACAAAGCAGGTTGCAAGAAGCTTACAAGGTTTCTGAGAATGGGCACAATATTTTACACTATTTGAAGAGGATAGTTTGAGCAGCAGTTCTTGAAAGTTTCATTAGTGGAGATGTTTTCATTAAAAACAGTTAAGATCCTGAGGTTTAGGGCTGTGGTTCATTGGTAGAGCACTGAGGGGTGCCATCTGCAGCACCACAGGAGGAAGAAGATGGAGAAGATTCTAAATGTTCTTATGATGTCAAGTAATGATACCACCAGCATCTGTCTAGCTCTTTTTACTTAAATGGGTGAACCTAAATGATACAGTGTGAGCTGCAGTGGTGCCAGCGACAGATGTCCAGTAAATACATCTCTGCTTTTTTTTTGCCAAGGTACCGGTGATGTGCATGTTAATGAGCCCACAGCAGTCTGGACTGATGTTACTTTGGAAGAGTAAAATAGAGCTGTGTACTTCTTGACATAGTAATGTCAGTTTTATAGAAGAAAATAGTTTATTTTGTCCCCCTTCAGTGAGGTGTGTTTTATTTTTTTAACCAACAATGAACTGAGAGGTGAAATATATGATCTTATGTATGTGCATTTTTCTGTTCATTTTCCTGTAGGGAATGTTTAATTCTGCCTTGGAAGTGGCCAAATTTGAAGGTGCTGTGATTCGAACTGTCAGTGGAATTAGGGGACAGATCAAGAAAGCACTGCGGGCTCCAGAGGGGGCTTTCCGGGCCAGCTTTGAGGACAAGCTGCTGATGAGTGGTGAGCACACCATGATGTTCACAACCCTGTGCTGCCTTTTATTGCTGATTTCTACCCAGTGTCGATTAGAAGTTGGAGTTTAGGTTTTAGAAAGAATCAGCACCAGCTTTGCCCCATTAGAGCATCTTGTGCCACTGTCACAGCTTCCTGGGAAAAAAAAGTACTTGTACACCTTGTACGTGTAAGGGGTTAATAATCAAACTTCACAGAACTCTTCCTACAAGCCAACAGCAGAAAAACAGCCAGATTAAACCGTGAGCAGAGGGCCCTGAAGCAGCTTCCTGCTTCATACCCTATGGCAGCTGTGTGATACACAAGAATAGAAAACTTTGTGAGGTAGAAAAGTTGTTGGGGGGTGACACACAAACACATAGGTGGGTATGGATCTTGTTTTGAAATGTTAAATTTCCTCTTTCCAGATATTGTATTCATGCGAACGTGGTACCCTGTGTCCATCCCAGCATTTTATAACCCAGTTACATCTCTGCTGAAACCAGTGGGTGAGAAAGACACCTGGTCAGGAATGCGGACCACAGGTCAGCTCAGGCTCGCCCATGGGATCAAGCTGAAGACCAGCAAGGATTCCCTGTATAAGGTAAAGGGTGTGTGTGTGTGTGTGTGTGTGTGTGTGTGTGCGCGCGCGCGCGTGCACACACGTGTCAGGGAAGATGGCCAGGTGTGCTCTAGGCACTCACATCAGTGCTTTGATGTACAGTGTCCTGTGTGCTTTGAATTTTCAGGTATAATGTTAAATTTGACTAAATCATGGAATATTTTGGAAAGGAAGGCAAGAAAATTGTAGCAATTTTCTCTGTATTAGAAAAGGATTTAAACTGTACATTTAAGGTTTACAACATGATGTTCGGGGATATACTAGGTAGGTAGGTAGATAGATTACTGTAGTGAAGCAAATGAACATATCTACCATCTCACATAACTTTGTTTTGTGTGACAGAGGAATTAAAGTTACTTATTTAACAAACTTCCCAAATAAGTAATAGTTTTGGCTGTAGTTCTCATGTGATATATTAGATTTGTATGTATGTTCATCCTATGTGCCTGCCACTGTGTACTGTTGAATCTGCATCTCCTCATTTCTTGTTAACCATTTTCTGTCTTTGGAGAAATTTTTGTTCAAGGCCCTCTGCTCATGGTTTAATCTGGCTGTTTTTCTGCTGTTGGCTTGTAGGAAGAGTTCTGTGAAGTTTGATTATTAATGCCTTACACATACAAGGTGTACAAGTACTTTTTTTTTCCCAGTCAGTAGGTTGCCCTTTCATTTTGTGGTTTCTTTTGCTGTGCAGAAACTTTTTAGTGTAATGTAGCCCCATTATTTAGTTTTGCTTTCCTATCCTAGCTTTTGATATAACATCCAAAAAAATCATTGCCTCTGGGCGTGGTGGCTCATGTCTGTAATCCCAAGACTCAGGAGGCTGAGGCAGGAGGATTGCCATGAGTTTGAGGCCAGCCTGGACTACATAGTGAGTTCAAGGCCAACCTGAACTGCATAGCAAGACCCTGCCTCAAAACAGCCTCCCCTACCCCTGAAAACGGATATTTTCAAGGTATCAGTCTGCCATTTTGGTAGAAATGGTCTCCCATATAAGATAGTTTATTGTAAAATTTTGGATCATCCTTCATGAGTTTTCAGTGAAATATACTTAAGATGTGTGCCCATTATCAACCTGTGATGCTTTTATAAAGATTTCTCTGAATTTTTAAATTCTAAAGCAATTTGTATTCCTGAACAAAGGATATTGACTAGTACTGGTATATTTACTTACTTACTTACTTATGGGGAGACAGGATCTCCCTGTGTTGCCCAGGTGGATCTCAAACTCCTACACCCAAGTGATCTTGCCTCAGCCTCCTGAGTAGCTGGGATATGAAAGTGTGCCGTGCTCCCAGTTTCTTAACAGTGAAGCCATAGCAATCTTCTCTAAATAGTTAATGTTGACGTTTGATTTGCCTTGGGCAAAACTTTCAACTTCCTGCCAATATTTCTGAGGCAATTTAAAAATTTAGTTATCTTAATTTAAACATAGAACTTCCATTACCTTGAAAATGCTATACAGAGTTTGCCTTCCTGTGCTGCTTAAATTTCATTTGTCTCTCCCCAGGCTTCTAGCAGAGACACAAAAATTTAAACTTCTTAATTAGAGGCAGGAATAGGGACACTTTAGCTGCTGAGGAAAACCTGTTGTTCATCTAGAGAGGCTTAAAATGAGAGGCTAGCTAGGTCATTCATGTTAGGCTGGAGAAACACCAGCTCATTGCCTCACAGGCAGGACCTGAGTGTTTCATGAGAAGCAGCTTCAGATCGCCTGATAGTTTCCTCCATGGAAGTGGCCATAGGTACTTTTTTGAAGAACTATAAGCATACTCTGCAGCTCCTGTGCTGTGTGTGGAATGTGGATGTCCTTCAAGGCAGCCATTCTGCCTGGGTGACAAATGCTGACTTCTGGCAGGCAGCTGATGCAGGTGTTACTGACCTATGGAAAGTCAACCATGGAGAAGAGTTTATACTAAAGTTTTATATAGACATGGGTTATGGTTTGTCATAGTTTTTGTTTTATTTTCCTTTTTAGCCAATCCTGAGGCAAAAGAAACATTTTAATTCACTACACATTCCCAAAGCCTTGCAGAAGGCTCTGCCATTTAAGAACAAGCCCAAGCTCCAAGCAAAGGCTGGCCAGGTGCCCAGGGACAGGTGGAGGCCAGCTGTCATCCGCGAGCCTCATGAGACGAAGGTACTGTGAGCGACTGCTTATTGCCTTGCATTTGAACATGAAAGTTGTGCTCTCCATAGCACAGTTCAGCATTTCCACTGTGCACCCAGCCTTCATCAGGGGCACAGGGCCCTGGATTCTTGGCTCAACCATGCTCTCCATGGGTTTGATCTGGAGTTGGGGAGGTGGTATGCCCCACCCCCCATCTTAGCTGGTGGGTAGAGCATCCAGAGTGGTGAACAGAGGTGGTTTTTTGGTAGGGGTAAAATGTGCTCACACACATCTCTGTGCAAGTTGTCCTTTCCTAGTTCAGGATGCCTCTGTACTTGGGTTGTAGACTGAATCTAGTTTTAATCCTGTCAGCCAGGTCTTCAGGCCCCAGAAGTGTAGGTCACACACGTGCCACAGCTGAATAAGTGATGCTGACTGGGCTTTATCCTTGCAGATCCTGGCACTTCTGGATGCGCTGAGCACAGTGAATAAGCAGAAAGTGAAAAGGGCCAAAGAGCAGCGGCATCTGCACAGTAAGGAGCATGCCAGAGTGAAGCAGAAGGAGGAGGAGGAGAAGCTGAGGCGGCAGAAGGACCTCAGGAAGAAGCTTTTCCGAATCCAGGGCCAGAGGGAGAAAAGGAATCAAAAGTCCAGTCTGAAGGGGGCTGGGAGCAGTTGAAAGGGCCATAGGATGGCGGGGCTGGCTTTGGCTCCATAGAGATGTATGGGTCAGAGTCTCACAGTGTTTGTTAGTAAAGCAGGGGTCTGGAACCCAGGAGAGACCTCTGCTCGATACATGACCCTGTCTGTGCCTTCAAGAGGAGAAATGGGAAGACTGCTGGTAGGACTGCTGCTCATTCTCTGTCCGGTGATATGGGGATTTGAAGCAGTGTAACTTACATGTATTATTTTACTTTCTTCTGCCTGTCTCAGTTGAATCATTTTGTGCTATAAAAATACCATTAAAATATTTTCCAGTTAATTTTGGTTTAGTGGTTTTCACTAAATGCTTGACAGTTGCTTGGGAATAATCGTTTGCTGTACTATCTTCATGATGAATCTTTTAAGAGGGAAAGAAGTACTAAATCGAACTCTTGGTTTAATGTAAAATCTTAGAGAAGGCTGTGTGTTGTTTTTATTTGGTTTATGTCTGTCAGAGTCTTTGATCACTGATCCTGATGGAAATACTATATCATGTTCATGTATTTTGTATATTAGTGCCATAGCTAGGTGATAGTAAATACTTCTCTAAAGCTTTAGACAGAGGATTGCTATGTTATGTGCCTACAACAGACCATAGAAATGGAATGTACTGGTGAAGTTCATGCATTACATCCACTTAGCTGTATTGCTTTTCTTTTTTTTTTTTTTTTTTCCGGTACTGGGAATTGCACTTGCCAGGCAGGCACTGTCCCGCTGAGCTAAATCCCCAGCCCCTGTATTGCTTTTCTTAATTGAACTTATTGATGGGCTCATATGGGTACTTTTAGGTGTGATGTGTAGTTGTATAATCATATGTTGGTGTAGCACACATGACCTATATATGCTGTATTCTTCATGTGGTCATATGTTGGCATAACCATCAGTAACCTGACCCTGTGTAGTGTGATGAGAGTCACGTACAGTGCATACTTCGACTGGTTTCCCCCAATGGTAACATTCTATAAATATTAGGATGTTGACATTGATACAATCTGCTGATTTTTTTCAGATTTCCTCCAGCTTTGTGTGTGTGTGTGTGTGTGTGTGTGTGTGTGTGTGTAAAAATACAGAACACTACACATTTGTGTGTTATTTTTACACTAAACTAGTTTGGATCCAATTTTAGTATGTGTGCTGCTAATGCAAGTACCATGTTGCTCTTAAAGCATCATGTGGGCAAAAGGAAGTTCACCCAGCACCCCCGGACAGGATTATGAGCAACTAGCCTCATCTAAGCAATTTGTAAGCACCTAACACTGTCAGTAAATGTTTAGCCTGTGTCTCCCTCAGAAGTGAGGGATGTGAGCATTCTTCCAGGGTGGAGACTACTTGGAAGCAGCAGTTGGAACATGCCCAGATCCTCCAGAGGATTCTGGGTGTACCTTGTCCTATTCCCCAGGAGCAGAAGGACTGTTAATGTCTAATATGCTAAATGGGTCTGACGCTGATGCATAAATAAACCCATAAAACAATTACAGTCCAATGATATAAATAGAAGGTGACCAAAAGTTACATATTTTTTTCACTAAATTTTATAAGAGGTCGAAACAGGAAATACAAACGAAATTTTATCAAACTTACTCCGTACAAGAATCGATTGGTTGAAATGGCACCTGCCTGAGCATGTCAGGATAGTCAATACGTAAACAAACATGCTGCCTGAGTGATGCTCAGGATAAACTGTTAAGTGGTTAAAACTAATTTCTGTGGTGTTACGTGGCATAATTGATATATAAAATAAGAAACTAATTCAGTTAAACTATACAAAGCACTCCAAACCATACCATATTTTGCAGTTAAGTAGCTTACAAGGTCTCCCAGAGTGGGTGAAAGCTAGTTTTATTTTACACAGACATAAATTCATTTCAAGTGTAAGCATTGCAAATAATACAGCATAAGTGATTCTCTCATATTAGCCTAAAGAGTGACTGGAATCCTTCAGCAGTGGATAAAAAAATATTTAGGCATGGTTGCAGGTAATTTTCATTTCTAGAAACTGTATGTATGTATGTATACTTTCTGCTAATATTAGTATTGAAATAATATTCGATAATATCTTGGCTTATCATAATTGGAGAGCAAAGGAAATAAGTCAAGAAACCTCTCCTGCCTGAAAGTAACTAAAAATGGTTATTTTCCATGTACAATTCTTACAGCTAAGGTCCCAACTGGTTTGGTCAGTAAAATAATACTTGTGCATAGCTTTTGTAACTAAAGTTTGGATCCACAAGGGAGACCAGCCTAGGAGTTTGGGAATTACTTCTAATGCTGTAGTCATTTGATACGGTCAGGAAGTGTTTTATAGAAGCAATCCCACCAGAATATGAGTTCTGTGAAAGCAGAAACTGGACTGTTCACCTCCTTCCACTTAGAGTAGAGCCACTGAGTATAAAATAAGTACCTAATACTGGTTTGGAAGGATGAAGGAAGGGGAGGGTACTTAGATGGCTGAAGCCTGCACACAGAGTGTGTACGTGCCTTCTAGAATATGTTAACAATTTTTATAGAAATATTTCTTAATTGCATTATACTTTGTAAATTGTAAAACTTTTTTGTTTCTGTGTTGTGATACTGTACATCTGACACAGATTAAGAAGTGAAGTAGTAGGGGCTGGGGATTTAGCTCAGCGGCAAAGCGCCTGCCTGGCAAGCGCAAGGTTGTGAGTTCGGTTCCTGGTACCGGAGAAAAACCAAAAAAAAAAAAAAAGAAGTGAAGTAGTCACATTTCATACCTTTTGTTGTTTTTACTGTGACTTAAAGCCATGGGTTTGGGGTGTTTTTCACTAATACTGGCCTAAACTGTGCCTGTCATTCTGTCATTAAAATATGGTGGATCTGCTTGGATAGCTTTGGTTTCCTATTGGCATACATACTGGATTGTTTCTTTTTTTCTTCTAATCACGTGAGCTTGCTTTATTTTAAATTGCTGTATTTCTGTTTGGTGACATGCTATGGTTTTCGAAAATAAATGAATGAAAGCCACGTGGTCTGTGCTCAGCTCTGTAGCGGCTTCAGAGTGTACCTCTAATGGGAACCATCTGCTTAGTGGCCCCTACTGCTTATTCCTCTTCCCTGGTGTTTGACCAGATGGAAATATTGTTCAAAACCATGATTTGAAATCTGCCTTAAAAGTACCTGAATCTTACTTGCTTCTAGTTCTACCTAGTTTAATTTACTCTTTTAAAAAAAGTTTTGCATGTTTTTGAAATCCTTAAATTAATGAGATAAAAGGCAGAACTGCTGGACTTTAAATTCTAAATATAATTGTGCTAAGCGTTTTCTATTTGTGCTGGTGTATTATGATTGAAAACTTGGTAACCTCTGTTGGGGGGGGGTTGTTTTGTTTTTTATGCATTTTGTTTTTGTTTCTTTGAGATAGTCTCACTATGCAGTTCAGGCTGGTCCTGAACTCACTAGGTAGCCCAGGGTGGCCTTGAACTCACAGTGATCCTTGATCCTCCTGTCTCAGCCTACCAACTGCTGGGATTACAGGTATGCACTACTATGCCCAGCTTTATCTGAGCTCTTGGAGGAATATTTTAAATCTTTTTATAAGCAAAATTAGGGCATTCTAAATTAAAGTTTCCACTTGTTTATAGAAAGGGAAAGATTTTTTTATACATTTAGACTAGGTAGGCAGTAACATTTTCTGAGATCAGGTTTTTTTAATTAATTATATTTATTGGTACATTTTAGATATGCATAACATTCATCAGAATTTGTACCTGTACATGACACAACTTGAGGAGGAGGCAGGCTTCTTCGTTTAAGCTTCTCTCTTTGCTCTCATTGTGGGATTCAATTCTTGCTTCAGATCCTTCCTGGGTCCCAAGGACCCACTTTCCTCCTCTCCCTCATGTTGCTGTAATCCAGTGTTTGAAAACCAAATGTTGGAGAGGCTCTTTCTCTGCTGCTCACCAATCTACCTTCTGCTGCTCACCACTCCACCTTTAAAAAAAATAAAATTTAGAAATAATGATAGGTAACCAGGCATGGTGATACAAACTTGTAATCCAAGTACTCAGGAGCCTAATTATGCAGGATCACCATGAATTTGAGGTCAACCTAAATTACAGAGCATGACTTCATCTCAATAAAACCAAAAGAAGAAGAAGGAGAAAGAAGAGGAAGAAGCAACAGGAAAAAAGTTGATAAGACACTGTTTTGGTCAGCTTTCCCATCACTGGGGACACAATACCCTACACCAGTGGTGGCAAACCTATGGCACACATGCTGCAGCAGGCACACAGCCCTCTCTGTTAGCACTTGAGCGAAATTACCCCAGCATCACCTAGCAGCTGAACATTGGATAATGACACCCACACGGGCCATGAGCATGCTTCAAAGCACTGATATCACAAGCTGCGACTCATTAGCCACAACTTGTCTGAGCTTTTGCATGGCACCCGGTTGGTAAAAGTTTCACAATCTTTTATGACTTAGAATTTTAATTTGGTTCATTGTTTCCGTGTTTCAGTCCATAGTTGGCTGGCTCCAAGACAAGAACATCATAATGGAAGGGTGTTATAAAGGGATCCCGTGCAAACAGTATCAAATGAAGAGAAAAGATTCATGGCAAGTACAGTCCTTGGTCTGTAGATGGCCACATGCTTGTATACTGACCTCAAACTCCCCATCTCTGTTCTCTTCCTGCAGCCACAGCTGGTCATGCTGCTTTAGCTGGTGGAGAGACCCAAACCTTCATCCTTGAGAGTCTGGACCATAACTGACCCTGGCTGGATGAGCTAGTTGTTTTCCATTGGCTGTAATCACAACAGCACATGGTGAGACTAAGACGTGCACCAAGGGATCCTGTGTTCTAGATGTGCTCTTTTCCCCATTTTTGTGATACTAGGAACTGAATCCAAGGCCTTTACACTAAGTTACATTCCCACTTTTTTTGTTGTTTGTTTTTGTTTTTGTTTTTGTTTTTGAGGCAGGGTCTTGCTAAGTTGCCCAGGCTGGGCTTTAACTTACAGTCTTCTGACTGCCTCCCAGAGTGCTGTGTTTGTAGGTGTGCACCATTATGCCCAGTTGCTTTCTCACCTTTCCTTACCTGTTGATTCAGAGGCATGAGGAAACTGAAGTGGCTGGGCAGTCTAACCTTAAAAATCAGTGGGTCGGCCTTGTATCTCCTGGTGGAAGCATTTCCCACTTCTGGACCTAAAACCCAGGCAAGATGATCATATGAAACAAGAATCAAGAATTTTGCTAATAGGTCACTGGAGATACTAGTGGTACCATTCCCATTGCCACCCCTTTATTCCTGGACTTGTGAATCCTGGCTATGAGTGAGACAGTACCATACATTAGATGCTGACTCAGTATATCCAGCCTTCGGGAGCACCTTGCCTCAGTCTTTAGGTGTTACCTCCTTGTTGTCAGTGAGCCCTCAAAAGGCCATTCCACTGTCCTACCAGCCCCCTGCTTCAAGAGGGTGTGGAACATAAGACCAGTGAATTCCATGAGCATTGGGCCACTATTGTACTCCACTTGCGGTGAGAGCTTCTTGATTAGACATAATGCTATGTGAATTAGCATGATAGTGGATACGGTACCCTATAAGCCCATGGATGGTAATTTGGGAACAAGCATTACATTCAGTAAATGGGTCTATTCTTGCTAGAAAAAAGTGTTGCCCCTTCTGCAGTGAAAATGTCCAGTGTATTAACTACCTGGTCACCCAGGGAATGGTGATGTACTGGGGACTGAGTATTGGTCTCTGCTGATGGCATTTGGGCATTCAGTTGTAGCCATAGCCAGGCTAGCCTTGGTGAGTGGAGTCCTATGTTGCTGAGCCCATGTGTAATGTCCATGGTTTGTGAGACACTGGCAATGACAGGTGACTGGGAGAATAGGCTGACTTGGGTCCACAGAAGTCAGCCTATCCACGTGATCATGAAACTCTTCCTATGCCAAGTCACCCACTGGTGAGCATTTACATGAGACGTGTGTTCAATCTTTCAGAGAGGTCTACCTCTCTATTGCTTTATCCAATTTCTTTGTCACCAGTATTCCAATTATGCATCCTCCAAGTCCCTGACCCTCCAGCCAAATCACTGGCCACAGCCCATGTATATAATCCCATGTTTGGCCATTACTCCTTCCAAGCCATGTGCATGTCCAGCTGTCTGCCTGGAGTTCTGCCCACAGGGAAAAATCTACATCATCATTGTCCTACAGGAACATCCCCCAGGGCACTTCAGCTGCAGCTGTCCACTTTTGGGTGGTGCCTGCATATCATAGCCATCTGTACCCCTGGCCCAAGTCATCTCTTCCTGTTGATTGGTCATAAGGAGGTCCTCATGGGGCCATAGGTACAGGCAGAAAGAGGGAGAGTATAGCAGGAGTGGGGACCATGGAAGTGGGCTACTTCATGTCACTTGTGTCTTTAGGGCCTGCTTAGGCCTAGTCTCAGGCATACCACTTCCATTTGATGAAGAAAGTGTGCCCGTTACTCCGATTGTCAGCTTTACTGCTTTAAGAGACACTTGGTGGGGTTGAGGGGTCACGAACCTCACCAGGAGGTTAACTCACTGTTAAGTTCATAGCTGAATGGGCTATTAGGCAGTGAGGCCTAGTTGGAGGAATTGGGTCATGAGGTGGTGACATTGGGGACTATATCTGGTCTCTGGCCCCTTCCCTTCTGGCTCTTCCTCTATGCTCTGCTTCCTAGCCACCATGAAATGAGCCCCTTTGCTCCACTATGCCCTTCTGCCATGATGTTCCTTCTATGGAGCCAGCTGACCATGGACTGACACCTCTGAAACAGTGCACCACCCTGGACCCTACCAACATGTCATCTACATGGCTGTGAATGTATATTTTGAAACATTTTTGGCAAATTAAGGAATATAATGAGATCAGTTTAGATCTTCTGCCATCGTGGGACAGTGTGGGGAAAGAAAAAGATGCACTCAAAGATTCACATTTTCAGGTCAAGTGTCATAAACACCTGAAAACTTCTGACTGCCCTGCTGCAGCCCTGCCAGCTCCCGAGATCTCTGAGCAGCTCATCCTGAGGCTGGCTGCATGCCCAGCCCCGCACTGACAGAAGGAACAGGGTGAAGGAAGGGGCGATTGGGATGGATAGGTGGGAAGACCCTGGCAGAACAGAGGACTCGGAGCCTCTAAATCCTGAGGAGTCTCCTTTGCCATTGCAGGGGGCCTCGCTGTGCCCTTCCAGGTCACCTGCCCTGCATGAGGAAGATGTAGTGGCCTCCAGGGCTACTTTGGATTTGGAGGAACCACACTGTAATGTTTGTAGTGGTTGATGCATTATAATGGTTGATACATTGTGTCAACTTGAGAAGTCCAGAAATTTAATTAAGTGATTTAGCAGGAGGCCAGAGTCCTCACTTTGAAAACATCCTGAGCCAGTGCATGAGGGAGGTTCCGAGATGATATGAGTGCTACACTCACCTCAGAGGGTGGTAGCCTGCATACGATATAAGGGAGAAAAAGAGGCTTGCTCTCCCCACTTTTGCTCTTGGTGCTTTTGCTGTCTTCTGCCACCTTCAAGTGTTGCCCCTGTGCCATGTGCCATTCTGCCCTAGAGCCAGCTGATTATAGACTAAAACCTCCACAAACTGTGAGCTAAATAAACTTTTCCTTCCTTAATTTTGGGTGTCAAGTATTTTGTCTCAGCAGAAATTTCTTGTACTGTCTGGGTGTCAGGACATACCCTGTGCTCTGCAGCCACACGTATTTATGGGTTCCTTTTTATGGCTGTAGTACCTTTTGTAATGCTGCCTGTTGCATTCCTGATTTTAGTGATTTGTGTGTCTGATATTGGTGATTGTGCTCTCTTTGGTCAATCTTGCTAGTGATTTAACATTTTTATTAATTTTTTCTTTTCTTTCTTT